>NC_090444.1:1857860933-1858188433 GCF_031143425.1 Pleurodeles waltl
ATGCTGTTTTCCACTCGTCTCCTTCTTTTATACGTAAAAGGTGGTGAGCTCCTCGAAGATCCAACTTGGTAAAACATTGAGCCCCTCTAACTGCCTCTAGAATATCCTTGATGAGGGGCAAAGGATAACGATCCTTTATAGTTATTTTATTTAGGCCTCGAAAATCCAGGCAAGGACGAAGATCTTTGGTCTTCTTAGGTACAAAAAAGAGAGGAGCCCCTGCCGGAGAAGACGATGGAACAATGAGACCACTCTGTACATTTTCCTCCAGATACTCCTTAAGAACCTCCTTTTCAGGTTCCGTGAGAGAATACATTCTCCCAAAGGGGACGACTGTTCCAGGTTCCAAAGGAATAGCACAATCGTACTCTCGATGTGGAGGTAATACAGGTCTGGATGGCTTTTGAAACACGTCTTGAAACTCTAAATAATGTTCAGGAACTCCTTGGACAGTATTGATGGAATATTCTGTAGTACTCTTGATAGGTTTTAATCTGTTCGGTGACCAATATTTGTCGGACGCAAAGCAGTTCTCTTGACAAAACTGTGAGGACAAGGAAATTGTCCGGGTTACCCAGTTCACATACGGATTATGTCTTGTAAACCACGGAATTCCGAGAATAATGGTATGGTTGGGAGATGAAATGAGATCAAAGGAGATGTGTTCTTGATGATTACCAAACTGTAAATTTAACATCAAGGTCGTAGTATCGACTGGACCTGAGGATATCAAGGATCCATCCACAGTGTGCACTTGTTCAGGAATGTCTTTGGGTTGTGTGGGAATCTGTTGCTTAGTGGCCCAAGTCATATCCATGTATATACCACTAGCACCACAATCTAATAATGCCATAGTTCTTTCTTGGCGGCCATCAGGTAGTTGTAATATAACAGGTAACACGAACAAGTATGTTGTATTTTCATTAAATGAACTGATGGAAGGTATAGCTGATGATCCCGTCCCCTCCCTTCTTACAGAGGACGGGAAGTGGCGTTTCCCGAGGGTCTTGGTGGACGTATAGGACAGGTACGAAGCATGTGACCAGCAGAACCACAGTATAGGCACAATCCCTTCTTCCGTCTGTCTTCCCTCTCACTAGCGGAGAGCGGCCCTCGAGTAGTATCCCACTTGCATGGGTTCCCCTTCTATGTCTCTAGCAGGGGGACGAGATTCCTCAGAACGAGGCAGATACATCCGTGAAGTGCTTGGCTGGGAAGATCCTCTACTCCTTCTCTTCTCCATTCGTCGTTCTTGAAGACGATACTCAATGGAAAGTGCTTGATCCATCAGGCCACGAAGATCTTCAACTCTGGTGGAATGTACTAATTCATCCTTTATTTCTTCCTTAAGTCCTCTGCGAAATAAAGTTACCAAGGTACGCTCCACCCAAGTGGTCTCTGCCGCTAACTGACGGAAACGTGTAATATATTGAAGGACATCTTGGGAACCTTGCTGGATATCACATAATGCTTCCTCTGCCGAGGCTTCCAATCCTGGACGACTAAACATTTGTTTGAAGCGGGTCACAAAGGCAGAATAGTCCGACAATACCGGATCGTTGGATGACACCATCGGGGTTGCCCAGGCCAAGGCAGGACCGGATAATGCACTGATAAGATATCCCACCTTTGTCCTGTCATGAGAGAATTGGGTAGGTCTGAAGGCGAAGTACACCGTTAATGCATCCAGGAATTCACGCAATTTAGTTGGTTCACCAGAGAAACGAGGAGTAGAGGCGGAGATAGTCGGAACATCGCCACTGCGGAAAGCCAAAGCCTGTCGTAACACAGCATTCTCATTGCGCAATTGTTGTAATTCCTGAGCTTGTTTTTGAATAGTAGTCAAAAGAGATGAATCAGGATCTGCAGCAGCCGCCACTGTATCATCCATGGTGTCAGAAGACGTCGGAATGGTTTGGCGCTGCAATCTGTCACGACTCACGTGCTGCTTGCGCCTGGAAACCGCAGATCTAGTGGCGAGGGTCTTGAAGGTTCGGCTTTGGCCCAGAAAGGGGCGACTCTTTCTAGTAGCCACGGTGCTGTAGGCAATGGAACCGCCAAGAACAGACCATGCCCTTTAGAAATAGTGCCAGAGGGAAAAAAAACCTAAAAGGGGAAAAAACCTCCAAACAGTGGATTCCTGAAACAAGAACAAAAACCAGGAATCAAAAAGAAACAAAAATGCAGGTAAACACAAGTTTGACAAGATTCAGAACCGAAGGCTAAGAATCAGGAGCGAAGACACAATCAGAGCAGATAGTGTTGCAGCGCAAGGAAAGGGAGAAAACAGAGCCCTTATATACCAAGAAACAGGAAATGACCAACAGGAAGTAAAAAGACACCATCTTAGATAGGGAAGAAATACATAGGACAGAATAGAACAGAAACCATAGAAAATAGAGAACAAGGAATGCTGGGAAGAAAAAGGTAACATGGGAAGGGGGAAAGACATAAAGAAAGGACAAGAAAAATGCCTCAGAAAGCAAAGAAGAAAAAGAAGAGAAAGAAGAAAAAGAACAGGTAAGGAGGGGTCAGAGGGAAACAGGGACGCAACAGAAAGCAGAGCGAGGCCCCAAGTAAAATCTGGGGCCTCGTGCGGTACACAAAAGGCTCGGGGCACGCCGCGTCCTGGGGACGCGCTGCGCAGCGCGAGCCGAATGCTCGGCTCGCGCCGCGTGGTGCGGCGCGACAACAGATCATCTCCAGTCTCCTCCTCCTGCAGAAAAGGCACATGTCGTCTGAGGGCCAAGTTGTGCAACATGCAGCATGCCACTACTATCTGCCAGACCTTTCCGGGTGAGTAGCACATGGATCCACCTGTCAGACGGAGGAACCTGAATGTGGCCTTTAGGAGGACGAATGTGCACTCGATTATTCTTCTGGTTGGCCCATGTGCCTCATTGTAACGTTCCTCAGCCCCTGTCCTGGCATTCCTCACAGGGAGTCAGCAGCCACGATAGGTTTGGGTAGGCAGAGTCACCTGCAAGTATTGAGGGACAACATTTAGCCTTACACAATGCTATGGGGATGACACCTGAAGGCATACACTGACATACAGTGGATGGGGGATCTGGCTCACCTATTAGCCACACCCTGTGCCTTTGTAGTTGGGACATCACATTTGAGATGCTGCTATTCCTCAGGACAAAGGCGTTATGCACCGACCCAGGATACTTGGCAGTGACGTGGGAGATGTGCTGGTCCACCAGGCAAACCATTTGCACATTCAGTGATGGGAAACTCTTACGATTCCTGAACACCTGTTCATTCTGACGGGGGGACTAACGCAATATGTGTACTGTCAATCACACCAATTATATTGGGGGTTATGGCCCATTGCATAAAATCCTGCATTTACAGTGGCCGAATCTTCCATCTGGGGGAAAGCAATGTAGCTGCACATGTGTTTCACTAGGGCAGGCAAGACCCTTGCCAGCACAATAGAAAGAATTGGCTGTGACATTCCAGCTGCCAAGCCCACTGTCACTTGGAAAGAACCAGTTACCAGGAAATGGAGCAGTGATAGCACTTGCACAAGAGGGGGGATACCAGTGGGATGACGGATAGCTGATACCAGGTCAGGCTCCAATTGGGCACATTGCTCTGTGATTGTGGCCCTGTCCAGTCTATAGTTGAGTATAATGTGCCTGTCCTCCAGTGCAGCCAAGTCCACAAGGGGTCTGTCCACGAGGGTTTGTCTTCTCCTCCCATTCATCCGCAGTGGTAGGTATCTAAGGGTCACAACAGTGAGTAGGGTGTCACAATTTGAACAATGGAACCACAACCTCAGTGTACATGTTGCATTTATGTGGCGGGACAGTGGGAATGACAGGTATGTGCAAATCTAGGCAGTGATGCAGTAAAGGTTAATCTGATGGTTGTCCATCAACATGACATGACGACCGCCTGTCCTGTATGTAGGGACAGGTGGAAGTGAGGTAACTCCGCCGACGTTGGGCGTCGTGGCAGAAGGCGGTCTTGCACCGCCCTGCAATTCCTCATTGGGTAATATCCGGCTCTATAGAGTACAGTGGCCAATGGGGATCTGCGCCAGCGGTGACGGTGTACACTGCCGCAGACGTTACCACCATTTTCTATCTCAATCCTCACTTGTTTCCTGACCTTCAACAGGAGAACACCTACACTGTGTGTGCTGCTGTGACCTGTGTCTGGAACCTACCATGGCCCGTGTGACCAGGGAAAGGGCTCCTGCTTTCATTGCAGAGGAGTTGGATCAATTGGTGGATGGGGTCCTACCCCGGTACGAACTGCTGTATGGGCCTCCAGACTAACAGGTGAGTACACCTTGGGTACGATACATGTGGGAAGGATGCATGGAGATGTGTTTGCAAGCATCGTGTCATGTGCGGGGTGATGTAATGTGGTAGTGTACATGGTGTGTGCCGGGCGATGTGTGTGCCAATGGTGAAGGAAACGGAATTGGTGGGCCATATGTGTGACAGGCTGGATTGTATGTGTAATGGTGTCCTCCCACCTGTATCGCCTCTGCAGGTCAGCACCCATCAAAAAAAGGGATTGCCATCGCCAAGGACGTGCAGACCCTGGGGGCCTATGGTAGGCGGAGCACCCACTGTCGGAAACGGTGGGAGGACCTGAGACGCTGGGCACAGAATACCGCGGAGGCCCAGGTGGGGCTGGCCTCCCAATGAGGAAGGGGTGCCGGTTGGAACCTGACCCACCTGATGGCCTGCATACTGACAGTGGCCTACCCAGAGCTACCCAGTGCTTGAGGACATCACTGCAGCCACAAGGGGGTGAGTACAGTGGGCATTACTACATTAATTGATAGGTGGCATGGGATCCGGGTGGTTGGTGTGAGTTAGTGGGTGCCCCTTAATGCCAGGCCAGACATTGCAGCGTGATCCAGCTCCAGGGTAATGGATAAGAGGGAAAAGAAGGTAACCTAGCTAGTTTGCATTCCATGTCAGACAGGGCTTAGTGGGTCCCAGGAGGCATGCAGTTGGTGGTATTTGGCCCTTATCTTACTGTGGCATCTAGCCAAATCAATTGCAGTGCAATGCATAGTGCTCAATCCTGATCCCTGTGTGTGAGGGTGCTGTGTATGCCAACAGTGGTGTTGGTGCAGTAATTGACTCAGTGTTCTCATTCTCTCTCTCCCCCTTTATCTTCTGTCATCCTGTCCATGTGTGCATTAGCATCACCTGGCAGAGGAGCAGGGGCACCGGCAACAGAGGGAGCTGCCTCCCACAGGACCCAGGAGGCAGAGTCCACCGATGCTGAGGGAACCAGTGGGACAGAGGGTGAGGGGAGCACCAAGGCAGAAACAGGAGGTGACAACACAGAGTCAGATACCTCCTCTGATGGAAGCTCCCTGGTACCCCCGTACCAGCACCGCCCTCCCAGTAGCCCCTCAGCAAGTTGCCTGTGCCTGCTCACCAAGGAGGGTGGTCATCTCCTTCGCCTAGGCACCTCAGGTTCTACCCCAGTGAGTCCTGTTGCCCTGAGTGAGGAGGCTATTGACCTCCCGAGATCCATCTTTGTAGGGAAGTCAACCATTGTGAGTGCCATCCAGGGGGTGGCGTCCCAGATGCATCAATGTAATGCATTCCTGGAGGGCATCCACGGTGGATTGGGGGCCCAACAGAGACCAATTCAGGCTCTGGCTTACCCTCTGATGGCAGCCATTGTCCCTGTCCCTACTGTCCCCCCTCCAACTACCACTTCCCGTCCCAGACGAGCATGCACACAAGACAACACACAAGAGTAACACAGTCAAGTACAGGTACCACACTTCAACACACAAGCACTCACGCAAACACCAGACAGTTTGAGACACAACCACATCCACTGCTTCTACTGCCTCCCCCTCATCCTCCACCTCCCTCACAGTCATGTCCACACTCACACCTGCATGCACTGCTTCAATAGCCACCACCAGCATCACCATACCAAGCAGCACACATACTTCACTAGAAGGTACCACCTCAACATCCATGCTCGCGTCCCCTGTGTCCTCTCCAACCCTGTCTATCCCCCCTTTCCTAAAGCTCACAACGCAAGCACTCAGACACCCAACAGCCATCCACCTCACATCAGCAAATCAGCACACTCCTCATGCCCCTGCACCCAAGTCCAGCATACATAATCCTCCAACAACTACTCCCTCAACCTCCACTTTCATCCCTCATCCCGCCCCACCGTCCCTAAAAAGCTTTTGATTGCCCAACTTGACCTCTTCCCTCCCCCTCCCCCAGTCCTGCCCACAAGAGCACGGTCCCAATGACCCAGCCCAGCACCTCAGCAAAACAATCCATGCGGACAGTGGAGGCACCTCCTATTCGTGGAGGCAAGATAGTGATGGTTCCCACTCCACCAGCCAGGAAGGGTAAGGATCCCACAGCCGCTGCCATGAAGGGGAAGAAGTCCTCGCTCCTGCCATGAACGGAAAGGAGCCCGCACCTCCTGCTATGAAGGGGAAGAAGCCCTCAACATCTGCCATGAAGAGGAAGAAGCCCTCGACTCCAGCAGAGGCTGGCAGGATGACTCCACCACCACCACCAGTGGTCACGGAGCCCTCACCTCTAGCTAAGGCAGTGTGCAGCCGACTTCTCCTGCAGAGACTGCACCTTCACTTGCTGAGCCAGTGCAGCCCTCACCTCCAGCAGAGGCTGCGCAGGAGGCACCTTCATCTGCTGACACAGTGCAGCCCTCACCTCCAGCAGAGGCTGGCAGGATGACACCACCACCGCCACCAGTGGTCACAGAGACCTCACCTCCAGCTGAGGCAGTGCAGCCCACTCCTCATACAGAAGCTGCACCTTCACCCACTGAGACAGTACAGCCCTCACCTCTAGCAGAGGCTGCCTAGGAGACACCTTCACCTGCTGACATGCATGCCCTTACCTCCAGCAGAGGGCATGGCATGTAGGCTACCCTCCTGCGACTACTGTACAAGAAGCCCCCTTCAGTAACAGTGGGCAAGCCACCCACCTGACAGGCTGTGGCCGTGCACTCCCTAGCACAGAGAAATGGGCATGGAGCCCCCTCCAGAACCAGTGGGAAAGTCACCCACTTCAAAGACTGTGGCCTTGCAAACTCAAGCACAGAGAAATGGGCATGAAGCTCCCTCCAGAACCAGTGGGCAAGTCACCGACCTGAGAGACTGTGGCCTCGCACTCCCTAGCACAACAGCCCCTTCCAGAACCTGTGGGAAAGTTCCCAATTTCGGCTGAGGTAACCCTTACCCCCACCCCCCTGAGATGCCTGCCCACTTACAAAATGATGCCCCTGCAGAGTTCTGTGCAGTTGCTGTCAAGAGACAAGTTGGGCCTTGGACTGTGCCCAGTGGCCATGTGGCCCTTTGCACTTTGGACTGGGCATTGGCCCTTTTACAGTTGTACATATCATGTTCATGTGGTGGCTTTTCCCTTGCTAATACATTTTCAGTATTTCCTAAATCTGGTCCATGTTTTATTGTGCCGTGTGTTGTGTGTGATTGGTTTACATGTGCAGCTGGTTGTGTGTATGGTGTGCGTGTGTCTGGTGTGTGTGTTCTACGTGTGTGTGTCACTCTTGTTTTCCTCCCTCCCTTGTGTGCTAGGCGGCTGTATTCACTGTTGTCTTTTTCGTCAGCGTTGGTGTTCCAGGTGGAGCATGGCGTAGAAGAGCATAGGGAAGACTTGAAGTTCTGGTTCCATGCGATGGTGGAGTCCTCTGTGTGCTTGTTGGTGAGTCTTTTGTTTTCTGTGTTCTGTATCTGCCAAGCTTTTCATGGCGTTGGCACTGTCCCGGAAATCCTGGCAGTTTCCTGTGTCATAATATGGTGGGCAGTACTTTGTCTCCCACCTGCCTGTTGATGGCTACTGCCGTGGTGCGTGGTGTTAACACCCTGACGGATGGTGTGGTACATTGGCTGTCTAAGCGAGTTCTAACCGCCATGCTTAATTTGGCGGTAATTACCTCCGGCCTGTTGGCGTTTTTTCCGGCACTTTATCACTCACCACCAATATCATAAGGGCCATAGTGTCTTATGCTGTAATTTACGGCATTCTGGCAGGATAAAAACCTGAAACATATCCTGATCTCTTTACATTATACAGAAAAATCAATAATTAACCTATAGCCCCCCCTCGTGATCTTCCCATGTAGTGGTTTCAATGTGGAGTTCATTTAGAAGATCTGATGTCCATGTGTATATCACATTGCTTACTAGTCTGAGTGTCTCCTGATGTGAGTACTCCCTCTGTATCTCATCTCAGAGCTCCCTATTCAATCAGACACTTCTTTCATCAGATTCAGAAGGACCCGGTGCATCCTACAGATCAGACAGCTTAGCCGACCATGCACACAAGTCCTCCTCTTATCGCTCATCTCTGCGAACATGGCACATCTGTACCTCTTCTGAACTCACCCATTCAACCATATCTTTCACCCATACGGCATGGGTGAGGTGTATCGGCCATAGCCATGCAATAGCTATACGTCTTTTTGCTAGGACTATCCCAAGGAGGATGCATTTACTCGTCAGTCGTTTTTTAACAGGGTATGGAAGCAGCCCCAGTAAAACTGGTCTTATCACTAGTTCTACTGCCCATCCAGAGGCCATATTGATACTATCCAACACTTATCTCGAGTAGGAGGATAAGGAGGAGCAAGACCAGACCAAATGCAGAAAGTCTGCCAGCAGCGTTCCACAACAGGTGTACCAGATTATACTGTATGAGTTTAAAGCGGGCATTGGAACTAAATCTTCACACTCCTTCATGGACCTTCATCCAGTCTTTATTCGATAATAGTTCTCCTATCATGGCCTCCCATTTATTCTGTGAGGGTAGCAGTGCTTTTGGTAGGTCAGCATGCAAAACCAACCATATATGGGATAGCCTTCTGCTGCCCCCTACCATATTTAGCATGATTTATAGGGCGCTATATCTGCCTGGCTTATCAGGGAAAGTGGGCAATAGCTTGTGTGTCGTGCTTGAGATCTTCAAGTATTGGAGGTACTATCCTCCCCCAAGGCAGAACGTGGCAGTGGCTTCTTCTCTGGTTATAAAGTGTTGCCCATGGTTCAGGTCCCCTATAGTTTCATATCCGTCTGCACAGACATAGAGTTTGCAATGTTGAGAAAGAGTTGTATCACCCACAGGGCATAGGAAGCACAACGGATAACTTATTTAACTACCTCCTCCCATACCTCTTCCACCATGCAAATGATGTGAGTGGGGTGGGGGGAATCCTTCGGCCCAGCATCAGAAGTGCCTCCGGAGATCTCTCTCTATATGTGCCTTGGAGGAGTCCCTTCTCCCAGTTGTCATCTAGGTCTTGCCAATGTACCGCCTTCCAAGTGGGGACCTCAAGTCCTCCTTGTTCCCATGGTCTTTTTAGGGAAGTTAGCCTGACATGTTTGCACTTGGATCCCCAGAGTAGGTCCATCATCAGACTATCTAACATTGTAGGATTGCATAAAGTGTGCTCTGCAGATAATTTTTGTGATAGCGATCTTACCCATCAGAGGCAATAGTAGTTCTTTCCAGAATTGGATCCAGGATCGAATCCGCTCTTCCACTTGGATAATGTTTCACTGAAGATAGGTTGGGCTGTATGGGTCAATGGTATCCCAAGGTAGCAGACCTCTCGGAGTTCCTATGGACAGCCCACATCAGGGAGATCCTTAACAGGGGTGTCCACCAGTCTACCCAGTGGGAACAGTTTGGCCTTATTTGGGTTAATGTTTAGGCCCAAGATCTTCCTGAACTGCAGCATGATGTTGTGCAGGATAGGTGATGAATAGGTTAGTCACCACAAATATACTCGGACATTGTCTGCATAAAGGGAGACCACATGAGTAGTGTCCCTGAGTGTAATGCCCCATGGCCCCAAATCCTTGCTGCTCCTAGAGAAATATATAAAAATGGTCCCAGGTTGATCCAGACATTATTAACACTCTATAGCCCCACAAGAAGATTGTGCTCTTCCAGCCAACAACTACTAACAGTCCTCAGAATAGAGAGAGCTAGAGGTGGTGATCATGCTTATGCTTTCCTTGTTCTTAAAATATGGACCTCCTTCCCATCACTTTTAAGGAATACAGAATGCAAATTCTGAGGCTTTTAAAAAATATTATTTTCAGTTAACCTGTTCTGGTCATGCAGAAGACCAGTTTGCTTCCCATAGCACTAGGGGGGCCTGTTGAGTAGGCATGCACTTTATAAATCATGCTGAGTAGAACAGAATAGAATAGAATAAAATAAAACAGTATAGGCCTGTATTTGTAAGATCTATTGAGGCCTTTGTCAAGAATTTAGTTACTATGAGACAATCATGGGGTTATCCGGCCTTGTTGGTCGGCCCTCAAATGCAGGGTTTACAGTGGGGCAGTGAACCAGGGTAAAATGAGAAGCAGATAACAAACAAATGTTGTATCAGGACATTTTGGATTGGAAAAGGGCTGGGTCTTGATGTTGAGAGCAAGAACAGAATAAGGAAAAGCAAAGTATCAAAGTATGAATCAATAACATGTTTTCAGAGTCTTATAAGGAGACCAGCAATGTCTACAGAGCAGAGGCATGGTGGAAAACCTACTACTTTTTCTGATCACCATGAGCTTTCCTTTGTACTTAAAAAGCTAATCCTTGTCAGACTCCTGATTCCCCTAAAGTGATGTCTGGACTACGATGCTGCTCCGTCTTACTCTGCGGAGGATAGGAAACTCCTTTCATACAGACTAAATGGAATTTATTCTGGAATGTGGTACGCAGTGCCTGAGATACAACTTTCCTGACTCTGATGCTAATCCTGAATCCGACCTCTATTTTCAAAAGGATTAACAGTCTGTGCCACATTGGACTGGCTTCCTGGCTTAATCGGACATCTCTCCAAGGTACGAGGGGGTTGTTTTTTCCCAAGAGATGTGACAGAGGGCGCTCCCACAATGCTCTCAGCAATATAGGTAGTTACAGATAGGAATGTACCATTACAATCACAACACCATGGTTGAATTGCTTATCTTATTCACCATCTTTGTAATGGTGGTTACCCTGCTTTGTCTCATCTGCCTAATAACCACAGCCCAGGTTTTTTTTTATATAAGAATAAGACTCCTGCAATAAAGGCTCTAGAAAATATTTTTATTTATATTTTTGTGTCTAATCTTGGGTACTCTAAGTGACAATGAAACAGTAGATCTGTTTCCCTGATTTCCTTGGGAATCTGAGTAGTCATGTCCAAGGTTGCAAAACCCATCTGGTACCTTGGTGTATTAAGGGGTTCAGACGGGGCACTATCACTAGCTAGGAATTGTGTCAACATTTCCCGATGGTATATATGGACTGAGTTCCTGAACCCTGATGTTTATGCTGACCAGATACGCAGTCTTACTTCAATCATAGGAACCATACAACATAGTGCCCCCAAAGTTTTAGGTGAGGTACTGATTTAATGGGTCTCCTGGGAGTTGTTAAGTACCCAAGTGTTGCCTTCTCATTTTATGTCGAGACATCCATTGTGTTAGGGATTAATCCTCCTCAGCTTAAAAGGAAACCCCTATTTTCATCTGTAGGATGTTCAATCTTGAACCTTTAAAAGGAATACCCCACTATAGCGTTCCCTACCTGAATCCCATTCATAAATTGGCTGTTACTGATTGGCTGATGTATGCATCCTGTACATGCAGGAACTACAATCCTACCCAGAGTAAGTTGGTTACACACCATAAATTAACCTGTGCTCACCCCTGATAGCTAGGCACAGAGCAGGAATGATTAACTTATGAGGCAATGTGTAAAGTATCTGTGCAACACTTAAAGCAGTAAAACAGTAAACAAGGTCAGAAAGATAGAGCTTAATTGGATAAACAAAACAAGACAAAAACAACAAACATCCAATAAGTAGAAGTTGAGATATGGGTTTTGAAATGATTAAACTAAAAATAGTACATGGAAGTCACTAGCGGTCAAAAGGTTACTTGAGGTCATGTAGACAGTGATGGAGGGTAGACTGGCTACAAAACCCATGCAGGGTCCATCGAAAAGTACCTTGGTTAGAGCCAGCATCAAAGTCGAGGAGAAACTATGAAGGCCATCCACTGATATTTTCTACACAGTGGGATCCCACGTTGGAGTTGAACTCCATTGAGATAAATGTGATGTTTTGACGTTGAGCCATACAGACCGTTGTTGTCGGGCCATGCAGGTTGTGAATTCCCTGTCGTTGAACAGCCTCTATGTCTGCGTTGGACGGGCGATACGTCAGTTTCGGCCAGCACAGAGGTATGATGCATCAGTTTTTAGCAGAAAGCAGCTGTAAAACCCATTTCTGTAGCCCAGGACTGAAGGGGGCACCTCAGGCAAGGGTGGGACTCACAGATGGCAGATTCCAGCAGTACCAGGAGAGTTGCAGCCAATATTGTATGCCTCTGAGACTGCAGAAGAACACGGTGTAAGCAAGCAAGTCTTTGGAGTCACTCTGAGTTCAAATGAGATGGGTCCAGTCCTTGTCCTCGGCGGGGCAGAGATTAGCAGGCAGCAGGGCCATTCAGCAAAGCAGAGAAGGAGTTCCTTAGAACAGTCTCTCCAGAGTGGCAATCCTTACAGCATAGCAGTCTTCACCCCAGAAGAGTTCTCTTCCCATATCCAGTAATATACAGATTTTGTGGGGTCGGAGCCTAATTCTTTATTCCCAAATCTGCCTTTGAATTGGTGGTGACTTCAAAGAAGGGTCTTTGAAGTACACAGAGATCCTTTATCCCTTTCTCCAAAGAACCAGTAGAGGGTAATCAGCCCTTTGTGTGGGGACAGGCACTTCCCTTTTCAGGTGTATCAGCTCCCTCTATTCTTCCTGCCCAGGAAGGCCCATCAGAATGCAGATGAATGCATATGAGTCCTTTGTCACACCCAACCTTCCAGGGTTTGTGGCTGTCTAGAGGAAATGCACAAACTGTAGCTCAGACGTTATTGGAGACAGGCTGCAAAGCACACAGAACAGCAAGAACAGCAAAATTTCTAATTTCAAAAAGTGGTATTCCTAAAATAGTAATATTAAACCGGATTTTACCAGTAAAGAGAATTTATCATTATCAATCCAATTATATTAAACATGACAAAGCTGCTCATTTCAGATAAAGAATTACAGCTCAAAAGCATATTAAGGAATTCCCAATGCTGGCCTATGAGGGGAGTAGGCCTCACAGTAGTGAAAAATTACAATGGGAGTTTTTTTACCAAGAGTACATGTAAAACTTTAAAATACATGTTCTGCCTTTTACATGCATGGCACCCTGCCCTTAGGGTTACTTCAGGCCTACACTAAGGGTGAGATATGTGTAATAAAAGAAGAGTTTAAGACTTGGCAAGATTATTTAATTGCCAAATTTAAGTGTCAGTGAAACAGCACTCACAGGCTCTGCAATTTCAGGCCTGAGACAGATTTGTAAGGCTACTTGGGCAGGTGGCACAATCAGTGCTGCAAGACGACTAGTAGCATTTAATTTACAGGCCCAAGATATATGGTATAGCATTTTACAAGGGACATATAAGTAAGCTAAATATGCCAATTGTTTATACACCAATGTTACCATGTTTATGGAAGAAGCACATGCACTTTAGCACTGATCAGCAGTGGTAAAGTATTGAAAGTCCTAAGGCCAACAAAAAGATATAAGAAAAACAGGAGGTGAAAGACAAAAAGTATGGGGGAAGACCACCCAAAGGATGATGGGTCTAAACCCAAGCCAGGACAGTCTCAATTTTGGCATTGAGGGGTTGCAACCCCTCATTTGGTGTCCCAAGAAGACCACAGACCCTTGCCCTATCTAGCACTTACTGGCCTTGATAGTCAGGCCTGCCTTCTACAGAGCCTGAAGCACTTCCTTAAGGGGGCACAGGCTGTCCTGCCAGCTAAAACTGAAGACCACAATGTTGTCTGGATACTATGTTGAATCCATTTTAGTTTTTATTTTAACTCAGGAGTTTAGCTTAGCCTTTTGGCTTGCAGGCCTGTGCACCATTACTTTGTGACTTTTAACCTACTTAGCTTGCTCTGTTTTATTTAATTTATGTTATTATTTCTTTTAGGATGGCTGTCATTATTCATATTTTATAAAGATGTTTTGATTTGCATTATCAGTGCCACTCTGAGAAGGCTTCATTATCAGCGTCATGATAAGTGATGTATGTAGGTATTTCCTTTTCTCACTTACGTGTGATAGGAACATAATGCATACTTGTTGGGGATTATTTATATAATTGCCGCTACAAGTCTGTCACCTTAACAGTTGTTTAGGAACATATCTGCACCAGGGATCCTACATGATCTGTATAAATACATCTCACATGGACAAGGTCATTAACGGGCTTCCTTCCAGATGCCATCTATGCTGTGTGTCACCTTGCTGCAGAACTTAGCCTTTGTGTCACAAGAGAGTGTGAGCTAGAGACCTCATTCCAAGATAACAAGGGCTGGGGGGTGCTTCTCATGGACATGGTACTGCCAGATTAGGTTTATCATACCTAGCTCTCATTAAGTTAGAGATTAGGGTCCAGATTTATGGAAAGTGGCGCTGCATCGAGTGCAGCACCACTTTCCCTGTGCCACTTAGTGCCCCCCCTACTGCCACCATGTGTTCAATGTATTTAAAATACGACACATCATGGCACAGGGTAGGGGGCAATAGCATCATTTTTCATGACACTAATGACGTACTCTGCTGGAGTAGCACCAAAATGTTGTCTCTACTCCTGCAGAGTACATAGGGGCCCATTCTAAAAAAATGGAAGCCTCTTTTTGATGCCTGCTCTGAGATTTTCTTGCGCCTTTTTTTGCCCCCCCTAAGGGGGTAAGGCCCTCTTTGCATATATTATGCCTGACGCAGGCAAAATGTAGGCCAAAGGGTTACAGAGTGGCACAATGCATGCATTGCGCCACTCTGTAAATAAGGCACTGGATTTCGGCCTCATTGGGCCACATTAATGTAAAAAATAATGATGCTAATGTGGCTCAAGGTGGCGCTAGGGGATTATAAATATGCCCTTAGGTTCTTTGAGTTTTGTTGAGGTACTGCTTATAAGCTAGAAGGGTGGGGCCAACAGTTACGACTTGTTGTAGGAGTAGCTTAGTCACCTACAAACCAAAGTGCTGTCTCCCCTAAACCAGCAGCCTCGCTTAGGATTGAGAGTCCTACTACAACAATAGGCAAAACTGAAACTCTCCAATCCAGTTAGGACCTGATTGACCAACCTCTGGAAGGTGGCAGGGGCATTCTTTACCCTGAAGGGCAGGACCCGAACTGGAAGTGCCTCTCGGGGGTAGAGAACGCAGAACTCTCTTTTGCTTACTTGGTCAAGGCAATCTACCATTACCCAGGTGTTAAATCAAACATGCGGGGGAACTTGGCAGCTCCAAGTCTATTAATGAGTTTATCAACTATGTGAATGGATTTCACTGTAGCCTTGGTGACTGCATTAAGCTACAGTAGTCCACACGAAACCCAAGTTCAGATGTGACACCTGGAGCGGCAGCCTTGGGGACCAACACCACTGGGCTGAACCAAGAGAGGGCTCAATTTACCCTGATGCCAGCATCTTCATTACCTCCTCATTATGCTGGCTATCACCTTATCAAACATCATGTACATGTTGTTCTTTATAGGTGTGCTGCCTCCATTATCAATATCATGGGTACACCATGTAGTGAGTCCTGGGGTAAGAGAAGATAATGAGGCAAACTGCCTCAGCAACTGGTGGCAATATCTCTGTTGGTCTAAGGTCAGTGTAAAGGAGAGTCTGGCATCCTCCATGGACCCATCCTCCTCCTTGGACCTTGGAGGTCGGGGAGAGGTTCACTCTCCTCTTCCATCCCATCATCTGTAACCAGGAGCATGGTAATCCTAGGCCTCTCAAATTAGGGTTTGAGCTGATTAACATGCAGGACCCTCAAAGAGTTCCTAGGAGTCTTGAGGTCCACCAGACAGGTGACATCTCTCTTGTGCTACTTTACCTCATAGGGCCCATACCAGAATTTTTTTCAGAGCTCGGGGCTCGGAGGGCTCCATCAACCACATTTTTGGGCCAGTGGCATTCTGGTCATACCAGCGCTTCATGTCCTCCTGGCTAACTTCTAGATTTTCCTGGGTGAGTTTCTGGAAGCAGGCTGTTTGGTTGTGAAGGGACAGCATGCAGTTGACCACATCCTGGGGGGCTCTCCCGGGAGCTGCCTCCCAATTCTCCTTTACCAAACTGAGAGGGTACCTATACAGAAGTTGAAAGGGACTGAAACTTACACCCTTCAGTGGTGCCTGGTGTATGCAAACAACAAGCTTGACAGGAGGACTTCCCACTTACGGTTTCTGACACAAACCCATAATCATGCCTTTGAGGGTTCTGTTGAACCTTTCAACCAACACATTGGTTTTGGGGTAGTAAGGAGTGGAGAACACATATGTTACTCCACACTTCATTCTCCATCCACATGGCCTTCATGAAATTGGAGATGAAGTTGGTACCCAGGTCAGATACCACTGACTTGGAGAACTTCACACAGGTAAAAATCCTCTCAGTGTCCTAGCCACCACAGTCACAGTCACTGTTCTTAGGGGCATAGCTTCCGGGTACATGGTGGCACGGTCCAGCAAGACCAGAAAAAATCTGTTGCCCTTGCCTGTCTTGAGGTCCAGAGGCCTAATGATTTTGATGTCACTCTTTCAAAGGGGGTGCCAATGACTGTAAAAAGATTGTAGGGTGGGGCTTGCACTACTCCCCTGTCTTGCCACCTGCCTTGCTGGTAGGACAGGAGGTAGTACAGGACATACAGAATTCATCTGAGGCCTTCCTCATTTGAAGCCAGTAAAAGTGGGTGACATGCCTGTCAAAGGTCCTGTCTTGCCCCAAATGACCTGCCAGTGGCTCATCATGAGCCAGACCCAGTAGGAAGGCCCTGTAGCACTGAGGGGCCACCATATGTGCTACACCTGACTTAGTAACCTTAGGCTCACTATACATGAGACTATTCTGCCAGTATATCAGGTGCTTGCTCAAGGCGTCCCCGGCTGCCTGGGCCTCAGCCTCCTGCTGTAGACCCAAAGAGTAGGGTATTCTCTCTGCTCCTTGCAGAACTCATGCCCGGTGGGATCCCTTTTCTGCTGCCAGTTGGACAGCTCAGACAGGTTCTTCAGTTTGGCTACAACCTCCCCTATAGATATCAGGGCATCTCCCTCAAGTTTAGCTTCTTTAGGACTGTGAAAGTCTCAGGAGCTAGTTTTCCATGTCCCTTGTCCTTCCTCTTTTTAGCAGGAGATTGGGCCATTCTTCCAGGCTCCAGGTCCTTCTGATCACCCTCTTGAACTGCCATGGGCCGTGTGGTTAGGCACAGCCATTCAGGGAACAACAACATTCTGAAAAGTGACCTGAGCTTCACCTCCCTCCAGGTAATATGCTCTAAGTCATTACCAAGCAGACAATCCACAGGCATGGATAGGCTCACAGCTACCCACAAGGAACCTGAGACCCCCTCAGTCAAAGGGAACCGGATCCATTGGGTAATGACTCTCATGGGTATCAGCAGCAACAACTTGGAGGAGCACATTAGAGACTACCTGCTCTGGAGACACCAGATGACACCTGATAGTTGTCATACTGGCTTTCGCGTCTCTTGGAGTCTTCACCCTCTACCCATTGATGGTGACCCACTGATTGTACTTCTTAATATTGTTAGGAATGCCATCTCTCCATCACCCAGGGACACTAGGTCAACTGCTACACTGTCTGGGACAATCACTTTCCCAGGCGCCACACTAGTCAACTCCATTGACTGCCCACCAGTGGGGGGTTGTGCCGACTTGGGATGCCTGGCATCCCCCTTGTAGTGTCCTTCCTGCTGACACTCATAACACTTTGGGGAACCAATACTTCTTCTTCTCAGTAGGGGAATGGGAGTCCTGTCCCACCGACCTTGGCCCTTTTGAAAACTCTTTGATCTTGGTTCCCCCCTCCTTCTTCAGGTGAGGACCCTGCCCACCCTTGGGGTGATCCCACCCAGATACCTTGTTGTGGACTCTGTTTCCAGCCCACCTGTCCACCTCCTTAGCAAGCTCCCTGGGGTCAGAGAGCTTACTGTCAACACGGTGTTGGTACAGATGTGGAAACAAAAGACTGAACATGTGCTCCTTTGAAATAGAGTTATACAGTCCCTGGTAATCCTTTACCACACTGGCCTTTACCCAACCATTCAGCACAATGCAAAAGGAATCCACAAAAATCTACCCAGGTCTGTTGGGACAGCTTCTTACTGTCTCTGAACACCTGCTAATGCTTTTCTGGGGCCAGAACAAACTTTTGGTTAGAGCCTCCTTCATGGGGGATATCGCATCCTGTCACTCACTTCTAGGGCCAGTAGAGTGTACCCCTTCCCACTAGAGATATGCCTCCACAGACTAGCTCCCTAATCCTTCTCAGGGTGCCTGTGCCTCTGTAAAGCAAATTTATAGGCCTTTAAACCATCTGTCTGTTTAATCTCCCACCATAAAGTCCGACACCAGACCCTTAGGTATTTGGACCCTCCTGTCAGAGAGCACTGAAGAATTGCTGCCTTCATCACTGTTCAACTTACCTGGCCCTAATGTTCAGCTCCTTCAGGCTCAACTCCTAAGCCAACATCAGTTTCTTCTCCTCTATGGCCAACCTTTTCTCCTCCAAGGCTCTGTCTGCCTTCTCCTTCTCCAGTTTGAGCTTAGCCAGCTCCAGTTTTAATTTCTTCTCCTTCCACCTGTCCTCCAGTTCCTCTGGGGTCAGGCCTCTTGATGAGATGCTGCTCCCTTTCCTGGGAGGAACCTCGTTCCATTGGCACCCTGCCCCACAGGCAGCTGCAGTGAACCCTGGTCCAGCTCCACATCATCCTCTTCTTTTTGGGTCACAGGTGCGTCCCAAGCTTCTAACCATACCCTCAGCACCTTTTACAGATCCACCTTCTTGGTGAGGCTTTTTGTAGAAAGCCCAAAGCTCTTGCAGAAATCCTTGATCTGGGTCACCATGTAACTCTCCTGTTTGGTCAGCTCACATTAAATCTTTGCAGGTGTAGATGTGGGACCTCCAGTCAGACACATGGGCCCAGATTTACAAGAAAATGACGGAGCGCGATGCTGTGCCAAATTTGGCAGCACCACGCTCCATCATTTTTAAAATGCAGGGATTAACAACAATCTTACTATTAAAAACAATACGGCACACCCCTGTGTTTCCCCCTGCACTGGAGCTACATTTGCTGCCAAGCACCAACACAGCCACAATTATGCCACAGTGCAAGGATGGCTGTGTTGCAGAGGAGATTGTTTTTGTGCAGGAGGGACACAAGCATTTCTCCTCATTGTGCAGTGCTAACGCCATCCCTGGGGTGGCATTAGATTTTGGTGCCGCCTCAGGTTTACAGAAACTCGTAAGTCTGAGGCAGCGTCAAAATACCATACTGTTTTGCTGTGGCATGCCCACAGGACTACCCATTGTATGCCCCTCTCACACAAAGCGCTGCATGTGAAGGAGCCTTATCTATAAGCTGGCGTTAAGCCACAAAAAGTGGTTTAACACCACCTTGTAAGTATGGCGCAGTGCATAGTGTCACCGGAGCATCACTAGGAGTGATGCTCCGGTGGCGTTAGGGCCTTATAAATCTGTCCCATGGCTTAAAAGAAAACAAAAATGTGAATCAGAGGAAGAAAAAAATTTAAAATGTCAATAAGAGAGTATGGAAAAAATGCAAATGAGGATCAAAGACAATTGCATAAAATGTTTGTGCGACATCTAAAGGAGTGAAAAACAATCCACACGAGGTTAAAAAAAAAAAATAGAGCTTAATTTAATTAACAAAACAGGACTAAAACAACAACAATCCAATATGTAGTAGTTGAGATATGATTTTTTGAAAAGTATCTGCAATTATAGTGTTATGGGTCCCATCACTTCCCAATTGGAAATAACACTTATAAAATGTAATAAGGCAATCCCAAGGTTAACCTATGGGAGGGATAGACCTTGCAATAGAGAAAACACATTTAAGAGTTTTTCACTACTTGAACATGTAAATCTTAAAACTCAATGTTCATTTTTTTACATACACTGTACCATGCTCTTGGGGCTGTCTAGGGCTTACCGTAGGTGCGTATATTAGGGGTGACTTTTACATATTTAAAAGGAAGGATTGGGCCTGGCAAGAGGGTTAACTTGCCAGGTCACCATGGCAGTTTAAAACTGCACCCACAGGCTTTGCAATGGCAGGCCTGAGTCATGTTTGAGGGGCAACTGAAGTTGGTGGCACAATCAGTGCCGCAGGCCTACCTGTAGCATTTAATTTACCATCCCCTGGGAACATGTTCTACCCTGTACTATGGTAAATTAAATATGCCAATAGTGGATGCACAAGTTATAGCATGTTTTAGGGAAAGAGCACATGCACTTTAGCAGTGGTAAAGTGCCCAGAGTCTTAATGCTAGCACAAACGTAGTCTGCAAACAGGAGGTCAGAAGGTAAATCCAGTGGTATTCCAGTTAACTGTAGACAGGCAGTGTCAACATATTTGGCACAACAGCTACTCCCTAGCACAGGAGGTGAAGTTATCTACAGAGCATATAAATTCAAAGTTTTTCATTCTTGTGTCACCTCACTGCAGTTGACACAAACACACAAACATTTCATACATACACAAAGGTGGCAGCACCTAATCAATTAAGACCATATCATATCACAAACATTTCAGGAACACCACAACTGGTTCCAAGGCGCCATTCCACATTCATTACAACTCTGTCGCCTGGGTCCCCTCAGCAATGATTGGGCAACCTGGCCAGTCGTAGCCAGTTATTGACATACTTCAATATAGCAGTATTTAATGCTAATGAACTCCATCCTTTATTCAACAATCTTGTAGTATTATATAGACATGTGACTCCGTTTGTTATGCAAACAATAACAGATATCCGAGCAAGGGCTATTCATGCTGTCCAGCCACAGTGCGCTGTGCTTGCAGTTAGTCCTGTCACTATTGAGGCAATAGTAGGTAAGGTTCCCACCAAACAGGAAGAGCTTCTATTTTGGAATGCTCAAAAAACAAATCAGCAGCTTGAATCAGTGTTTCCCCCTTCAGGACCTCAAGATAAACACAGGGAGCACTTGCTACAGTTCCCACTTTTGAAGATTGTGCCACCTGGGGCACCGTCTTGGTTGCTGTATATACCATAACTCATGTAAACCATCAATAGCTGTTTTGCCAGAAGTGCTAAAACAGATTCAATTGGCTGCTCCTGCCCTAAATTTGGAGATGAAATCAATTGGCAACTTTGCCACAGTTTCATCAATTATCTTAAGTGATATTAAAAGGTAGGCACCATGCCAATGACTCACGCAAGTTCCTGTACAAGATCAAGAACGCGAGTCGCCAAAAATGCTTGGGGACATCAGAACATCTCTAGTTCGAGATAATTTGGGAGCCAGGCATAATTAGCCACAGTTTAAGAGCAAATCTGACAAAAAAGGTTCCAAACAAGCATCAGTGTCCTCTAAAAAACAATGCAACAAACAAACAAAAAATAAAGCTAGAACAAAAACACAGGGTGGATCTCTGCAACCGGAGCCCACTGAAAGAAACTTTATAACTTGTGTAACCAGGATTCAGTAAAACAGCCTGATAGGTATCAGTATACTGATATTTATCCTTCTTGTTCCTTTCAGGACTCACCAGACAATTGTTCTGGAAGAGAAGGACAAGTGCAGACATGAAGAGAATGTGAAACCAAAAATAGACTCACAACGCATCTGACATCATCATATAAAAAGAAGAGAAACTTCCCCAATAAAAAACCCATTCATAAAGAGGATGTGTGAGAAAACAGGGCTGATTGCAGAGGCCCCCTAAATTTTTGCCCCCATTTTCCACTTTTTGCTGGTGTTTTCCTGACTCTGATGGTGCCTTGGGTACTGCTAACCAGTCCCAGGGCCTGTGCTCTGTGTAAAATCAATATGCAAATTAGGCTAATTATAATTGGCTAAGTTAACCTACCTATAAGTCCCTAGTATATGGTAGGGCATGTAGGTTTAGGGACCACAGCATAGGTGGTGCACCCATAGGTGCACTGCTGAGGTGCCCAGTGTCATTTTAAAGGCAGGCCTGCCTTGCTGGCTGCTTTTAAATAAAAGTTATATGCAAATTCGACTTTGGAATTAAAAGTAGTTCCAAAGTCTAAAACTGCCTTATTTTTACATATAAGTCACCCCTAAGATGTGCCCTCTGTGCCCCTAGGGCTGGGTGCCATGTAACTATAAGCAGGGACTTTATAAAAATAGTTTTATAAGCCCTGGTGAGGTAAAAACAGCCAAATTCGTTTTTCCCTCATTGTAGTAAATGGCCTTCATAGGCTAGAATGGGGAGACTTTATTTTAATTTTTAAAGTCTCCTTAAATGATGCATACCAAGAATTTGGTATCAAATTAATTGTTGTAATAAATCCCACAACTTCCAGTTGTGGGATTTAATATAACTTGTTCAGGTAAAGAGTTTTAAACTTTACCTGAAAAGTTGCCCATTTCAGCCCTGCATTGTTTTTGCTGCTGTGCTCTGATTGGCCAGCTCTAGTAGCTTGGCAAAGCGCCCTTGATGAGGTGTGAAGTGGCCTAGCTTCACACAAAGGAATGTGCCTGTGGGAGGGAATCTCCCCTCAGCAGATGGTGAGGCAGGAAGGGGGAGGGCTGCCAAACTGGTCTTCAAAGGCAGAGAAGGTCATTTGGAGCAACCAGCAACACCCCCACATCCTGCAACCCCAGATAACTAGGTGCCCCCTTGATTAGATTAGGAGAGGGCAGGAGAGGGGTGTGTTTATGATTTTTAGCCACAACAGTGGGTGGGCTCAGCCAGATGTAACCTCCAAAAATCAGATTCAGCCATGATGGATTTTTAGAGAATGGTGCCTCCTGGGATTGATTTTTGCCACACTTCCCAGGAAGTGGTCATCACAGGGGGAAGGACCCTGCACGTGATTGGAGAACCAGGACCCCCCTGCTTTTCACCCAGGAGCAAGGATAAAACTGGCAGACCTGCACCCACACCTCAGTTCCCTACCACATCCAACAAGGAAGAATAACAGAAGAAGGACTGCCCTTCTGGACCCCTGGCCTGCACCTGGAACCTGCACTCAGAAGGACTGCACCAGCTGCACACTTGGGCTTCATCACAAGAAGGACTTTGCCTGGCTTCAACTGGTTCAAGGAGGGACTCCCTGTTTGCTACAGGGGAAAAATTGCTATCCAGAGTCCCCTGCACCAACTCCTGAAGAAAGCGACCAGCTGACCACTGTCCAGTGGCCAAAAAGGAGTTTGCGCCAGGTGCATTCTGGGAGTTGTAGTCCGCACCCCCCCCAAGGACCATCTCAGAACTTCTGGACCCTTGGGGTGAGCTGTGGACCCCACAAGAACCTTAAAAGGACATCTGAGAGAAGCTCCAGAAGTTTGGAGAAGTTTGGACAACTTTTGAAAAAAAGCTCAATAGAGGGACCGACCCGCCGCAGCAACTCTAGCCGGCTTGCCTCAACCGCGACCCAGCCTGATTTGCTGGTTCGTCCCGGTAAAGAAAAATCTCCGGAAAAGAGACTAAGGGGGTTATTCTAACTTTGGAGGAGGTGTTAATCCGTCCCAAAAGTGACGGAAAAGTGACGGATTTACCACCAGCCGTATTACGAGTCCATTATATCCTATGGAACTCGTAATACGGCTGGTGGTATATCCGTCATTTTACCGTCACTTTTGGGACAGATTAACACTCCTCCAAAGTTAGAATAACCCCCTAAGTCCGAAGGTAAAAAGTTGACCGGGACCTCCCAGCCAGCGTATCCGAGAAGGGCTCCATGGACGTCGGATCAAGATCCAGGTTTACCCCGGTCGAAGGATTTTCACCTCGAAAAAACGACTAAGTCCGAAGGTAAAAATGTCCACCGAGGATTCCAGCATCGCGTATCTGGAGAAGGGATCCAGGAGGTCGGATTGGACAGGCAGGTTCGTCCCGCTGAAGAAAATCTTTGAAAAAAAGACTAAGGGGGTCATTCTGACATCGGCGGTAAAATGCCCTTACCGCCGGTCATAAGACCGCCATAACACCGCCGCGGCCGCGGTCAACCGCCACGGTCATTCTGACCCACAACGGCCAAACCTCCAAAAATCCGTCCTCCACTGCAGCCCGCCACATCGGCGGGCAGCGATAAACTGGAGATGACCAAACCTCCACCGTCACGCCAACAGAAATACGCCCATGCCATTACGACCCACGAATCCACACGGCGGTCATTCAAACGCGGTATTTCATTGGCGGTACACCCCGCCGCGGTCAGAATACACACACATCACCAAAACACAGCCACATTGGACAATTTGAAATACACACACCTGATACACATACACACACCACTCCCACACAATCAACCAACTATAAAACACACACCCACATCACCCACAAACCCCTGCGACCCTAATTACTGAGAGAAGGAGAGAGAGACACAGCAGACAATCCATAGCAAGACACACTGAGGCACACTACACCATCACACACACCACATAGTAGCACAAAGCACCACTCACCAACACACTCCTCAGCACATACACCACCCCACACCTCACCCACACCACCCCATGGCACCCCAAAGGCACCCACGCTTTTCGGACCAAGAACTCCGGGTCATGGTGGAGGAAATCCTAAGAGTGGAACCCCAGCTCTTCGGCTCCCAGGTGCAGCACACCAGTATAGCCAGGAAGGCGGAGCTATGGCAGCGTATCGTGGACAGGGTCAACGCGGTGGGACAGCATCCCAGGAATAGGGAGGACATCCGCAAAAGATGGAACGACCTACGGGGGAAGGTCCGATCGATGGTCTCCAGGCACAACATCGCGGTCCAGAAGACTGGCGGCGGACCCCCACCCACCCCTCCCGAATTTACATCGTGGGAGCAAGAAGTCTTGACCATCCTGCATCCTCAGGGCCTCGCAGGAGTAGCCGGAGGAATGGACTCTGGTAAGTCCAATCTCAACTACTATATCCCCCCCACCCCACCAGCATGCCAACCCACACCCCCACCCTCACCCCCAACCCCCCAGCACACATCCTCCCTGACAATGTCTCACCAGCACAACCCACCCATCCCAACACCAACTCCTGCATTCCAACACAAATCATGGGCACCCATCACCTAAGCATGACCACTGCACTAACCCCTCCCCCCCACTAAATACCCTCACAACACCTCCCTCCAGGGAATGCCTGCACTGGGGGACAAGGGCACCCACAACACGCATGCTATTGCACACACAGAAATAATAACCAAACTCTCTTACCCCATGCAGGACCCGAACGACAACACACCAGCCAGGAGGGTCCAGAAGTGTCCATCCCACCACCGGAACAGGCCCACACTGAGGATAGCAGCTCTGTCGACAGTGAACCTGATGACCAGCCCGGACCATCGGGGACCTCTGGGCAGTCGGTTCCCCTCAGGCAGCCACAGGCCGCACCAGACCCGACCCCCTCTGCCGACACCAGCACAGCTCCCACCCAGCGGGCCCATGCCTCTGTCTCTAGGACAGCTCAATCAGCGGTGTGTCTGCCACTACAGGGCACCCAGGCTAACCCAACACCCCAACAACAACAGGGACCTGGGGGCAGTGGTAGCGGGCACACCGTCCAGGGGACAGAGGCCGGGGGAAACCGGGCAGCTCGGAGGGCTGCTGTGCGACAGGGGGGGAGGAGAGGCCCAGGGAACCCACTCTCCAAGAGGCCCTCACCACCATCATGGGGGCCTACCACCACTCCCAAGAAACGATGGCGACGGTACTGGCCAGGTTCACTGAGATCCAGGCACAGCAATGGGGACCATCGTCCTGGCCCTCCACAGGATAGAGGACGCGTTGCGGGACCATGGTGCACCACACAGGGCCCCTGTCACTAGCCCGGACCAGGAACAGCCTACCACCTCCGCCGGCGCTAGTGGACAGGAGGTCCCAACACCTCGACAGCCCCCCAGAACCCCACCTCCTGCTGAAGAACAACCACCCCGTAAGAGGAGCCTGAGACCAAAGAAAAAGACAGAGTAGGATGTCAAGACCCCCGCCTGCAGGACATACCCCCTCAAGTCTTCCCACTGTCCCACAT
Organism: Pleurodeles waltl; assembly: GCF_031143425.1. Lineage (NCBI taxonomy): Eukaryota > Metazoa > Chordata > Amphibia > Caudata > Salamandridae > Pleurodeles > Pleurodeles waltl. The sequence continues at coordinate 1,857,887,076 of NC_090444.1, forward strand.
TGCCACCCTGTCCAACCATGAACTGCATATGCTCCATCCTTCCACAGGCAAAAGGACAATGCACCTGTGAGACTGAGAACTGGACTCTGCCATGGATATTCCTCCACCCCCACCCATCACCCTAAGAATCACATGTACCGATATCTAGCACTGTAAATAAATCACATTTTGCACACAAATCTGTTTTGAGTCATGCTGTATTATTGACAAATGTATTACATATTACTGTTCGATTTCGGTTCTGTCAATTAGTCATGACAACATACCAATGTCAATACGCTGTATTTCATGGGCGAACCAAGCAGAAGTCAGGTACTGAGTCAGACAGCACTGAGAAGGGAAGGGAAAGGCAAAAATCAATGAAAAACATCTGTGGGGAACTACAGAAAGTACAGATGCAGGAGGCTATAAGCAATTGTGAAATGGCGTGGGTGATTCTTACCTGGGTGTTACTGGAAATACTGTTGTATCACTCTGTCCCTATTGTCTGTGTCGTCCTCTGAGTCTTCCTCCTCTTCACTGTCCACAGGCTCCACGGCTTCTACAACACCACCATCTGGACCATCCTCCTGCAGGAAAGGCACCTGGCGTCGCAAAGCCAGGTTGTGAAGCATACAGCACGCCACGATGATATGGCACACCTTCTTTGGTGAGTACATTAGGGATCCACCTGTCATATGCAGGCACCTAAACCTGGCCTTCAGGAGGCCAAAGGTTCGCTCAATCACCCTCCTAGTACGCCCATGGGCCTCATTGTAGCGTTCCTCTGCCCTTGTCCGGGGATTCCTTACTGGGGTCAGTAGCCACGGCAGGTTGGGGTAACCAGAGTCACCTATTAGCCACACACGTTGTCTCTGTAGCTGCTCCATCACATAGGGGATGCTGCTATTTCGCATCACATACGCGTCATGCACTGACCCTGGGAACTTGGCATTTACATGGGAGATGTACTGGTCAGCCAAACAGACCACCTGGACATTCATCGAATGATAATTTTTTCTGTTTCGGTACACCTGCTCATCGTCTTTTGGGGGTACCAAAGCCACATGGGTCCCATCAATGGCACCAATTATGTTGGGGATATGTCCAAGGGCATAGAAATCACCCTTCACTGTAGGCAAGTCACCCTCCTCGGGGAAAATGATGTAGCTCCGCATGAGTTTCATCAGGGCAGACAACACTCTGCTCAAAATCTTAGAAAACATAGGCTGAGACATTCCAGATGACATGGCCACTGTGGTCTGGAATGACCCACTGGCCAAAAAATGGAGGACTGACAAAACCTGCACCAGAGGGGGAATCCCTGTGGGTTGGCGGATGGGGGACATCAGGGCTGGCTCCAGCTGGGCACACAGTTCATGGATAGTGGCACGGTCAAGTCTGTATCGAAGTATTATATGGCGTTCTTCCATTGTCGACAGGTCCACCAGCGGTCGGTACACGCGAGGATTCCTCCTTCTCATCGCAAGTCCCAGCGGACGGTGCCTAGGAAGGACAACATGGAGCACAGAGTCAGGCAAACCACAGGTACGTACAGACAGCTTGCACAGTTAAAGAATGGCAATGGGTTGAAAGGCGTGTATGTGTGGCAATGCAAGGCCTAGGCCTGTGTGTCGCAGTCAAAATTAAGCCATGTGGGCCCTTGAAATGGCGGCTGCCTGACCTGTGAAGTGGGACAATGGGATGTGAGGTCAATGCGCTGGCAGGGCACACCGTGGCGGTAGGCGGTCGAAGACCGCGGCGCAAAGCCGCATTGGTTAACATTGAAGCCTATGGGTTTCAGGAGCCAATGACGAAGTGCGCCGGCGGTCGCGGTACGCACCGCCGCGGTACGCACCGCCGCGGGCGTGACCGCCATTTTCTATCTGCTTAATCACTCGAGACCTGATCATCCACAGGAGAGGACCTATACTGCAAGTGCTGCTGTGACCTCGGTCTGGAAGATGCAATGGCTGCTGCGACTGGGGAAAGGGCCCCTGCCTTCACGTCTGAAGAGTTGGAGAAGCTCGTGGATGGGGTCCTCCCCCAGTATGCGCTACTCTACGGTCCTCCTGACCAACAAGTGAGTACACCGGGTGCCAATGGAATGGGCTATGCCTGTGTGGATTGGGGTGGATGTAAGTTGGTGGGGTGGGGGGCGAATGAGGAGTGCAACGCCCGACAGATGAGAGCATGTGCCATATGGCAAAGTGGGTGGGTGGGGGCCAATTACATCTAACATGCAGGTCATTGATGATTTCCTCCTTTCCACCCTGTACATGTCTAATAGGTCAGCGCCCATCAGAAGATCGAGATTTGGCGTGCCATCGCCAAGGAAGTCCGGACCTTGGGGGTCCACAACAGACGGGGCACCCACTGCCGCAAGAGGTGGGAGGACATCCGCCGCGGAACAAGGAAGACCGCAGAAACACTGCTGGGGATGGCCTCCCAACCTAGGAGGGGTGCCAGTCGCACCATGACCCCCCTGATGTCCCGGATCCTGGCGGTGGCCTACCCTGAATTGGATGGGCGCTTTAAGACATCACAGCAGACACAAGGGGGTGAGTATCAGCACATTCTCCTATCTTTCTGCGCAGTGGAGGCGTCTGGGTGGGGGAGGAGGGCTGTGGGTGACATTAGGCCAGGGCGCTTTCTGTAGTGTAGTCCTCTCCCTTAGGCATGGCCCTGTGCCCCCGGCCCCCACCTCTGTAGGGTGACAAGTACAGCCATTGAAGGTCCAGCATCTCCCATGTGCGCGTTTGACGTCTCTTGGCCTGTTGTCTTAGTCAGTAGTACTGAGTAGTGTACCCCGAATGCGCGGCTTAGTGCATTAGGCACCTGTGTCTGTCCTCTCCGCCAACGGTGTTGACATTGCATGCACTCAACCTGGTCTTCTTTTTTCTCCCCCCACCCTTTCTCTTCATCTTCTTGTGCATGTGTGCATTAGCATCATCAGGCGGAGGAGATATGGCATCGGAGCACGAGGGAGCTGCAGTACACAAGGCCCCGGTGGGCCCAGGAACAGACACCGAGGGCACCAGTGATCCGGAGGGCGAGGGGAGCACCACGACGGGGACCGCTGGTGAGAGCAGCGAAAGCGACACGTCCTCGGATGGGAGCTCCCTAGGGGTGGCGGCAACATCCGTGCCCCCCGCCTCTACAGGTACAGCCGCCACCCAGCGCACCAGCCCCGCCCTCCCAGCAGCCCCTCAGTCTTCGCTCCGTGCCGGTTCGCCCAGGAAGGCGCGCGTCTCCTTCACCCCAGGCACCTCAGCCCCTGCCCCTGTTGCCCCTGCTGCCCTCAGTGCGGAGCTCATTGACCTGGTAAGGACGCTCATTGTTGGGCAGACGACCCTTTTGAATGCCATCCAGGGTGTGCAAAGGGAGGTGCAACAGAGCAATGCGTACCTGGAGGGCATTCATTCGGGTCAGGCTGCCCATCAACGAGCGTTCACTGCTCTGGCCTCAGCACTGACGGCAGCCATTGTCCCTGTTTCCAGCCTCCCTCTTCTGACTGCCTCCAGCCTGTCTCTGTCTCCTGTTCCTCAGCCTATCCCATCCACACCATCAGACCAGCCTGCACACACCTCAACACCCAAGAGCAGCTCATCCAAACACAAGCACCACAGATCCCGCAAACACTCACCCAAGCAACACCCAGATGCAGACATGCCAACAGCCACTGCCAACCCTGTGTCCCCCTCCTCCTCGTCTCCCTCCTCCCTCCCTGTGACGTCTACACTCACACCTGCATGCACCCCAACATCAGCCAGTGCTTCCATCACCACCTCACCCTCCAGTACAGTCCACACTCGTGCAGTCACCACCCCCACTGCCATGTACACGTCCCCTGTGTCCTCTCCCACTGTGTCTGTCACCCCCTCTTCCAAGACACACAAACGCAGGCAGCCACCCACCCAACAGCCATCCACCTCACGACAGCCTACAGCACCAGCACCTTCACCCAATGACAGCACACCTGACTCTCCTACAACCACCTCCTCTACCTCCACTTCCATCTCCACTTCTCCTACCCTTTACCTTGGCCCTAAAAAACTTTTCCTGGCTAACCTTAACCTCTTTCCCCCCGATGACCTCCCCCATCCATCTTCAAAGAGTCCCAAGAGCACCGCAGCCACCACCAGCCCAGCTTCGGGTGTCACTGTTGTGCCTGGGTTCTGGAGCCCACCCTTTGCCAGCAGTGACACATCGATCAGCAGCAAGGACACGTCCAGCCCCCCCCCCGGCAAGAGGACCCGCAAAAACAAGGACTGCCGTGCGAGGACCGACAGGGCTGCCCCCAAGGAGCAATGTGCGGCCACTTCACCACACCATCTAGGGGAGGCAAGGGCCCGAGAGCCCCATCAAAGGAGCGGAAGGGCAGCAGGAGCGCGGAGGAGGTGGACCCCACATGCCACACCCCAGCTGGGAAGGAGGACACTAAGGAGGCCAGGAGTCCGTCCCCGAAGGGTCAAGAAACGTCACGGTCCGAGGGCGACTGAGCAGGGAGTCGAGGCCAGGTCTGGCTCCCTTGACCTGCTGGATGAGCACCGCTGAACAGGGCCCCGCCGTGGAGAAGAGCACCGCTGAACAGGGCCCGCGGTGCAGAAGAGCACCGCTGAACAGGGCCCCGCCGTGGAGAAGAGCACCGCTGAACAGGGCCCCGCCGTGGAGAAGAGCACCGCTGAACAGGGCCCGCGGTGCAGAAGAGCACCGCTGAACAGGGCCCGCGGTGCAGAAGAGCACCGCTGAACAGGGCCCGCCGTGGAGATAGGCACCGCTGAACAGGGCCCGCGGTGCAGAAGAGCACCGCTGAACAGGGCCCGCGGTGCAGAAGAGCACCGCTGAACAGGGCCCCGCCGTGGAGAAGAGCACCGCTGAACAGGGCCCGCGGTGCAGAAGAGCACCGCTGAACAGGGCCCCGCCGTGGAGAAGAGCACCGCTGAACAGGGCCCGCGGTGCAGAAGAGCACCGCTGAACAGGGCCCCGCCGTGGAGAAGAGCACCGCTGAACAGGGCCCGCGGTGCAGAAGAGCACCGCTGAACAGGGCCCCGCCGTGGAGATAGGCACCGCTGAACAGGGCCCGCGGTGCAGAAGAGCACCGCTGAACAGGGCCCCGCCGTGGAGATAGGCACCGCTGAACAGGGCCCGCGGTGCAGAAAAGCACCGCTGAACAGGGCCCCGCCGTGGAGATAGGCACCGCTGAACAGGGCCCGCTGTGCAGAAGAGCACCGCTGAACCGGGCCCCGCCGTGGAGAAGAGCACCGCTGAACAGGGCCCCGCCGTCTCAAGCACCGCTCCGCTGGGCCCCGCCGTCTCAAGCACCGCTCCGCTGGGCCCTTCCTCTGAGGCACCGCTCCGCTGGGCCCTTCCTCTCAAGCACCTCTCCGCTGGGCCCCGCCGTCTCAAGCACCGCTCCGCTGGGCCCTTCCTCTCAAGCACCGCTCCGCTGGGCCCTTCCTCTCAAGCACCGCTCCGCTGGGCCCTTCCTCTCAAGCACCGCTCCGCTGGGCCCTTCCTCTCAAGCACCGCTCCGCTGGGCCCGCCGTCTCAAGCACCGCTCCGCTGGGCCCTTCCTCTCAAGCACCGCTCCGCTGGGCCCTTCCTCTCAAGCACCGCTCCGCTGGGCCCCGCCGTCTCAAGCACCGCTCCGCTGGGCCCTTCCTCTCAAGCACCGCTCCGCTGGGCCCTTCCTCTCAAGCACCGCTCCGCTGGGCCCTTCCTCTCAAGCACCGCTCCGCTGGGCCCTTCCTCTCAAGCACCGCTCCGCTGGGCCCCGCCGTCTCAAGCACCGCTCCGCTGGGCCCTTCCTCTCAAGCACCGCTCCGCTGGGCCCTTCCTCTCAAGCACTGCTCCGCTGGGCCCCGCCGTCTCAAGCACCGCTCCGCTGGGCCCTTCCTCTCAAGCACCGCTCCGCTGGGCCCTTCCTCTCAAGCACCGCTCCGCTGGGCCCCACCGTCTCAAGCACCGCTCCGCTGGGCCCTTCCTCTCAAGCACCGCTCCGCTGGGCCCTTCCTCTCAAGCACCGCTCAGCTGGGCCCCGCCGTCTCAAGCACCGCTCCGCTGGGCCCTTCCTCTCAAGCATCGCTCCGCTGGGCCCTTCCTCTGAGGCACCGCTCCGCTGGGCCCTTCCTCTCAAGCACCGCTCCGCTGGGCCCCGCCGTCTCAAGCACCGCTCCGCTGGGCCCTTCCTCTCAAGCACCGCTCCGCTGGGCACCGCCGTCTCAAGCACCGTTTATGGTTCACTGTGCCCACCATGCCTCCTCCTTGACCAGTGGAGACTGTCATCCACCTGATGGACTGTGGCTTTGCACTCCCCAGGATGGTCCAGTGGGCAGCCCACCCACTGTAGAGACTTGAGAGACTGTGGCTTTGCACTCCCCAGGATGGTCCAGTGGGCAGCCCACCCACTGTAGAGACATTGAGAGACTGTGGCTTTGCACTCCCCAGGATGGTCCAGTGGGCAGCCCACCCACTGTAGAGACATTGAGAGACTGTGGCTTTGCACTCCCCAGGATGGTCCAGTGGGCAGCCCACCCACTGTAGAGACATTGAGAGACTGTGGCTTTGCACTCCCCAGGATGGTCCAGTGGGCATGGTGGCTCCTCGTGGATCTGGCGTCGTGGACTCATGTGGCTGTGGTGCCCCCCCCTTCCCTTCCCCCTGAGGTGCCTGTAGTTTTTACATCTGATGCCCCTGCAGTGTTCTCTCCAAAGGACTCAGGTCTCCTGTGTGGGCTTTGCCCTTGTTTCTCAAGACTTTGGCCCACGGACATGCTGAATTCGTAGGATGTGCAGGACTTGTTACTTCAGTTATACACTGATGTGTATGTCATTAGTTTTGTTGTGGATATCTTTCATGGTTGTACGCTAATTTTCTGGAGCTTTTTGGTACATAAATATTTATTCCAAATATGATTACGTCCTGGCATTTTTCAGGGGTGTTTGGGTGGTGTCACTGTGACTTGGTGCTCTGCATTGGTGAGTACATAGTTGGGGGGGGGGGGGTCGCATATGTGTGTGCCCGTGACCTTTCGTCCTCCCCCTCCCGTGTGTCGTAGGTGCAGTACTCACCGTTGTATTCTGCGCCGGACTTCGTACTCGTGGTAGATGAGAAGGTAGACGAGAGCAGGTAGGATGTTTAATTCGGGTTCCATGCTGTCCTCCTTCCTCCTGGAGTGCGTAGTGGTGAGCGTTTTCCCGTCCGTAGTCTGTTTCCGCCGTGTTTTTATCGGCGGTGCTCCCGCCCCGGAAAAGGTGGCGTATTGGTGAGTTGGAATAGTGTGGGCGGTACATTGTCTCCCGCCTGTCTGTTGGCGGGGACCGCCACGCTGTTTGTTTGTACCGCCGTGGCGGGCGGAGTGTTAAGGTGGCTGTCTGTGTTGGCGGTTCCCGCCAGGCTCAGAATCCCATTTTTTTTACCGCCAGCCTGTTGGCGGGTTGGCCGCCTCTTTAACACCGACCGCCAGGGTTAGAATCACCCCCTAAGTGTGAAGGTAACATTTTAACCGAGGCCTCCCGCGGCCTGTAGCCGAGCACGGCTCCATTGCGGTCGGCCTGAAACTTTGACTTTGCCCCGGTCGAGGTGCAACCAGATGACCCGATTGGCGCTTTTTGTTTCTAGGCGCTAAAAAAATTATAATTCTTTAAAAATTCATATCTCCGGTTCCCCTTATCCGATTTTATTCGTTTTGGTGTCATTTTAAAGATAAAAATATAATCTATTTTTATAAATTGGTTTGGGGATTTTTAAACTGTTTCCTGTGTTTTATTTAATTACTGTTTTGTGAAATTTGAATGCTTTACACTCTGTCTCCTAAGTTAAGCCTTGACGCTCGTTGCCAAGCTACCAAGGGTTGAGCTGGGTTTAATTTACTGAGACCTAACTGGACCTTAGTGGAGGTTAGTGGCCTATTGCTAAGTGTAGGTACCTACCTGCCCTTACCAATAACCCATTTTCCAACAAGATGGTAGCAGGTATTTCTGTTAAATATGCCACACGTACTGAGAACACTCCTTCTGAACAAGACATGTGCATTGACACTGCTAGACAGCGCAGCAGAGGTCATGGTATTTCACCAGAATCTTCAAAAGTTTCTGGTTTCGAGAGAAACAAGTACATTTGTGTAAGTGGAAATACCAGTGGGTGACCCTTCCTAGCAGACTATTTGAATTGGATATTCACATTGAGGGCAAAATTGCACACACTATTAAAGTAATTTTCTGGGAAGAATTAACACACAGTTACAACATTTTCTTGATTGAAGTAGATTGGTCATTTGAATTTGTTAGGAAAGTCCAACAAGGAGAAGATGTTATACTATCACGCTACTCTATTCTTGTTCCTGAAGCATTTTAACAGACGTATGCCGAAGACTGGGCTCTTGCACAAGCCCCCAGCATTATACCACAATCATGTAGGTCGGGATAAGGGTTCCCTCTACCATATAATACCCATAAGCTTAAGTCCACAGGTGCAACTACAGTACCCCATTAAATGTGAAGCAACAGCTTCAGTGAGGGAAATTCTCTCACAGCGTGAGTAATAGGAAATAATTTAATCCTCTATCTCACACCTGAATAATCCTCTTTTTCTTGTCATTAGGCCTGATAATTTCTATTGTATAGTCCATAGACATTTAAACAGTCATACATGCACCTTGGTGATCCAAACTTTACACAGTACAGCTCTTATGAACAACATAGGGCCTGATTATATCGTGGCAGGTGAAATACTCCATCACAAACGTGATGGATATTCCATCTGTGTGTTTGAATCATCATAGGATATTATGGGATCATAATACGGCAGATGAGATATCCATTACATTTGTGACAGAGTATTACTCTCTGCCAAAATTTAAGTTAGACCCAAATTCTGAACAAAATACAAAACAACCTTGGGCGTTTCCAATGGTTGTTCCTGTCAAAATATAGCACCTGAAAGCAGACACTTAGCGGCGTTCTCCACCCTAGGCTCAAACCAGCAGTTTTGTCTACTCCATCAGGGGTATAAGAATAGTCCTAGACTGTTCGCTGCCCAAGTAACGTCAGTTTTACACGAAATTGACTCAAAAGCACTGTCTTAAGTTTATGAGATATATCTGATGGACGATAGTTTAAACAGATGCATAGTGTTGTGGGTGTGCTGAATATGGCTACAAATTCAATTTTCAGAAATCGGAAATTGCATTTTTAGTGTTCTGTTTCTGGTATATGAATTGTCCAATATAGGCAAAAGCCTTGCCCAGCACTTCCTAGAGAAGTGTGCTTTTTTACAACCACCAAGGACCATATGGAAACTACAGTCACTGTTAGGCTTCCAAAATTTAGCTAGAACATGCATACCAGGCTACACACAATGGATCAAACTGTTCTATGGTTACATTTGTCCAGATGTTTTTAGTACACATTAGACATCTAAACAAACACAAATACTCAGAAGATTGCAGAGTGGCATGCTAGCATTTAGACACTTACACACTTGTGTCAAAAAACTTAATGTGGTGATGCGGGGCATTGCAGGTTCCATTGGCTACAGCTATGTCACCTTCAGTGAAGGTGACACAATGCCTATTGCATATAAATCACTTCTATATTCAAATCTATGTTCAAATGCTGAAATTAATTTTACATTTACTGAAAAAACCTATTAGCTGCAATTCAGACGGCTGTCATAAGGAAAAATCCATTAGCTCAAGGGAGAAACATTACTGTTGTAATCCCAGCCGTAGAGGCTGTTACCAAGACGAGCATTCTCAATTCGAAAGCCTTACATCCAAGATGGTTACAGTGGGCCACTTCCTTGACAGCTACTGATAGAGATTATTGGCCTCATTACGAACCTGTGATCTCTGCAATTCTGGGGGTAGTGCTGCAAGGGAACCGCCAGCTCCGCCAGGATCAGGGATCAGCAACACTGCCCTAGGGATTATGACCTTGTTCTTTGCCAGCCATTTCATGGCAGTAGCACTGCCATGAAAAGGCTGGTGGGGAATGGGTACACTTGGCATGGGCAGTGCAGTGGACCCCCTAGCCAACACCATTGCACCAAAGCAGACAGTGAACATTACGAGGGTGCAGGTGCATCCTGCAGCCTACATCATTTGCTGCCTGCTCGATTACAAGCCGGAGACAATGCTGTAGGCTGTTTACCACTAGGCCAGCAGGCGGAAACTCAAGTCACCGCCCGCTGACCCAGCTAGAAACTCTTAATGGGCCCGGCGGGGGAGTAGCCAGTATGGCAGCCAGCCAGTGTGCCTTTTCCATAGGCTTGCATGCGTGTTTTGTTCTCCATGCCTCCTTTCTTGCTGTTGTTGATTGTCCCATGGCTGGTGGACATGTTGTGACGATAGTCAGTGTGCATTTGCCATAGGCTTGCATACGTTCTTTGTTCTCCATGCCTCCTTGATCACTGTTGTTAATTTAGCCATGTGGCTGGAGGCCATTTTGTGCAGCCACTCTATTTATTCTAGTTTTCAAAGACATTTTCTAGAGAGATGAAAAGGAGAGGCCTATGGCTTTATGTTTTAGTTCATTTTTTTTTTACTTTCCCCTGATATCATTTTAATAATATCTTTGAAGATCATTGTAGAATATGTACATTATAAATATGATTATGATGAATAGTTCTTTATAATACGCGCATTTGTATGCATTTTTCACCTGCATCCATTTGCCTCTCAGTGGGTTTCTCATAATCCCATAGTACAAACATTAATTTTAGTTTTTTTATTTCAAGTTTTTAAATTTTTTATTTTAATTTGTCATTTTATTTGTTTCTTTTATTTTATTAATAATTGTATTTTTTTTTATTTCAAGTAGTTTATTTTTGTATTTTTGTATTTGTTTTCATTTTGCCTCTATCCATCCACCCTCCTACTAGCATAGGTGCACAGCCGCTCAACAGCATTATTTGTTTTTGCCATCATTCCATTTCTCCTTGACCCCCTTCCTGCCGTAGATGCACATAAGCCTTTTTTTCCATTGTTACATTTTCCCAGGCACCTCCCTGACTCCCACAGGTTTCTCCTTTAGAATAGATGCACATAAAGCTAAGAGTTACATCTGTATGTTGTTAATCTGATTAGAAATTAATTTTTATGTATGGTGGTGTGGTTTAACTTTAAAACAGTTGGATGTATTGCTATTAATTATTTAGGATAATAACTTAAGTAATCAACCACGCTAAACTCTTTTGTCTTTGTCTGTACTATTTTAAACTGCAACAATGCAGCATTTCACTGAATGTCTATCTTGGAAGGTGATGAAGAAGATAGCAAATCAGCCCTGTCCCCAGCAGTGTGCCAGTATCACCCACCTCAACAGCCTCAAAATGGCACAAGAGTCAGATGGAGTCACCACAGCACACATTGACTGCCCCAAGACAAACTGCACATTGAGTCTATCACCTCCTACCTCTCAGAATTCACTTGCGTCATTGGTCCCAGAAAATAAGAAAATGCAGTCTACTATTACAGGATTGTTTAGGGAGAAGGGGCCCTAACCACAACCACCCAACAGCACGTTTGTACAATGGGAAGCTGGCTAAAATGTTAGCTCTTGATCGCCTCCCTTTTTTATTTGTGGAAAGAGTGACAATTTTTAAATTTGTGGATGCCATCTGCCCAAAATTGGAGGTTCTAAGTCGGACCTATTTTGCCAGAGTTGCTGTTCCAGTGCTCCATCATTATGTGCTGTAATTGGTTAGACACTCTTTACAGCAAAGTGCTGTTCACACTACCCTCCTGACGACAGACATGTGGACCAGTTGTGAAGCAACTCATGACACGTGTATCACTGCAATTGGATAACTTTTAGGGGGATAAACAGCTATCCTCAGGTCTCAGCACTGGAGATATGTTTAAGGCTGTTCTGCAGTACGCAACAGTAGCCTTGTTCACCATAGAGAAATCCCATACAGCTGCAAACACCTTGGAAGGCTTTAATAGCAAAGTGTTTGAATGGCTGTGTCCCAGATGCTTCGGAATTGGATTAGTTACCACAGACTACAGCAGTAATATAGTCAATATATTCAAGGCCATGACAGATGATGGCTACTTTCGGGTCCTGTGTTTGGCGCATTGTATCAACCTGGTTGTGCAGGACTTTCTCAAAAAAGAATAGATGGTCAGCAGCATACTTACCACCTGCAGAAGAATCTGCACTAATTTCACTAATAGAGTACCGGTTTATCACAGTGTCAAGCTCACACCTCTGATACAGTGTGACATGGATGGTGCTTATGTTATAAGAACTGCCTCGGTACCATATGCGATAGAGGAACACTTCTGCTGGACTTATCCTGGAACATGGCAAGCAGTGCCCGAGATGTAGCTTGGCTTATCCTGATGCTGAATCTAACCTCTACCCTCCACAGGACCAATAGCTTGCACCACATCAAAGTGGCTTTCGAGTATATCTTATCTAGGTGTGGGGGGGTCAGATATTTCTAATAGATCTGGCAGACAGTGATCCCACTATGCTCTCAGTATTATATGTAGCTACAGATAGGAGAGTACCAACACAATCACAACACCATGATTGAACTGTTTATCTGTTTCACCATTGTTGTAATGCTGGTTACCATGTTGGAAATCCTCTTCCTGTTGGATTTTCACTGCCTGCTAACTCTGAATTCTTACAGTTGTTATAGCTACTCTTGCTGAACATTGGTAGCACTTTTTACCTGTTTCTTTCCATGACATTACCAGGGGATTATTGCTGACTAACGGGATTAACTGTGCTTTGTATATTGGTACAGAATATACTACAGTCTTTATCCTTTGCTCGGTTTGATTTTTCATGCATGCTTTGCTCCTGATGTGCTTTTGATGCCAGGCTGGTGACATCTGCAGGAGAAGGCCAGTCGGAGTAGAGCAATGTTGTGCAATACAACTTTACTCCTTTCCAGCAGCACAACTATGTCGTATAATTGTACTACAGAATATCGACAACACAAGTGTCACCACACACAAATATAAAGACCCTAATATCAAGACAAATTATTAAAATCCATTGAGCCTATATACAAAATATCTAAACCAAAAATATTGTTAATAAAAAAATTGCAAAAGAAAGAACCCAGCTACGCTGGCAAAATATTTGCAGACACATCAAAAGTAAGTAAATAGCAATTATTTCCTATGACTACCTAACAACCTTGAGTGTAGTATCATAAATTGGAGTGACATAGAGTGGAAGAGTGCAGACTAGAGTTGCATAGAGGGGAGTGGTATAGAATTGAATGATGTAGAGAGGAGTGGCGTGAAGTGGAATAGCGAACACTGTAGTCTCATTGAGTGGAATGGTGTACAATAGAGTGGTGAAGAGTGGAGGGGCATAAAAAATAATAATATGGAGTGAAATAGTGTAGAGTGAAGTGGTATAGAGTTGAATAGCATGGAGTCAAATATTGCACAGTGGAACAGTGTAGATTGGAGTGGGGTAGAGCGGAGTGCCATGCTATCGAGTGTTGCATCATGCAGTGGCATTAAGAGTGGCATAGATGAAAGCGGTAAAGTGGGATAGCGCAAAGTGGAGTGGCATAGAGAGGAGCTGCATAGAGTAGAATACTGTAGACTGGAGTGGAGGTAAATGGGATAGAGTACAGTGGCTTGGAGGGTAATAGCTCATAGCACAGTCCAGTGGTGTGAAATGAAGTGGAGTGAAGTTGAATAGCATAAAGTGGAATGGCATCAAGTAGAATGGTGTACAGTGCAGTGGCATAGAGTCGAATGGCATACAGTGGAATAGTATTGAGTTGAAGGGAGTAGAGTGGAGTGGTGTAGAGTGGATTGGCATAGAGTGGAATGGCGTAGAGTAAAGTGGCATAGAGGGGGTGGCATTCAGTAGAGTGGCATAGAGTGGAGTTGTGAATACCATAGAGTGGCAAAATGAGAAGAGTGGCGGTGGCATAGTATGGATTGGTGTAGAGGCAAGTGACATAGAGTAGAGTGGTGTAGAGTAGAGTGGCATAGAATGAAGTGGCATAGAGTGGAGTTCCATAGTGTACAATAGCTTACAGTGTTGTGTACAGGGAAGTGGCATAGAGGGGAGTAGCATAGAGTGGAATACGGTAAGGTGAAGTGGCATACAGCGAAGTGGCATACAGTGCAATAGCACACAGTGGATTGCGTACAATTGAGTGGCATAGATTGGAGTTGGATAGGGTGGAGAAGAATAGATTGGAATTGGGTACACTGTTGTAGTGTAGAATGGAGTAGCATAGAGTAGAGTGTCAGAGTGGAGTGGTGTACAGTACAGTAGTATAGATGCGAGTGACGTACATTGGAATAGCATGGAGTGGAGTGGTGTAGAGTGGCGTAGAGTGAAGTGGGATAGAGTGTAGTGGTGTACAGTGGAGTGGCATACAGTAAAGCAGCTTAGAGTGAAGTGGCATACATTCAAATAGCATAGAATGGAGTGGCATATCGATGAATAGCGTAGATTAGAGTGGTGAAGAGTGGAGTGGTGTAGAGTGGAATAGTGTAAAGTGAAGTGGTGTAGTGGTGTACAGTGGAGTGGAGTACAGTGAAGTGGCACAGAGTAGAGTGGCATAGAGTAGAATGGCATACAGAGGAGTGATGTAGAGTAAAGTGGCAAAGAGAAGAACAGTGCACAGCATTGAGGCAGAAAATGATGTGTTGGAGAGTAGAGTACAGTGGAATAGCCTAGCATGGAATGGTGTAGTGTAGATTGGTGTACAGTAGAGGGGTATAGAGTGGAATAGTGTAGAATCAATCAATCAAAAAATGTATTAAGCACGCTACTCACCCGGTAGGGTCTCAAGTCGCTGTGGGGGGTAGGAAGGAGAAAAAAAGGGGGTGATGCTGATTTACTGTTCAAAAAGCCATCTCTTGAGGTGTTTTCTGAAGGTCAGGAGGTCCTGAGTCTTGTGTAGGTTGGTGGGGAGGGAGTTCCAGGTCTTGGAGGTGAGGTAGGAGAAGGATCTGCCTGCGGAGGTGGTGTGAAGGATGCAGGGGCCGGTGGCGAGGGCGAGGTCAGCCGATCGGAGGAGACAAGTGGGTGTGTGGAAGTTCACTCTTTCATTGAGGTAGACTGGTCCAGTGTTGTGGAGGGATTTGTGGGCGTGGATGAGGATTTTGAAAGTGATCCTTTTGTTGATGGGTAGCCGGTGAAGGAGCCTGAGGTGGGCGGAGATGTGTTTGTGGCGTGGGAGGTTCAGGATGAGCCGTGCAGATGCGTTCTGGATCCGCTGGAGTTTCTGTTGAAGCTAGTCTGCTGCTGATGAGTGCATGGGTGACAGTTTTTCTGGTTTCTATGGGGATCCATTTGAAGGTCTTACGTAGCATGCGGAGGGTGTTAAAACAGGAGGAAGTTATAGAGTTGATTTGCTGGGTCATGGAGAGAGGGGAGTCTAAGATGATGGCGAGATTGCGTGCATGGGTGGAGGGTGTTGGGGGAGGTCCTAGGGCTGTGGGCCACCAGGAGTTGTCCCATACTGTCCTGCTGGGGCCAAAGATGATGATTTCGGTTTTGTTGGAGTTGAGTTTGAGGTGGCTTGCTGTCATCCATTTGGCGGTGGCGAGGAGTCCGGAGTGGAGGTTTGTCTTGGCGGTGGTGGGGTTCCTGGTGAGGGAGATGACAAGCTGGGTGTCGTCTGCGTAGGATATGATGGTGATTCTGTGGGGGCAGAGGATGTTGGTGAGTGGGGCCATGTAAATGTTGAAGAGGGTAGAGCTGAGGGAGGACCCTTGGGGGACCCTGCGGATGATCTTGGTTGCTGGGGACTGCAAGGGAGGGAGGCACACTTTTTAGGTTCTTTTGGCAAGGAAGGAGGCGAGCCAGTCCAGAGCCTTGTGTCAGATTCCTGCGTCGAAGAGGCGTGTTCAGAGGATTTGGTGGCAGACGGTGTCGAAGGCTGCGGAGAGGTCCAGGAGGATGAGTGGGTCGGTCTCGCCCTTGTGAACTCTGGTTCTGATGTCGTCAGTGCAGGCGATGAGGGCGGTCTCAGTGCTGTGATTCTTGCGGAATCCAGACCGGGAGGCGTCAAGTGCGTTGTTTTCCTCTAGGAAGTGAGACAGACAGGAGTTCACTAGCTTCTCAGCGACCTTGGCGGGGAAGGGGAGAAGAGAAATGAGGGTGTAGTTCGTGAGGTCATCCGGGTTTGCTTTGGATTTTTGGAGGAGTGCGGTTACTTCGGCGTGTATCCAGGAGCCTGGGAAGGTGGCGGTGTCGAAAGAGCTGTTGATTACGGAGCGGAGCTGGGGAGCGATGATTGGGCTGGCCCTGTTGAAGATGTGGTGGGGGAAGGGGTCTGTGGGGGAGCCTGAGTGGATGGAGTTCATGGTTATTTCAGTTTCTTCATCGTTGGTAGTGGCCCAGGTGTGCAGTTGTTTGGAGTGGGGGGGTGTTGTGTTGTAGTTCGTGTCGGTGGTGGTGATGGTGGGTGCAGGTGGTGTGAAGCTGTTGTGTATGTCTAGAATTTTGAGGTGGAAGTGGTTGGAGAGGGAGTTGCATAGGTTTTGTGTGTGAGTGGGGTCGATGTTGCAGGATTTGGGTTTGGTGAGCTCTTTGATGATTGTAAAGAGTTCCTTGCAGTTATGTGAGTTGCTATCTATGCGTTCTTTGCAGTAGGCCCTTTTGGTGGTTCCAATGAATTGGTGATGTTTGCATATGGTGGTTTTGAGGGTGGAGAAGCTGGTTATGGAGGGTTCTTGTCGCCAAGCTTTCTTGGTCTTGCGGCATTCATGCTTGGAGGCTTGAAGTTCAGTGGTGAAACAGGGGGCGGTCTTGATGTTGCGGTGGTGTTTTTACTTTTCAGAGGGGCGAGAGAGTCTGCGCAGGTGGTAATCCATTGTGTGAGGTTGTGGGCAGCGATGTTGGTGTCGTTGGTGAGGGGGGGAGTTTGTGAGAGCTTGTGTGCAGGTGTTCTGTGGGGATCTTGTCCCACATACGGTAGGGTGTTGTGTGCTGTCGGTAGTGGGTGGGTGGTTTCGTGAAGGAGAAGTGGACACAGTGGTGGTCAGTCCAGTAGAGTTCGGTGTCGTGGGTGTTGGTGGTGATTTTGATGGTGCTTTTATGTATGATGGCAATGTCTCCTCCCGGTTTGTTTAGACGGTCTCTGTGTGAGAATTTGTAGCCTTCTGGGATGGCTATGGCTATGTCGGGTTCAGATGAGGGGTTCAGCCAAGTTTCCGTGAGTAAGGCGATGTCACAGGAGTGTGTTGTGATCAGGTCCCAGAGCTCGATGGCGTGCTTGTGTACGGAGAGGGTGTTTAGGAGTATGCAGTTAAGGTGGTTGCGGGGGCTGTTGTTGTGGAGTGTGTTGGTGTTGTTGTGGAGTGTGTTGGTTTTGTTGGGGGGTGTGTTAGTGTTGTTGTGGAGCGTGTTGGTGTTGTTGTGGGGTGTGTTGGTGTTGTTGTGGAGCGTGTTAGTGTTGTTGTGGGGTGCGTTAGTGTTGTTGTGGGGTGTGTTAGTGTTTTTGCAGGGTGTGTTATAGTTGGTGTGTGGCGTGTTAGAGTCAGTGTGGAGCATGTTGGTGTATGTGAGGGTGCAGGAGAAACGGCATGCATGACATGTGAAGGGTCCGTGTGTGTGCTTGGCTTGGGTGCAGGTGAAGTGCTGACCTGGGCTGCAGGAGTGGAGTTTAGTGGAGCAGTAATGTTGCCTATGGCGGTAGGGGCAGTGAGGGCCAGGGGGACTGGCGCTGGGCGCGGTCCAGGCACGGACGGGCACAGACGGGCTTGCCTCTGGTGCGCCTTTGGCAGGCCAGTGTCACAGCCAACATTAAGAGGGGGAGGTCAGAGGTTGAAGCAGCTGGGAGGCGGGAGGGAAGGGCCAATGGGTGTGCGAGGTGGCGGGCCGCAGGGGACACAGCGGCAGGAAGAATGTGACCGGCGAGAGCCGGTAGAAACGGGTGGACACACTAAACAGCAAACGAATTACAGAGGGGGCACAGGGGCAGAGAAACAATGCAAAAATGCACAATGGGGCAGAATATACAGTGCAGGCAGCAGAAAAAAGCTTTTTAACTAAACGCAAACGAAAAAGCGAACAATGAAAAAAACACAGAGAGATACTTATGAAACAACAGGATATGCCTACCACTAGGCACCATGGATGATGCGCAGGAGGGTGCCTGCGGGTGGTGGAGGGCCTTGGACTTCAGTCCAGGCGGCAGTCGGCCGGGTCAGGGGCACGGGGGCAGGCTGGTGGAACCAAGTGGACTCCTGGCCAGAGCCAGGTCAGGGAGCCACACGGGGCTCCGTGCAGCGGCTGCCAGTAAGAGGAGGAGGTGGGAGGGTGGAGCAGCTGGGAGGCGGGAGGGAAGGGCCAATGGGTGTGTGAGGGGGAGGGGCTGCAGGGGATGCAGCGGCAGGAAGAATGTGACCGGCGAGAGCCGGCAGAAACGGGCAGACACACTAAACAGCAAACGAATTACAGAGGGGGCACACAGGCAGAGAAACAATAAAAAAAATGCACAATGGGGCAGAATATACAGTGCAGGCAGCGGAAGAAATCTTTTTAACTAAATGCAAAAGAAAAAGCGAACAAAGAAAAAAACACGAAGAAATACTTATGAAACAACAGGATATGCCTACCACTAGGCACCAGGGATGAGGCGCAGGCGGGTGCCTGAGGGTGATGGAGGGCCTCGAACTTCAGTCCAGGCGGCAGTCGACAGGGTCAGGGGCACAGGGGCAAGCTTGTGGAGCCAAGTGGACTACTGGCCAGAACCAGAACCAAGTAGCATAGAGTGGAGTGGCATATAGTAGAGTGGCTTACAGTGAAGTGGCATACAGTCAAATAGCACAGAGTGGAGTGGTGTAGAAAGGAGTGACTTTGAGTGTAAGAGGGAGTGGCATATTGTGAAATAGCATAGAGTAGAATGGTATGGAGTGGAGTGGAGTAAAGTGGTGAGGCATAGAGTGAAGCAGCATAGAGTGGAGTGTCATTCAGTGGAGGTATCTAGAGTGGAGTGAAAAGAGTGGAATAGCTTACAGCATAGTGGCATAGAGTGGAGTATTGTAGAGTGGAGTAGTATAGAGTGGAATAGAATAGCAAAGAGTGGCATAGAGTGAAGCGCCATTGAGTGGTTTTGTGCAATATAAAGTGGCACAAAGTAGAATAGCGTAAGTGTTGTGGTGTAGAGTGAAGTGGCATAGAATCGAGTGCTGTAGAGTGGATTAGCATAGCATGGAGTGGCATAGAACAGTGGTTCCCAACCTGTGGTCTGGAACCCCCAGGGGTCTGCAGAGCCTCCTCAGGGCTCCGTGACTGCTATTAACAGATTAATAAAGTGTTAATAAATGAAGTGGCTAAATGTACAGTTTAAAATGTTAAAACTTACTGTAACTGTCAAGGAATTTGAAACTGGAGACTAACAATTAAGATAGTATCCTCAGATTGATTTGTGGGTGCCGTGCAGGTGCATCAAACAGAATATAGTACAGACGATGTGTGGCTTCCCTTGAACATAGAAAAGTTTCAATCTGCCTATTAAAATTACACTTTTTTTGTTATAAATTATATTTGTTTTCATATTAAGGGAATTTGTTATCATTTGTGTATGTTTTTGATGGAATGCTTGCATTTTTTGTGTAATGCTTTGGAATTTAAATCATAGCTTTTAGTAATGACTCAGTGAGGGGTTCCCGGCTTCCAATAATGATTCAGTGGGGGTCCGCGGGTTCCAGTAATGATAAAGTGGGGGTCCATAGAAGTCAAAAGATTGACAAACACTGGCAGAGAGTGTACTGGCATGGGTTGGAGTGGCATAAAGTGGAATAGCGTAGAGTGGAGTGTCATAGAGCAGAGTGTCATACAGTATAGTGGCACGAAGTAAAGTGGCAAAGAGTGCAGTACTGTATAGTAAAGTAGTGTAGAATGGAATAACTTAGAGTGGGCATAGAGTGGAGTGATTAAAAATGGCCTAGAGTCCAGTGGCATAGTGGGAATAACATAGAATGGAGTCGCATACAGCCGAGTGGTGTAGAGTTGGGTGGTGGTGTACCGTACAGTGGAGTGGAGTACAATGGAGTGGTGTGGTGTAGAGTACAATAGTGTACAGTAGAATGGCACAGAAGGAAGGGCATAGAGTAGAGTAGTATAGAGTGGAGTGGAGTGGAGTGGTGTGGTGTAGAGTGGAGTGGTGTAGAGTGGACTGGCAGTATGAGAAAGTAATTGTTTTGGACCTGATCACCCACATTTTTTTTATTGATACTGGTGATTACTGACTCTGACTGTGCCCTTGCCTTTGATAACCAGGCCCAGGGCCAGTGCTCTGTTTAAAAGGTGCATGCAAATTATGTGTAGTTATAATTGGCTCTGACAACCTACCTGTAAGTCTCTAGTCTATGTTAGGGCATGTAAGGTTAGGGACCTCAGTGGAGTTTGGGCACCCATGGTTGCACTGCTGTGGTGTCTGGTGTCATTTTAAAGGCAGGTCTGCCTTGCCGGCTGCTACAAACAAATTAACCCCAAATTTGACTTTGAAAATAAAAGGATCTCCTGGAACCCCAATACCCTGGGTACCAAGGTACCATATAATAGGGAATTATAAGGGTGTTCCAGTGTGCCAATCAGAATTGGTGTAAATGGTCACTAGCCTGCAGTGATAATATGAAAAGCAGAGAGAGCATAAACACCGAGTTTCTGGTTAGCAGAGCCTCAGTGATACAGTTAGGCACCACACAGAGAACACATATAGGCCACAAACTATGAGCACTGGGGTCCTGGCTAGCAGGATCCCAGGACACAGGCAAAAACAAACTGACACACAAGAAAAAATGGGGGTAACATGCCAGGCAAGATGGTACTTTCCTACAGGTACATATAGGTGATATTTATAACACATCCCTTGCTGACCTCTCACAACCCCTAAACACCATCAATCACTGCCCCCTAAAAGCTTGTCCCATATCTGAACTACACTCATCCCTGAAGCCTAAATGCCCATTCTCTCCTAAGAAACTATCATCCCTGAACTCTAAAAACACTTATTACCCCTAACTCCACCCATGTCTGAATCATAAAAACCTCTTTCTATGCCTAAACCTCATCCATCCCATACCCTTTAAAACACCTGTGCACAGCCAAACTCCACCCATCCCTGAATCATAAAAAACCCTCACTGTCCTTAAACACCAGCCATCACTGACCCACAGGAACTCCTCATTACCCTAAAATCCTAATCCCTGAACCCTAAAAAGTCCTTTCTACGTCTAAACGCAACCTATCCCTGAATCCTGAAAACCCCTCACTACCATAAACTCCACCCCATCCTGAATCCTAAAACTCTTCACCACTCCATTTGCTACCTATAACTGAACCTGCCACCAGCCCTAAACTCTGTCCATCAATAAATCCTAAAACCCCTCAACACCCGAACCCTCTACCCTCCTCCCATGCCTGAAACCTAAAAACAATTCACCCATCTAAAAAACATACATCATTGAATCCTAAAAGCCCCTCACCGCCCGTACACTCCACCCATCACTGAACCCTAAAAATCCTCTCTATGCACAAACTCCCGTTATTTCTGACCCCTAAACACCATTTGTCACCCTAAATCTTAGCTGTCCCTGAACCCAAAGTCCCCACAGTAATATTAAACTCCACCCAAGTTTAATGCAATTTGGGATTTTTCCTTAAAAGTATCTTTCTTTTAAAATGTTTCCTTTAATTTTTGGATTTTTTGCAGTTGTTTAAAATTGTCTTTCCTTAAAATTAGTTTTCCATGATTTGGTTTCGTGCAATGTGGTTTCTCAGTTTTTCTTTTCCATTGATTCACACACATCAGTCTGTGAGGGCATGGAGCTGTGCATTACCACCATCCAGATGTGAGAGTATGAGGGATGAATGTCAGTTTGGAAGTTGCTTCCTGGAAGAAAGGGTTTCAGTTTCTCCATAAGTGAGAGCTGGTACTAGGCTATCTTTATTTGTTTGATAATTTGATGTTAGTTCGTAAGATAGGAGGAGAACCGTATGGGGAGATTGCTGGTGAATCTCATGTGAGACTTAAGGGTATTTGTGAGAGAGGGATGGTTGACAGTGTTGCAGGCAGCTGAGAAGTCCAAAATATCCCAAGGCATGGGGCACCATCATCTGTGGTCAGTTGTGCTATGTCTGCAATGCATCCATAGTGGACTGTGTGCAACAGCATGATCTGAAACCAGATGGGTAGTCATGCAGTATATGGTTTCATTGGTGCATGGTTTCATTTTCATAGGAAGTGGCTTTGAGGTAGTTCAGTAGGTCTGTAAGATCTGTGAGAGGCTTGACTTTACACTAACACTTACTTTACAGTATTAATCATCTGTGTCCTTGTGGATTGTTTGAGGTTTCCTTATGTACACATTTCAGAGTCCCTGAATTAATACCAGTGGAGCGTAAGCAGTTTAAGACATCTTTGCTTTCATTTGTTTTCTCACAGGTATGGCCGACGTACAATGCTCCTGGTAAGCTGTGTGTTCTCAGTGATATTTGAGATGGCTGCTGCAGCATCTGTCAATTTTATCATGTTTGCAATTTTCCAGTCTCTTTCTGGGGTGGCACTTTCTGGATTTCCTATGATGACAACATCCTTAGGTAAGCTAACTGGTTAGTTTGAACAAACTGTTTTCACCAGTGTGGAATTGGGATCAATAAAGCCACAGCACCCAAGAAAAGTGCCCCACATTTGTTCGTTGCCTCCCTTTGCAAGCCATTGATTGCTTGGTGCAGGGGTAAATTTATGAAAATATATGTATCTTTTCTCGTACCTTTTGCTATTCCTTCATACCATCTCCTCACCCTGCTTATCTTCCCTCAGCTCTTCATCCTTCCTTTTATCTTCTCCTTTCTTCTCGTCTAATTTCACTTTGTGCCCCCCATCGCTCCTTACCAGCCTGTTTTTCTTTCTTGTTTCTCCTCCCTCGTCCTGTCTGTACTTGTGTTTTTCCTGTGCTATACAGCAGACAGTACGTTGTGCTCCTCTCCTTTTCCCAGCACCTTCTGCTGCTCCCTGTCTTGTATGATAATGGCAGCTGAAAGCTGGAACCGGTTTAAGGTGTCACATGACATGGAGAACCTTGGCAATGGAATAAAACTTAAAATAAAAAGCAGATGTGGTCTCCCCCGACAAGTTAAAGGTGAGCTTATATGCTAAAAAAGTAACTCTCTACTTACTTATTTAAACTCACATTCTCTATATTTTTTACATGAAATTCTGGTACAGAGGTATGGACTGTAAGCTCGTCATTAGTTTAATGCTGCTGTGGAGTAGCATATCTCAACCTGACACTTCATAAAGGCAGATCATTGTTTCCAATCACCAACATTCTGAGATCCAGCAACATGGCACACAGATGAGGCCATCCATTTCCAAGTATTTCAAATGAGGAAAACAGCTACACCATCCCAAATCCCTGACCGCAGCTAAAGACATTCCCGGATGACACTTGTACTGAAGCAGAGAGGGGGTTGGACTTGGAGACATCCGATGGCACCAATGACAAGAAAACAAAGGACGAAGGTTTTTTGGCAAAAGCGAAATGACGAAGCCTGCTTAAGAAGGATACTTGGGCCCATATCCATCGGTTTTGTGATGCAGGGCAGCGCCACAAGTCACTTTGCTGCACTATCCTGCATCACAGGGAAAGGGCAGGAATGCACTATAATTATCCAATATGGCACTGTCCTGTCCTTTCCCCCTGCACTGGCACCCTTTTGGCAGCCTAGTGCCAATGCAGGTACCCTTCCAACAGGGTGCAAGGGTGCCTGTGTTGCAGGCAGCATTGCCTTTATGCAGGAATGGGCCTCTTGCTGCACGAAACAGCCCTGAGAGGCTTTCTCCTTTTTCTTTGTGTGCTGCAAAATGCAGCACACATGGAAAGAAGAAAAAGGGAGGAGAAAAAAAGATATTTCTCCATGTTAAATCTCCTCTGCTGAAGTGTAAGATTTTGGCACAGTCCCAAATTTACTAGTTGTTGTAAATCTGGGAATGCATGAAAAACCATTTGTGTTGCATGGGAACACCCATGCAGCACCCATGGAATGCCTTTCTTGTGCAGAGTAACACAATGCAGCAATTTGCACTGCCTTACCTTAATCAATATTTTTGAAACCATTGAAAGCCACTCAAAGTGGCTTTGCACGGCTTCAAAAACATGACTTAGTGTGTGCACCATTCACGTACCACGTTGCATGGTACAAACATGGCACAAACTGCCTATAAATCTGCGTCTTTGTAGGTGAGGACCCATTCATTCCCTGGAAATCTGTGCACCTCAGCTGTGGGGGTAGCAATACTAGTGGTGGCACACACTGGTACCATTGGTGGCACACAGTGGAATGTCTAGGTTTAGGTTCTTTTCAGATAGCGGAGGGATCTTGATTTCATATCCTCCTAAGAAAAAGAGGAATGGGCCGTTCCTACGCAACATTCTCCAGGAACTGATTTCCATGCTAACATGAACTCTAGTGATTTAGGAATAGGAATCTATTGATAGATGAGGACAGAGATAAAACTGCCATGAGATTTGGAGGTACGATAAAAGAGGGAAAGAGATGGCTTTCAGAGCTGCTCCTCATAGACATTTTGTCAGGTTCTGGATGTCTAACCTCATTGAAAGCTTCTCTGAACTCCCACCCACATGTTAAAGATGTTGCAATCCCTGTGGTAGCCATCTGAGGAAAACAGAGTTGGTGAGAGAGCTGGGAGACAATGGACCAGATTTCACTCTTCAGAACAGACTTGTCTCTCACGTGGTGCAGCTCAGAACTGGTGTTGGAGAATTGAGCATTCACTGACCCGGCTTAATGACCCCAAGGAGGACAGAGTACAACCGGTGAGTGGAGAATACTAACTGGAATTAGATTATACAATATTTAGGCATTAAGACACTTACCAGGCCTGACAGCAGATGTGGCTGCGTTGAGTATTGAAACAATATTGAATGCAGCTGTGACACCACCACAAACCAAGTTAGACAGAAACTAAGGAGGTCAACGAGAGGAAAAGTGGGGCCTAATGGAAAGTCATCCATTGTGGAAATGAGTGGGAAGAAAGCAACAAAGGGATGGACATTGGGTGTGAACTGGTGCAAAAGCGAAAGGTCACAACTGATAACATGTTGCCAGGAGAAGACTATGGCCCATATTTATACTTTTTGATGCAAATCATCGGCAGGGCAGATTTGCGTCAAAAGGTTTACCGCCGGCTAAAGCCATTCCAACGCGCCAGCCGGGTGCCTTATTTATGGAATTATGTTAGCCGGCGCTGCGGCCTGGTTAGCGGCAAAATAAATGACTCTAAATGGGCAGCAGAGGTGAAGGGAAGACTGGGGGTTGTGCGCCAAAGAATGGTGCAAGTTAGGTTAGGGTCAAAAATATTGGCTCTAACCTGACTTGTGCCATTTTTTGACGCACAAACCCATGGAAATGACTCCTGTCTTAGCAAAGCAAGTTAGGCCCCCCTTTTCCACTTTTAAAAAATAAAAAAAATATACTTACCTGCACTTTCCTGGACTCACCATGGATGCCCCCCCCCCCCCCTTCCATGGGTATCCTCCAGGGGTGGGCTAGGGTGGCAGAGGGTGCTCCTGGGTGCAGGGAAGGGCACCTGTGGACTGCTTCCATGGTTTTCCACCATGGAAAGAAGCCCTCAGGACCCTTAACGCCTGCCCTGACCCAGGCGTTAAAAAACGGCGCATATCTGGCTGGGTGCCATGTTTTAAGGCCCGCCTCCTCCTGTGTGTCATTTTGACGCCGGAGGATAAATAAGGCGCACATGCCTTAGAGTCATTTTTTGCACTGGAACACCTACCTTGCATGTCATTAGTGCAAGGTAGGTTTTCACGTCCAAAAAATGACTCAAACGCCATAACTTTGGCGTTGGGCTGGTCTAGCAGCGCCAAACTATAAATATGGAGTTAAGTTTGCCCCGCATTTGGGTAAAACAAAATGACGCAAATCCGGCGCAAACAGAGTATAAATATGGGCCTATATGTCAGAAATTGCCTTAAATGCAGCTCCACCTCTAACGGTGTGGAGTAGAAAATGTTCAAAAGCTTAACACTCAATAACAGTGAAATTAAAAATAAATTAGATATTTAAGGGCAGACATCCTAAAATGTGCAAAATGCATGAAACGAAAGTTTTAAGTGTTAAATCTAACAACGCCATCCATATGAGAACTTAGACTACGGCCCTCATTATGAACACGGCGGTAAACGCCATCGACCGCCGTGTTGACGGCGAACAGAAGCCTGCCATTGGCAGTGAACAGAAACCCACCATATAATGATGCAAAAATCAGAACCCGCCAAAAATCTCCCTGACACCAGTCACCGCTAGGACCTTGTCGGCAGAACTGCTGGACCTCCCACCCTGCCACCACCAAGCACACAAACACTCCGCCCTCCAAATAATGAAGCACAAATCACCACAGCGGTTAGTGGAAGCCGAACGACCATTGGCGGTACAGACAGCCACGGACGGGAAGTAGACCCAACAGTAAGAAATGCATACATTGGTAAGTTTGAAACCCACAAACTGACACACATCCACAACACTATAAAACACACAAAGACACACCCCACAATCCTTTGCAATGAAATTAGGCCAACCAATACAGAGAACTCCAGAAGCAGACACCGAACGCCACAAGCCACAATACAGACACCCAACCACACAAGAGCACCCTTACCTAGATCCACAAAAGACACCATTCACAGCACTCACCATGGCGCCCTGCAAACACCCACGCTTCACAGAAAGGGAGCTAAGGACCATGGTGGACGAGATCCTGAATGTAGAGCCACAATTATTCGGGGCGCAGGTCCTGCACACACCCATTGCCAGGAAGATAGAGCAATGGCCGCAGATAGTCAACAGGGTCAATGCAGTGGGACACCATCCATGCACCAGGGATGATATCTGTAAGAGATAGAATGACCTGGGTGGGAAGGTCAGGTCCATGGCTTCCAGGCACCACATTGCAGTCCAGAAGACTGGGGGAGGACCTCCACCAACACCACCGACTACACTGACTGGGAGGAAAAGGTACTGGCCATCCTGCACCCTGAGGGACTCACTGGAGGAATGGACTTGGGTAAGTCATCTACAATTACCCCATATCCATCACACCTGGAATGCATGCACCACCTCACCCCTCTAACTACCACCAGGACCACTAAGCCACCCAGGCCACAATCACTACATCCATGCATGCATGCCCACAAACCCACCAACAGGCCAACATCCCTTCCCCTGTGCACAGCCACCCACCCCTGCAAGGAATCACAATGGCCTACAGCACCCACAATGCACCTCCACACACTAAGCTAAAAAGCAATGCTAACCTCACGAAAGCAACCTGCATGGCCCCAAAGTGTGAAACCTGCACAAACACACCCAGTCATGTGCATCCTATACGATCCTGCTACTGTAACAGACATGTCCATCCCTCCCAACAGGCACCACCACCCATGCCACCCTGACAGACAGGACAAGGACTGGCAGTGGCCCATAGGGAGACAGAGGCACCTCTCAGGACACTGGGGATGGAAACCTGGACACTGAGGATCACCCTGGCCCCTCACACAGTCCTGGACTGCGACCATCCAGTAACCCCACCCAGAATACCACTGACACCACTACCACCCAGCCAACAACATCAGTCGTGGCCAACCGTCCCCACACCTGTGTATCCAGGCCACAGACTGGTGGAACACAAGTACAGATGCCACAGTCACCCCCTACCAACAGGCAGTAAGACGATGGCCCCAGTACAAGTGGTACCGCCAGACCTGTGCAGGGGACACAGGCACAGGGGGCTTAACCCAGTGGGAGGGCATCAGTGTCCCAGGGGGGAGGCAACAGGATGGATGCTGCAGCCCATGACGTGATCTCTGAGGTCCTGCAAAACTGCAACAAAGTAGCAAAGACGACTACTGCAACTCTGTAACGCTGGTCCTGCCGCCTTCTCGACTGTTTTCCTGGTGGTGCATGCTGTGGGGGTAGTCTGCCTCCTCTCTGCACTAGAAGCTCCGAAGAAATCTCCTGTGGGTCGACGGAATCTTCCCCCTGCTACTGCAGGCACCAAAGAACTGCATCACCGGTCCCCTGGGTCTCCTCTCAGCATGACGAGCGAGGTCCCTTGAATCCAGCAACTGTGTCCAAGTGACTCCCACAGTCCAGTGACTCTTCAGTCCAAGTTTGGTGGAGGTAAGTCCTTGCCTCCCCACGCCAGACTGCATTGCTGGGAACCGTGACTTTTGCAGCTACTCCGGCCTCTGTGCACTTCCGGCGGAAATCCTTCGTGCACAGCCAAACCTGGGTCCACGGCACTCTAACCTGCATTGCACGACTTTCTAAGTGGCCCTCCGGCAACGTGGGACTCCTTTGTGCAACTTCGGGTGAGCACCATTTCACTCCTCTTTGTAGTGCCTGTTCTGGCACTTCTGCGGGTGCTGCCTGCTTCTGAGAGGGCTCCTTTTCTTGCTCGACGCCCTCTCTGTCCCCAGACGCAATTGGCGACATCCTGGTCCCTCCTGGGCCACAGCAGCATCCAAAAACCCTAACTGCACAATTTGCAGCTAGCAAGGCTTGTTGGTGGTCTTTCGGCGGGAAACACTTTTGCACTACTTTCCACAGCGTGGGGGATTCATCCTCCAAAGGGGAAGTCTCTAGCCCTTGTCGTTCCTGCAGAATCCTCAGCTTCTACTGTCCAGTAGTAGCTTCTTTGCACCCACAGCTGGCATTTCCTGGGCATCTGTCCATCTCCGACTTGCTTGTGACTTTTGGACTTGGTCCCCTTGTTCCACAGGTACCCTCGACTGGAAATCCATCGTTGTTGCATTGCTGGTTTGTCTCTTCCCTGCAGAATTCCCCTATCACGACTTCTTTGTCCTTTGGGGAACTTTAGTGCACTTTGCACTCACTTTTCAGGGTCTTGGGGTGGGCTATTTTTCTAACCCTCATTGTTTTCTTACAGTCCCAGCGACCCTCTACAAGGTCACATAGGTTTGGGATCCATTCGTGGTTCACATTCCACTTTTGGAGTATATGGTTTGTGTTGCCCCCATCCCTATGTGTCCCCATTGCATCCTATTGTAACTATACATTGTTTGTACTGTTTTCTAAGACTATACTGCATATTTTTGGTATTGTGTACATATATCTTGTGTATATTTGCTATCCTCATACTGAGGGTACACTCTGAGATACTTTGGCATATTGTCATAAAAATAAAGTACCTTTATTTTTAGTATATCTGTATATTTTGTTTTCTTATGATATTGTGCAAGTGACACTAGTGGTACTGTAGGAGCTTCACTCGTCTCCTAGTTCAGCCTAAGCTGCTCTGCTAAGCTACCATTATCTATCAGCCTAAGCTGCTAGACACCCTATACACTAATAAGGGATACCTGGGCCTGGTGCAAGGTGTAAGTACCCCTTGGTACTCACTACAAGCCAGTCCAGCCTCCTGCAATGTTCATGGAATGAAAGTTCTTCCTGTTTCTGTACACCTGTTCTTGGGGGGTTGATAGCTATGTGGGTGCCATCGATGGCACCTATCACATGGGGTATGTTGGCAAAGGCATAGAAGTCCGACTTGATGGCAGGGAGGTCAGCACTTTGGGGAAACCTCACATAAGACTGTAGGTGTCGTACAAATGCATTCAGGAATCTGGACAGTATTATGCTAAACATTGGCTGTGAAAAACCTGCACCAATGCCCACTGTCACTTGAAACGAGCCAGTTGCCAGGAAATGGAGTGCAGAGAGCACCTGCACTTCAGTAGGGATGGCATGCTGATTACAATTTGCCGGTGCCAGTGCTGGATCCAGTAATGCACAAAGTTCATGAATAGTTGCACAAGTGGTCTGTACACCGATGGGGCCCTTCCTCGCTACAAGGGTCTATCTAGGAGGAGTTTAAAACACGTGTGAGCAACACACATACATCTGCACACATTATTTTTCATTCAGCACAGCTGGCATGATTGTAGACAACACTAATGCTTAGTGTGTGTGATATTACAGCAACATGACCAGAATGATATATCAAGAATGGTCAAGTGAGGTAATGTATACTGTTACATGCATATGGGTGTTTAGGGGACAATAGGGCCTGCATTGTGCAGATGAGGGTTTTATAACTGCGTAGTTAAGGCCAAAATGTCTGCCCCCTGTAATCCTTAAGTGTTGTGGTGGAAGTGACCTCATGCCGCTAGCGGTTGACGTAATAGTGTAAGGTGGTGTTTACTGCTGTGCGCAAATTCATTGGTTAACATGGTTGTCAATGGGCAATCTTAGTGTATCATAATCGCCGCTGCCAGTGATGGTGCACACCGCCGCAGTATGTAGGCAAACTCGTCACTCCAACTTCACTTGACTCCCTGATCTCCTGCATGCAGGTACTCCACTGAGTGTACTGCTGTGTCTTGCCTCTGGTCATGGAAATGGCACGTGTTGCAGGGGAAAGGGCCCCGGCCTTCACCAACGAGGAATTGGAGAAGCTCGTGGATTGGGTCCTGCCCCTGTACACCAAGCTCTACGGACGCCCAGAGGTATAGGTGAGTAGGAGGATTGGGGGGCATGGATATGTGTAGTGATGGGTGTTTGCTGCATACATGTGTGCACCTGTGACACAGTATGGTCCAGGGTTCCTGACATGCTTCGTGTGTGTGCTGTTAGGCTGTTTGAAATGTTCATCCCATAGTGGACGTATAGCCAGCTGTATATGATTGGCCAGTGTCTGACCTCAGTGTTATTTTTCTGTGTGTCCCATATAGGTCAGCGCCCACCAGAAGAGGGCATTTGGCATGCCATCGTCAAGGAAGTGCGGACCCGGTGGAGCACCCACTGCCAGGAAGAGGTGGGAGGACCTGCGGCGCTGGGCGAGGAAGATCTGCGAGGCCCAGCTGGGGAAGTCCTTCCGACAAGTAAGGGGTGCCCGTCGGGTACTGACCCCCCCCTTATGCAACCCATGCTGGCGGTGGCGTACCCAGACCTGGATGGGCGCTTGAAGGCTGCACAGCAGTCACAAGGGGGTGAGTACATATACCATGTTTTGGCCCCTTGATGGATGTGTGGGTGTGCATTCGTATTTAGGCTTTCTAGTGGCAGGGACTCTAAATGATGTACATCTACGTAATGGCCCCCGTGGGGAGTACGGGTGTTTGGATCAAGTCTGCCGTATGTCAGGTCCTTAAGTTAGTTGAGGAATGGCTGCAGATCAGGGTTCTGGGCACTGGTCAGGGGAATAGCCATTGTATACCGGTAGGTGCTGCCTGGTTAAAGGCTTTCTGGGTGGGTGTATGTGTGACCCACTAATGTACCTCCATTCAGCTATTTACAAGTGTCTCTCCTGTTTTGTCTCCCCATCCCTGTTCTCTTGTGTTGTCTGTGTACATCAGCATCATCTGGGGAGGGAGGCACCGCCAAGTGGGGAGGCAGCGGCCCATGGATCCTTGGAGGCAGAGTCGTCCAACGCCAAGGGGACCAGTGGGTTGGAGGGCGAGGGGAGTACCATGGGGGAGGCAACTACCATTGGAGGTAGTGGCTCCGATACCTCCTCCGATGGGAGCTCCCTGGCGTTGACGGACCCTAGTGGGCCCACCCCTACTGTTTAATCTTCTGCCACCCCCATACCATCACCGCCCTCCAATTTGCTCCCCACCGAATTGCCCGTGCCCACTCACCTAGAAGGGTGGGAGTCTTGTTCGCCCCAGGTACCTCATCCCCTACCCTAGTCAGCCCTGCTGCCCTCACGGAGGAGGCTATTGACCTCCTGAGAACCATCTCTGTAGGGCAGACAACCATCGTCAATGCCATCCAGGGGCTAGCATCAGAGGTGCAGCAGACCAATGCCTATCAGGATGGCATTCACGGTGCCGTGTCTGGCCTACAGTGATCTATTCAAGCTCTGGCCTCCTCTTGGATGGCAGCTAGTGTCCCTGGTCATTTCGTCCTCCCTCCAGCCACCTCTACCCCTTCCAGCACCCCTCTCCCTTCACCCGTCCAAAGCACACATTCTGACATGAAGGCACACACCTCAGCACACAAGAAGCACACTTCAAAACACAAGCACTATATCTCCCACCACAAGCATACACACAGCCAACATACACATGCACACACACCAACATCCACTTCCCCCAGTGTGCCCACCTCTTCCGCCTCCCTGTCTGTCCCCTCTACATGCACACCCACAGTCACTGCACCCTCATTCAATGTTGCTGACCCTATTCCTGCAGTCAACACAATAGCACAAATCCATTCATGCACCCCAGACACCACAGCTGCACTCACCACAACGACTTTAGTTGACACCTGCAGTACACTCACCAGACTAGCAGACACCCAGACAACATCCATTTAACTGGCAGCCTGTTTTGTCCCAATGTGTCGACCCCCTCTCCTCCCAAGACACTCAAACGCACCAAAACACACACCCATCACACATCCACCACACCTCAGCATACTGTCAAGTCACCTGCACCCACATCACGCACACCTACACCTGTCACAACCACTCCCTCTACCTCCACTCCCACACCTTCCTCCAGGTCCACCCCAATTGCCCCTAAGAAACGTTTCATCTCCCATGTTGACCTATTCCAACCCACTGGCCCACCCCGTCTCGTCCCGAAACATGCTCACCTCCTTGCCCTGTCCACTCCTCCCAAGTCACAGCCCACCCCTGTCCGCCCTTCCCATTCCCATGCCACTTCCCTAGAGAGGAAGAAGCCCTGTGCTAAACCAGGTCCATCTGCCACCCCTGGTCCAAGCCCACTCCCCCACCTTCCAAGGGCAAAACCAAACTCCCTCCACCTGCCACACAAAAGTCTCAGCCCCCCCCTCGTAAATCCCCACCCCCACCACCCCCCACCCCTGCCCCCTGAGGTGCCTGGATATTGCCCCTATGAGGTGGAGTACCTTAGCTCTTGTGGGAGTCAAGTTGGGGCCATTGTGGCCCATTGGACTTATTGCATGATGGACTTGCCATTGGCCTTCTAAGCACTTCTGTTGCTCAGTGAGCATAATAACGGTTATTGTGTGGCCTGTGTTGTTAGAGGCACACTCTGGAGCCGTGGTCTCTCATTTCATTGTTTGGGGGTGTTGGGCACATATATGTACTTTGGACAGGTTGGATTTGTCTTGTGTCGGGTAAGTACCTCTTGCTGTGGGGTGTATGGCTTGTGCTGCTGTGAAGGGTTGTGGGAGCATTGCAGGGTGGATGGAGAGGGTGGGTATGTATCTGTGCCCTCTCCTCCCTTGTTTAGTAGGTTGGGGTACTTACTGTCGTCATCTTCGTCGGCGGTCTCGGTCATGGAGGTATATGGCAAGGAGCAGGGCTGACATGATCTGCAACTCTCTATCCATGTCTGCTTCGTCGTGTTGTGTGAGACTCCGGTGAGTGTGTCCTTATATTTGGTTCGTTTCCACCTGGCTTTGCGTGGCAGTGGTTCCCGCCCCGGAACTGACAGCGGTCTAGTGGTTCATTATTTGATGGGCAGGTAGGGCCTTTCCGGCGGCCTATGGCCGGGCTCTGCCATCGTTGTCGCTGGTGGTGAGTGGTTTTCAGGATGCCTGTGTTTCAGTTGGTTCATTATTTGGTGGTTCGGACCGCATGTCTGTTGGCAGTTGTAACCGCCACTGCTGGTAGTGCAGTGTTTACCGCCCTGTTCATGATGAGGGCCTAAGTATAAAAGCCATGTCCACACAAAAAATAATCTAGGTGCTTGAGTGAATGAAACATGGTTGAAAATCTTATGATACAAATACCATGTATAATCCTGCTCTCAATTAAACACATTAAAGAAAATAAGATAATTCAATGCGATCATTGCAACCCTTTCGTTAGTATGTGTCCAATCTTTCTATCCGGTAGGTTTAGGTTATGTTATGTTATGTTATGCTATGTTATGTTACGTTATGTTATGTTATGCTATGTTATGTTATGCTACATCGCGCTATGTTACATTATTCTATGTTATGTTATGTTATGTTATGTTATGTTATGTTACATTACGTTATGTTAAGCTATGTTGTGTTGTGTTGTGTTGTTTTATGTTAAGTTATGTTATGTTATGTTATGTTATGCTATGTTGTTATGTTATGCTATGCTATGTTATGTTGTTATGTTATGTTATGTTATGTTATGTCAAGCTATGTTGTGTTGTGTTGTGTTGCGTTGTGTTGTGTTATGTTATGTTGTGTTATACTATGTTATGTTATGTTACGTTATGTTATGTTAAGCTATATATTATGTTATTTGTATTTGCAAAGTGCACAACCACCCACATAGAAATATTCATATTTATGAGAACACTTCATTGGAAAGCATTATTCCACATGCACATTACACCTTCAAAGACAGAAACAAATAATCAGCCTTTGAATAAAGCAGCCTTGTGTTAGACAAAGAGTCAACAGTTGTTTTAGCTTAGAACAAGAATCAATTAGAATAGGACATAGAAATATTCAAATTTAGGTGGTAAGCCACACAGGTGGGCATTAAATCCACCACCCACATAATACTTTCATTACCCATCTCTGGGTGCAAATGACTATGGCCCTAATTACAACCCTGACAGTCGGTGATATAGTGACAGTAATACCGCAAACAGGCTGGTGGTAATAACTATGAAATTATGACCACGGCAGAAACCGCTCAGACAGACAGCCACTTTAACACACCGACCGCCAGACACCACGACAGTAACCACCTACAGCCAGGCGGAAGACAATGTTCCGCTCACTGTATAATGACATACCAATCCACCACCTTTTCCGGGGCGGTACCAATAACATCAAAAGCCTGGCGGAGACACTGCACAGAAGGGAAACGACTCACCTCTGGAGACTCAGGGAACAACGCCGCCGCCATGGAGCCCGAGTTGCATGTGTTCTCCATGCTCTTCTACGTTCTGCTCTACTACGAACACCAACGCCGGCGAAGACGAACACAGTGAGTACTGCCGCCTAGCACACAGGGGAGGGAAAAGAGAGTGACGCACACACGCAACACCCCCACCCCCAACACCATACACATAACCAGATGCAGTAACATTACACATTTACCCGTACCCCTCAGGAATAATGCAAGGACAAAATAAATTGATTAAAGTGAGTTTACTAAGATAAAATACTATAAATACGTGCATCCAAATCAACAAGTACATACATATTTACAAATGTAGGGACACTGCCCAGTCCTCAATGTCCGTGGGCTACAGGGCCACATCACATAGTCCAAGGCCCCACCTCACTCCTGCACCAACACGGAGAGAACACTGCAGGGGCATCAGGTCGGAAATAGCCAAACACCTCAGGGGGACGGGGAACGGGGGGGCACCTCAGCCAGAAGATGGAACGCCACTGGTCCTGGAGGGGGCAACATGCCCATTACTCTGTCCTGGGAGCACAAGGCCACAGTTTCTGAAGTGGGTGGCATGCCCACTGGCTCTGGAGGGGGCAACATGCCCTGTGCTTGGCTCTGGGGAGTGCAAGGCCACAGTCTCTCAAGTGGTTGATTTGCTCACATGCTCTGGAGGGGGCAACATGCCCTGTGCTTTGTCTTGGGGAGTGCAAGGCAACAGTCTCTTTTGTTACTGGTGCTTTTCACAAGAAAAGCTTGCTCCAATACTTAGAACATACATAGTATATACCTAGAAGTAATTTTCTAACTTTCTAAAAAGTTCTTTAAACTTTGCAAGAGATTTACAAAGTTTTTGAAAAGTTTTCCTCTTTTCTCTAAAAAGTTAGCTCTGTTATTCTACTAACTTTTTACTCACTGTCCTAAACGTTTTCTCTTTCAATATGTCTTTTGTAGAAGCTACCCCTAGACTTGTAAAAACTACCTATGAGAATTTAAACTTTAAAAGTTTGAGGGGTCTCTGTATTGAGAGACGTTTAGGGATTGGGAAGAACCCCAGTAGGGTGTGTCTCTTAAATCTTCTCCTTCAAGATGACCAGGGACGCAGCACTGGTCCAGACCAGACAGAGAGGGGGGATAGAGGATGATTCCAATCAGGAAGGCTCAGAGGAGCAAACTGATAATCCTGGGGAAGGTCCTTCCACTGATCTATCTGTTAACAGACCCCTTAGTACAACTGGGAGTAGGAAGGGTTCACACACTAGTAGGGCTCCCTTCACACCGAGAGGCCAGGTCACTAGGGTGGCTCCAGTTAAGAATAGATCAGCCTCTGCACGTTCCCATGTTACTTCCGTCTCAGAAGTATCCCACACTTCTAACTCTGAGGACTAATCCCTAGATAGGGAACTCAGAAAGCTGAGGTTAGAGGAGACCAGACTGAGGCTACAGCAGCAACAGTTGGCCTTAGACAGGGAATCCCTGGCTGTGGAAAGGGAACCCTCATTTGACTCTAGGAATCTGCATAAAGTTGTCCCTCCTTACAAAGATGGAAATGACATATATAAGTGGTTTGCTGCACTTGAGAGGGCCTGTAAAGTTCAGAGGGTCCCTCGTGTTCAGTGGGCTGCTATCCTGCGGCTATCTTTCTCTGGCAAGGGGAGAGACAGACTCCTTATTGTCAGAGAGGATGTTGCAGATAATTACCAAATTCTTAAAAGTGCACTCTTAGATGGACTGGGCTTAACCACTGAACAATACAGGATAAAGGTCAGAGAGACCAGAAAGGAGTCATCACATAATTGGATTGACTTTGTAGACTGTTTAGTGAAGGCCCTAGAAGGGTGGTTAAATGGCAGTAAGGTAACTGACTATGAAACCTGTATAACTTAATTCTGAGAGAGCATATATTGAATAATTGTGTGACTGACTTGTTGCAGTATCTTATGGACTCAGATCTGACTTCTTCCCAAGAATTGGGAAAGGAGGCAGACAAATGGGTCAGAACAAGGGTGAACAGAAAAGTTCATACAGTGGGTGACAAGGACAGCAAGAAGAAGGATGGTAAGTCACATGACAAGGTTGGGGACAAAGATAAAAAACCATCAGAGTTTTCATCAGGCCCATAAAAATCCTCTGGGTATGGTGGGTCCAAATCCTCTTCTCACAAAGACAAGAAACTATGGTGTTATCTGTGTAAAGCCAAAGGTCATTGGGCAACTGATCCTCATTGTCCAAAAAAAAACCCACTAAACCTCCCACCACTACAACCACTACTGCAACCACTAGTACCCCTATTAATAGCAGTGGTGGTGGGAAAAGCACTACTAATAGCCAATCAAAGGGTGTAGCAGGGCTCACCATTGGTAATGTAGTTGGAGTTGGTCTAGTTAGGGAGATCACTGAGGCTGTTTTAGTCTCTGATGGTGGCATTGACCTTGCCACCTTAGTTGCTTGTCCCCTTAATATGGATAAGTACAAGCAGCTACCCCTGATTAATGGTGTTCAGGTTGAGGCCTAGAGGGACACAGGTGCCAGTGTCACAATGGTGATAGACAAACTGGTTGCCCCTGAGCAGCACCTACTTGGTCACCAGCACCAAGTGACAGACGCCCATAGCAACACTGTAAGCCAACCCATGGCTGTTGTGAATCTCAACTGGGGGGGTGGTTTACTGGTCCAAAGAAAGTTGCGGTAGCCACTGATTTACCTGTAGAATGTCTGCTAGGCAATGATTTGGGACATCAGCTTGGGCTGAAGTGGAGTTGGAGGCCCATGCAGCAATGCTGGGCATTCCCGGGCATATCTTTGCTCTTACCAGGGCTCAGGCCAAGAAGCAAAGAGGATATGGAAACTTGGATCCTGGATCAATGGACCAAGTGTTCCCAGAAATTAGGGGTAAGAAGGGCAGACCCGTGTCCATTACCCCTCCCTCCACAGATGATTCCCCTTTTGAAGAAGAGGAATTTTCTACCTGTGCAGAACCTACACCAGAGGAGCTGGAAGCTGATACAGCTGAGCTTTTGGATGCAGGGGGGCCTGCCAAGGAAGAGCTTAGTGTGGCACAGCAAGCTGGCAAACAGCAGAATGGGTATGTCAATGAAAGCCACAGAGTTTACTGGGAGAATAATCTCCTCTATACTGAAGGAAGGGACCCTAAACCTGGTGCCACCAGGAGACTGGTCATCCCCCTTCAGTACAGGGAATCCCTCCTAACTCTTGCTCATGACATTCCCTTGGCTGGGCATTTAGGCCAGAGTAAAACATGGGACAGACTTGTTCCACATTTTCACAGGCCCCATACGTCAGAAGACAAAAAGGAGTTTTGTTGCTCCTGTGTCACCTGCCAAGCCGGTGGCAAGACTGGTGGCACCCCAAAGGCCCTGTTAATTCCTCTGCCAGTGGTTGGGGTGCCCTTTGAAAGGGTAGGGGTTGATATTGTTGGCCCCCTTGACCCTCCAACATCTTCTGACAATAGATTCATCCTTGTGGTGGTGGACCATGCCACAAGGTATCCAGAAGCTATCCCCTTAAGCACCACTACAGCACCTGCAGTGGCAAATGCCCCCCTGGGAATCTTTTCCAGGGTGGGTTTCCCTAAGGAAGTTGTATCAGACAGAGGTAGTAACTTCATAGGGGCTGTACTATCACAACTTAACTCAGAGGGCCAGGATCAACCTGTTGCTTTTATCAGCAGGAGGTTGACCCCTAGAGAAAAGCGTTGGTCTGCCATAGAGAGGGAGGCCTTTGCTGTGGTTTGGGCCTTGAAAAAGCTGAGACCCTGCTTGTTTGGGACTCACTTCATTGTTCAAACAGACCACAAACCTCTATTATGGCTTAAACAAATGGAAGGTGAAAACCCTAAATTGTTGAGGTGGTCCAGTTCCCTACAGAGGATGGACTTTACAGTGGAACATAGACCGGGGAGTACCCACTCCAATGCAGATGGACTCTCCAGATATTTCCACTTAGACAATGAAGACTCGTCTGGGCAAGGTTAGCCTTATTATCCCTCGTTTGGAAGGGGGGTTGTGTAGGAAAGTACCATCTTTCTTGGCATGTTACCCCCATTTTTACCTGTATGACAGTATGTTTTTGCCTGTCTCACTGGAATCCTGCTGGTCAGGACCCCTGTGCTCATAGTTTATGGCATAATGTGTGTGTCTGTATAGTGCTTAACTGTGTCACTGGGGCTCTGCTAATCAGAACCTCAGTGCTTATGCTCTCTCTGCTTTTAAATTTGTCACTATAGGCTAGTGACTTCATTTACCAATTTCAATTGGCACACTGGACCCCTCTTATAAGTCCCTAGTATATGGTACCTAGGTACCCACGGTATTGGGGTTCCAGGAGATCGTTATGGGCTGCAGCATCTCTTTTGTCACCCACAAAGAGCTCAGACAAACCCTTTCACAGGACTGCCACTGCAGCCTGTGTGAAATAGTGCACACATTATTTCACAGCCATTTTCACTGCACTTAAGTAACTTATTAGTCACCTTTATGTCTAACCTTCACTTAATGAAGGCTAGGTGCAAAGTTAGTAAGTGTAATGGCACCCTTGCATTAGCAAAGGTGCCCCTACATAGTTCAGGGCCAATTCCCGGAACTTTGTGAGTGCTGGGACGCCATTACACGCGTGCACCACATATAGGTCAATACCTATATGTATCTTCACAATGGTACAAGTCCCTTGTAAAAGGTACTAGTGGTAACAAGGGCCGGAAGGTCCCTAAGGGCTGCAGCATGTGTTATGCCACCCTAAGGGTCCCCTCACCTAACACATGCACACTGCCATTGCAGATTGTGTGTGTTGGTGGGGAGAAAAAGGCAAAGTCGAAATGGCATCCCCCTCAGGATGCCATGCACACAAAATACTGCCTGTGGCATCGGTAAGTCACCCCTCTAGCAGGCCTTACAGCCCTAAGGCACGGTGCCCTATACCACAGGTGAGGGCATAGCTGCATGAGCAATATGCCCCTACAGTGTCTAGGTCTATTCTTAGACATTGTAAGTACAGTGTGGCCATATTAAGTATATGGTCTGGGAGTTTGTCAAAAAGAACTCCACAGTTCCATAGTGGCTACACTGAACACTGGGAAGTTTGGTATCACACTTCTCAGAACAATAAAACCCACACTGATGCCAGTGCTGGATCTATTAAAACATGCACACAGAGGGCATCTTAGAGATGCCCCCTGTATTTTACCAAATCCTTCAGTGCAGGACTGACTGGTCTGTGCCTGTCTGCCACTGAGACGAGTTTCTGATCCCCTGGGTTGAGAGCCTTTGTGCTATCTGGGGCAAGAAACAAAGCCTGCACTGGGTGGAGGTGCTTCACACCTCACCCCTGCAGGAACTGCAACACCTAGCAGTGAGCCTCAATGGCTCAGGCTTTGTGTTACAATGCCCCAGGGCACTCCAGCTAGTGGAGATGCCTGTCCCCCCGGACACATCCCCCACTGTTGGCAGCAAGTCCGGTGGAGATTATGAGAAAAACAAGGATGCGTCATCCTCCAGCCAGCACAGCCCCTAAGGTGTCCTGAGCTGAGGTGACCCCTGCCTTAGGAAATCCTCCATCTTGTTTTGGAGGATTCCCCCCAATGGGATTAGGGATGTGTCCCCCTCCACACAGGGAGGAGGCCCAAAGAGGGTGTAGCCACCCTCAAGGACAGTCGCTATTGGCTACTGCCCCCCAGACATAAACACACCCCTAAGTATTTAAGGGCAACCCTGAACCCAGGAAACCAGATTCCTGCAACCTGAAGAAATAAGAAGGACTGCTGACCTGAAAGCCCAGCAGAGACGACGGAGACGACAGCTGACTTGGCCCCAACCCTACCGGCCTGTCTCCAGACTCAAAGAACCTGCACAGCAATGCATCCAGCGGGACCAGAGACCTCTGAGGACTCAGAGGACTGACCTGCACCTAAAGGACCAAGAACCACTGAGGACAGCGGCTCTGTCCAAAAACAGCAACCAAGAAACCAGCTTTAAAGAGACTCTCGCCTCACTCCGAAAGCGTGAGTGTTCACACTCTGCACCCAACGCCCCTGGCTCGAAGTTCAGGAGAACCAACACCGCAGAGAGGACTCCCAGGCAACTCCAACGACGTGGACACCCTGAGTTGACCTCCCTGCACCCCCACAGCGACAGCTGCAGAGAGGATACAGAGGCTCCCCCTGACTGCGACTGCCCGGTAACAAAGGAAGCCGATGCCTGGACAAAGCACTGCATCCTCAGCCCCCAGGACCGAGAGGAACCAACCACCAGTGGAGGAGTGACCAGCAGGCGGCCCTCATCCTAGCCCAGTTGGTGGCTGGTCTGAGAAGCCCCCCTGTGCCCTGCCTGCATCGCCGGAGTGACCCACGGGTCCCTCCATTGCTTTCAATGCAAAACCCGACACCTACTTCGCACACTGCACCCGGCCTGTGCCGCTGAGGGTATATTTTGTGTGCCTGTTTGTGACCTTCCCCAGTGCTCTACAAAACACTCCTGGTCTGCTACCCGAGGACATAGGTACTTACCTGCTAGCAGAGTGCCCAGGAGAATGAACTTGTAAGTGCTTTACTTACCTGAGAAACTAACCAATACTCACCTCCTCCAGGAACTATTGATTTTTGCACTGTGTCCACTTTTAAAATAGCTTATTTCCATTTTTGCCAAAAATGTGTACATTACTGTTTTAATTCAAAGTTCCAGACTTACCTGTGTGAAGTACCTTACAATGTACAGTATGTACTTACCTAAATTCTGAATCTTGTGGTTCTAAAATAAATTAAGAAAATAATAATAAAAACCTATTGGCCTGGAGTTAAGTCTTTGAGTGTGTGTTCTCTTGTATTGCCTGTGTGTGTACAACAACTGCTTAACACTACCCTCTGATAAGCTAACTGCTGGACCACACTACCACAAAATAGAGCCTCTTTCTAGCCTTCTTACCCCCACTTTTGGCCTGTTTGTGAGTATATGTCAGGGTGTTTTCGCTGTCTCACTGGGATCCTGCTAGCCAGGGCCCAGAGCCCATAGTGAAAACCCTATGTTGTCATAATGTTTGTTATGTGTCACTGGGACCCTGCTAGCCAGGACCCCAGTGCTCATATGTTTGTGGCCTATATGTGTTCCCTGTGTGATGCCTAACTGTCTCACTGAGGCTCTGCCAACCAGAACCTCAGTGGTTATGCT
The DNA here is from genome assembly GCF_031143425.1 of Pleurodeles waltl. NCBI lineage: Eukaryota > Metazoa > Chordata > Amphibia > Caudata > Salamandridae > Pleurodeles > Pleurodeles waltl. Next base: position 1,857,929,069 of record NC_090444.1, read on the forward strand.
CTCTCTCTACTTACAAATTTGTCACTAACAGGCTAGTGACTACATTTACCAATTTACATTGGCATACTGGTACGCCCATATAATTCCCTAGTATATGGTACTGAGGTACCCAGGGTATTGGGGTTCCTGGAGATCCCTATGGGCTGCAGCATTTCTTTGTGCCACCCATAGGGAGCTTTGACAATTCTTACACAGGCCTGCCATTGCAGCCTGAGTGAAGTAATGCCCACATTATTTCACAGCCATTTTCACTGCACATAAGTAACTTATAAGTCACCTATATGTCTAACCTTCACCTGGTGAAGGTTGGGTGCCAAGTTACTTAGTGTGTGGGCACCCTGGCACTAGCCAAGGTGCCCACACATCGTTCAGGGCAAATTCCACGGACTTTGTGAGTGTGGGGACACCATTACACGCGTGCACTGTACATAAGTCACTACCTATGTACAGAGTCACAATGGTAACTCCGAACTTGGCCATGTAACATGTCTAAGATCATGGAATTGTCACCCCAATGCCATTCTGGCATTGGGGAGACAATTCCATGATCCCCCGGGGCTCTAGCACAGAACCCGGGTACTGCCAAACTGCCTTTCTGGGGTTTTCACTGCAGCAGCTGCCAACCCCTCAGATAGGTTTCTGCCCCCCTGGGGTCCAGGCAGCCCTGGCCCAGAAAGGTAGAACAAATGACTTCCTCAGAGAGAGGGTGTTACACCCTCTCCCTTTGGAAAAGGTGAGAAAGGCAGGGGAGGAGCAGCCTCCCCCAGCCTCTGGAAATGCTTTGATGGGCACAGAGGCTGCCCATCTTTGCATAAGCCAGTCTGCACCGGTTCAAGGATCCCCCAGCCCTGCTCTGGCGCGAAACTGGACAAAGGGAAGGGGAGTGACCACTCCCTTGACCTGCACCTCCCAGGGGAGGTGCCCAGAGCTCCTCCAGTGTGCCCCAGACCTCTGCCATCTTGGATTCAGAGGTGTTGCTGGCACACTGGACTGCTCTGAGTGGCCAGTGCCAGCAGGTGACGTCAGAGACTCCTTGTGATAGGCTCTTACCTTTCTTACTAGCCTATCCTCCTTCCTAGGTAGCCAAACCTCCTTTTCTGGCTATTTAGGGTCTCTGCTTTGGGGAATTCTTTAGATAACGAATGCAAGAGCTCATCAGAGTTCCTCTGCATCTCCCTCTTCACCTTCTGCCAAAGGATCGACCGCTGACTGCTCAGGACGCCTGCAAAACTGCAACAAAGTAGCCAGGCGACTACTAGCAACCTTGTATCGCTTCATCCTGCCGGCTTTCTCGACTGTTTCCAGGTGGTGCATGCTCTGGGGGTAGCCTGCCTCCTTCTTGCACCAGGAGCTCTGAAGAAATCTCCCGTGGGTCGACGGAATCTTCCTCCTGCAACCGCAGGCAACAAAAGACTGCATCACCGGTCCTCTGGGTCCCCTCTCAGCACAACAAGTGTGGTCCCTGGAACTCAGCAACCCTGTCCAAGTGGCTCCCACCGTCCAGTGACTCTTAAGTCCAAGTCTGGTGGAGGTAAGTCCTTGCCTCCCCACGCTAGACTGCATTGCTGGGTACCGTGTGATTTGCAGCTGCTCCGGCTTCTGTGCACTCTTCCAGGATTTCCTTTGTGCAGCCAAGCCTGGGTCCCCGACACTCTAACCTGCAATGCACAACCTTATGAGTTGTCCTCCGGCGTCGTGGGACTCCCTTTTGTGACTTCAGGTGGACTCTGGTTCACTCCTCTTCTAAGTGCCTGTCCGGGTACTTCTGCAGGTGCTGCCTGCTTCTGTGAGGGCTCCCTGACTTGCTGGGTGCTCCCTCTTTCTCCTCATCCAAGTGGCGACATCCTGGTCCCTCCTGGGCCACAGCAGCATCCAAAAACCCTAACTGCGACCCTTGCAGCTAGCAAGGCTTGTTTGCGGTCTTTCTGCGTGGGAACATCTCTGCAAGCTTCTGCACGACATGGGACATCCATCCTCCAAAGGGGAAGTTCCTAGTCCTCTTTGTTCTTGCAGAACAGCAAGCTTCTTCCAACAGGTGGCAGCTTCCTTGCACCCTCAGCTGGCATTTCTTGGGCTCCTGCCCACTCTTGACACTGTCGCGACTCTTGGACTTGGTCCCCTTCTCTTGCAGGTACCCAGGTCCGGAAATCCACTGTTGTTGCATTGCTGGTGTTTGTTTTCCTTGCAGAATCCCCCTATCACGACTTCTGTGCTCTCTGGGGGTAGTAGGTGCACTTTACACCTACTTTTCAGGGTCTTGGGGTTGGCTAATTTTCTAACCCTCACTGTTTTCTTACAGTCCCAGCGACCCTCTACAAGCTCACATAGGTTTGGGGTCTATTCGTGGTTCGTATTCCACTTTTGGAGTATATGGTTTTTGTTACCCCTATACCTATGTGCTCCTACTGCAATATATTGTAACTTTACACTGCTTGCATTACTTCCTTTTGCTATTACTGCATAATTGTGGTATTGTGTACATATATCTTGTGTATATAACTTATCCTCATACTGAGGGTACTCACTGAGATAGTTTTGGCATATTGTCATCAAAATAAACTACCTTTATTTTTAGTATATCTGTGTATTGTGTTTTCTTGTGATATTGTGCATATTACATCAGTGGTATGGTAGGAGCTTTACATGTCTCCTAGTTCAGCCTTAGCTACTCTTCCATAGCTACCTTCTATCAGTCTTAGCTTCTAGAAACAACTCTTCTACACTAATAAGGGATAACTGGACCTGGCACAAAGTGTAAGTACCCCTTGGTACCCACTACAAGCCAGGCCAGCCTCCCACAACTGGTTACTCCCTTTATCATCCACTATATGGTTACTTTCCTGTGGGGATGTAAACCACCCTGTTTGAAGTTTTTTAGCTAGCCAACAATGTGAAGATATATTCTCAGAGTTCCTATCAGTACGTTTTAGTTTACAGCTGTGGGAATTGTCCACTGGACCTATATCAAGTGATGAGAATGCCAGACAGGGATGCTGTCTCAGTAAAGCCATAGCTGGGCAAAAACGTTGTCCATATGGCTGTAAGAGAGAACAGGGATGCTGTTTCTCTTGATTTGGAGCAGGGCAGGGATGCTGTCCTATGAGCTCCACACTAGGGCAGGGCTCTTGTCCTAAGTGTTTTGAGGCAGTGCAGGGTTGCTGCACTAAAGATTTTCTGGTAGGGTTGGAGGGATGCTCCATGTTAACTAAAATGGTGCTCTTTTTCTCACCAATAGTAGTTATCCCACAGAGAGGTACTTCCACATCAGGGAGTACAGCTGTGCCAGATGATGGTTCCCTTGGTACAGGTGCCACCCCAGGAGAGGTTTCTCCTACCACAGGAATAGTATCCTGAATGGCAGGGTGGGTAGGGGATACTGTGATGCCCTTTTTACCTGTTGTTGGAGAAGGATCCTGAGTTTTCAGGCCTGTTCCTCTCCTTTGCTTTTTCATTTCAGCTTAAATGAGAGGAAGCAATTCCTCAGTGATACCCAGCATGGCTGCATGGGTATAAAACTCCAGCTCAGCCCAACCTGAGGTCTCTAGGTCATTACCTAAGAGACAGTCTACAGGTAAGCTAGGTGGCACTACCACCTGCTTAGGGCCAGTAACGCCACCCCAACTAAGCTGAACTATAGCTAAGGGAAGAAACTTAGTCAAGTTATGGACATCAATAATCTTGTACTGTTGTCCAATGGTGTGTTGTTCAGGAGGCACTAGGTTTTCAGTCACTAAAGTGATACTGGCACCTGTGTCCATGTAGGCCTGGGCCTCAACACCATTTATTGAAACTGTCTGCCTGTACTTATCCATTGTAAGGTGACAAGCAGCCAGTGTGGCAAGGCCAATGCCACTAGGTGTGACAGAAACTGTCTTGGGACTGACTACCCCAGTTTCTATGATGGACCCATAAGTGAACCCAACTACACCCTTAGTTTGACTGTTGCCAGCAGTCCCACCACTATTACCACTACTGCTAGGGGCACTAGAGTTTGATGTATTAGTGGTGGTTGACTCAGGGGGTTTACCTGGACAGGACTTATCCCCTTGCCAATGGCCTTTATTTTTACACACATAGCACCAAGGCTTTTTAATGTGTGTATGTTGTGAAGAAGAGGAAGAATTTGATTTATCCCCACCCCCTGAAGAGTGTTTAGGATTTGAAGAAGGATCTTTGGTTTTACCCTTATCCCCATGCTTATCCTGAGATTTCTCACCATCTTTCTTCTTGCCATCCTTGTCACCCGCTGTATGAAATTTTCTGTTCACTCTTGTTCTGACCCATTTGTCTGCCTTCTTTCCCAATTCTTGGGGAGATGTCAGATCTGAGTCCACTAGATATTGGTGTAACAAGTCAGACACACAGTTATTCAGAATATGCTCTCTCAGAATAAGGTTATACAGGCTTTCATAGTCAGAAACTTTACCTCCGTGCAACCACCCTTCCAAGGCCTTCACTGAACAGTCTACAAAATCTGTCCAGTCTTGAGAGGACTCTTTTCTGGTGTCTCTGAACTTAATCCTGTATTGTTCAGTGGTTAAGCCAAATCCATCCAAGAGTGCATCCTTCAAAACTGCAAAATTGTTAGCATCACTTTCTCTAACAGCAAGGAGCCTACCCCTACCCTTTCCATTGAAAGATAGCCACAATATAGCAGCCCACTGCCTTTGATGGACCCCTTCTCAAGGGCGGCAAACCACTTGATGTCATCCCCCTCCTTGTAAGGGAAAACTATCTTGTGTAGATTCCTGGAATCATGCTCTCTAACAGGATTACTATCAGGAATACTGCTATTGCTGCCACCATGGGGTCCAAACCCCAATCTCTGTCTCTCCTTCTCCAGGTTTAGGGATTCCCTGTCTAGAGCCAGCTGTTGCTGTTTAAGCTTCAGTCTGGTCTCTTCCACTCTCAACCATTTGAGTTCCCTTTCTAACATGTTGTCTTCAGGGTGGGTGGGTTGGGAATGCTTGGACACAGAGGATACATTGGAAACAACAGAGGGAGATCTGTCCCTAACTGAGTGGACTCTAACAACCTGGCCTCCAGGAATAAAAGCATCCCTACTATGATGGGAGCTCCTATTACTACCAGCATTGCTAGGTGGTCTGCTAAGGGGCAGATTGGGAACAGAACCCTCCCCACCTCCCTCAAGGTTATCCCCTGAGTCAGAATGGGAGCCATCTATTAACTTCTCATTTGAAGTGCCTGCTTGGGACTCATCATTCACAATAAGCATGTTATATAGAAACTCTTTTGTGGGGTTCTTTCCTATCACTAAACCTCCATCTAAGCAGAGACTCCTTAGGCTCTTGTAGTTCAAATTGTCATAAGTTGTACTGACCATTTTAAGAGCAGACTCAACATCAGACATGATAGAAAAAATGTTTAGAGATAGTGAGAAGGAAGAAAAAGTTTCAGAACTTTTTAAAGAACAGAGAAAAAAACTTTTTCTAACTTTTAAAAACTTTTTCAAAGTTTTAGAATACTTTTCAGCACTTAGTAGAAAGTGTAAGAGGAGAAAAGCAAAACTTTTTGGTTAGGTTTACATACACTGAACTTGTTTTGTATATTTTTCTCTTATGAAAGGTACAAAATGACAAAGTGGTAAGTAGTTACAAGTACTTGTCCCACCGCTGCACAACCAATGTAGGAGGCTGGCCTGGCTTATAGTGGGTACCAAGGGTACTTACACTCTGTGCCAGGTCCAGTTATCCCTTATTAGTGTAGAAGAGGTGTTTCTAGCAGCTTAGGCTGATAGAATGTAGCTGTGGCAAAGCAGCTTAGGCTGAACTAGGAGACATGTAAAGCTCCTACTATGCCACTGGTGTCAAAGGCACAATATCATAAGAAAACACAATACACAGAATTACTCAAAATAAAGGTACTTTATTTTTATGACAATATGCCAAAAGTATCTCAGTGAGTACCCTCAATATGAGGATAAGTTATATACACAAGATATATGCACACAAACCAAAATTATGCAGATAATAGCAAAAGGAAGTAATGCAAGCAATGTAAAGTTACAGTAGATTGCAATAGGAGCACATAGGTATAGGGGCAACACAAACCATATACTCCAAAAGTGGAATGCGAACCACTGATGGGCCCCAAACCTATGTGAGCTTGTAGAGGGTCGCTGAGGGTTAGAAAAATAGCCCACACCAAGACCCTGAAAGGTAGGTGTAAAGTGCACCTACTACCCCCAGAGAGCACAGAAGTCGTGATAGGGGGTTTCTGCAAGAGGAGCAACACCAGCAATGCAATAACAGTGAATTTCCGGACTGGGTACCTGCAAGAGAAGGGGACCAAGTCCAAGAGTTGTGACAATGTCGAGAGTGGGCAGGAGCCCAGGAAATGCCAGCTGAGGGTGCAAGGAAGCTGCCACCTGTTGGACGAAGCTTGGTGTTCTGCAAGAACGAAGAGGACTAGGATCTTCCCCTTTGGAGGATGGATGTCCCACGTCCTGAAGAAGCTTGCAGAGGTGTTCACATGCAGCAAGACTGCAAACAAGCCTTGCTAGCTGCAAGGGTCATGGTAGAGGTTTTTGGATGCTGCTGTGGCCCAGGAGGGACCAGGATGTCGCCACTTGGCTGAGGAGACAGAAGGGGTGCCCAGCCACTTAGGGAGCCCTCACAGAAGCAGGCAGCACCCGCAGAAATACCTGAACTGGCACTTAGAAGAAGAGTGAACCGGAGTCCACCCGAAGTCACAAAAGGGAGTCCCACGACGCCGGAGGACAACTCAGAAGGTTGTGCACTGCAGGAAGGAGTGTCGGGGATCCATGCTTGGCTGTGCACAAAAGAAGTCATGGAAGAGTGCACAGGAGCCGGAGCAGCTGCAAATCACGCGGCACCCAGCAATGCAGTCTAGTGTAGGGAGGCAAGGACTTACCTCCACCAGGCTTCGACTGAAGAGCCACTGGACTGTGGGAGCCACTTGGACAGGATTGCTGAGTTCCAGGGACCACGCTCGTCATGCTGAGAGGGGACCCAGAGGACCGATGATGCAGTCTTTTGTTGCCTGCGGTTGCAGGGGGAAGATTTTGTCGACCCACGGGAGATTTCTTCAGAGCTCCTGGTGCAGAAAGGAGGCAGGCTACCCCCAGAGCATGCACCACCTGGAAACAGTCGAGAAAGCCGGCAGGATGAATCGATACAAGGTTGCTAGTAGTCGTCTTTGCTACTTTGTTGCAGTTTTGCAGGCATCCTGAGCAGTCAGCGGTCGATCCTTTGGCAGAAGGTGAAGAGGGAGATGCAGAGGAACTCTGATGAGCTCTTGCATTTGTTATCTGATGAGATCCCCAAAGCAGAGACCCTAAATAGCCAGAAAAGGAGGTTTGGCTACCTTGGAAGGAGGATTGGCTACTAAGAGAGGTAAGAGTCTATCAGAAGGAGTCTCTGACGTCACCTGCTGGCACTGGCCACTCAGTGTGCCAGCAACACCTCTGAATCCAAGATAGCAGAGGTCTGGGGCAAACTGGAGGACGTCTGGGTCACTCCCCTTTCCTTTGTCCAGTTTCGAGCCAGAGCAGGGCTGGGGGATCCCTGAACCGGTGTAGACTGGCTGATGCAAAGATGGGCAGCATCTGTGCCCATCAAAGCATTTCCGGAGGCTGGGGGAGGCTACTCCTTCCCAGCCTTTCTCACCTTTTCCAAAGGGAGAGGGTGTAACACCCTCTCTCTGAGGAAGTCCTTTGTTCTGCCTTCCTGGGCCAGGGCTGCCTGGACCCCAGGGGGGCAGAAACCTGTCTGAGGGGTTGGCAGCAGCAGCAGCTGCAGTGAAACCCCGGAAAGGCAGTTTGGCGGTACCCGGGTTCTGTGCCAGAGATCCGGGGGATCAAGGGGTGACAATTCCATGATCTTAGACATGTTACATGGCAATGTTCGGAGTTACCATTGTGACGCTACACATAGGTGGTGCCCTATGTGTACTATGTGTAGGGCACGCGTGTAATGGTGTCCCCGCACTCACAAAGTCTGGGGAAATTGCCCTGAACAATGTGGAGGCACCTTGGCTAGTGCCAGGGTGCCCACACACTAAGTAACTTGGCACCCAACCTTCACCAGGTGAAGGTTAGACATATAGGTGACTTATAAGTTACTTATGTGCAGTGAAAAATGGCTGTGAAATAATGTGGGCATTATTTCACTCAGGCTGCAGTGGCAGGCCTGTGTAAGAATTGTCAAAGCTCCCTATGGGTGGCAAAAAGAAATGCTGCAGCCCATAGGGATCTCCTGGAACCCCAATACCCTGGGTACCTCAGTACCATATACTAGGGAATTATATGGGCGTACCAGTATGCCAATGTAAATTGGTAAATTTAGTCACTAGCCTGTTAGTGACAAATTTGGAAAGCAGAGAGAGCATAACCACTGAGGTTCTGGTTAGCAGAGCCTCAGTGAGACAGTTAGGCACCACACAGGGAACACATATAGGCCACAAACCTATGAGCACTGGGGTCCTGGCTAGCAGGATCCCAGTGACACATAACAAACACATTGACAACATAGGGTTTTCACTATGAGCACTGGGCCCTGGCTACCAGGATCCCAGTGAGACAGTGAAAACACCCTGACATATACTCACAAACAGGCCAAAAGTGGGGGTAACAAGGCTAGAAAGAGGCTACTTTCCTACAATGAGGTACATCCAATACAGTATTTAAAATCTATTTGTGGTCAGATGTAGTAGTTACTTGATTATAAGGGTTTTGGTTCACAAGAGAGATTATGCAACCAAGCCTAACACACACAATTACCTCAATTCATGTAACATTTCCTTAGAAATCAACAACACTATTATGGCGAGGGGAACCTTGAGGGATGTGTTTTTACTATTGTACTGACAACTACTGCAGCCAGTACCATATTAGTTTGGAAAGTATACTAAAAATGATCAATGAATTAATCTCAGCCGCTGGTACTTACTCGGAACCACATCTCAGTCCATCAGTAATTGTGCACAGTGCCACCTCAGTTTGGACCCAGCCATATGCAGATGAGTCTTAACGATGGATCGGAATGAAGCCCAGAGTAATTACCAGTGGCTGAGATTAATTCAAGCGTTCTATCCATCATTTTTTGCACACTTTAGTTTTTTATAGAGAAGGTTAGAAGAAGGTTGGCCAGGTCTATGGACCATACGGGTGAGAGCATGAAGGCACCAGATAGCTGCTATGATAACCCAGTGGGAACCACACAAAATTTTGACATCTCAGCAGCCATCATGGTACTAAGGCGATATAAGTCAATCCCTTTCAAGCACATATTGCTAGGCATTTTACAGCCAGATTTAAGAAAAGTGGTACTGCACCCAGAGCAGCACAGCTTTTCTTGCACCTTTAGTGCCCCCCTAACGCCATCATGGGTGCGCTATATCTAAGATACATCACACTGTGGCATAGAATTATTGGCGCTAGTTCAGAGCTTTCAGGATTAGCATAAAATGTTTTGCCCATTGAAGCTCATTGTACCTCCTTTTAATGCCTGCTGTGAGAAGGCATTTAAAGTTCCAGAATAAATGACGCAAGGAAATCTCTTAGATTCCCCCCCCAACGAGGGAATGCCCCCTTTGCGTACATTATGCCTGGTGGAGGCATAATGTAGGGCAAAGGGCTACAAAATAGTGCAATGCATGCATTGCACCACTAAAACTTTGGCGTGGCGATTATTGCCTCGTTGGGCCACATTCGAGTAAACAAAATGCCATTAATGTGGCGCAAGGAGGCGCTAGGCCCTCCTAAATCTATCCCTTATTTACTTGCTAAGTAACCAGCACACAAGGCTGAGGATTCAGGAGAAAGATCACTTACTTGACAAATTCCAGCTTGTATTTAATTTTCAGCATTTGCCAGTCAGAGAAGTCACCCCCTAACCTGCATCGCCTATTGAGTACCTAAAAATAAAGAATCAGAACATTACAAGGCAGTCTACAAGCCTCAAAAAAGAATCACTTCTCATACACTTGGCATTTACAGAGTTCAGCTATCATTCAGGAAACATAATTCTTGAAAAGAACATCTGTTATGATTTAACAGAGGTAAAGGTAAACCAATTGATCAGTGTAGTAGTAGGGAAAGATGCGGAAGACATTGTAACGCAAAGGGTTAATTAGCTTGAACAGTGTAGATGAGCATGATGCCTGCCGAAGCCAGAACAACGTGAAAGAAATTCACGATGTTCGCTTTCAAGCTTGTTTTCTTTTGACATTCCGTAGATAAACTTATTCACAGCTGCATGTGTGAGAAACAGGCTGTAAAGGAGAGTCAGTCTCAACCTTGAGAACGAGACCACAGTAAAAGATGGAATGAAAACAATGGCCGGGGGATCGCAAGGCAGCCAAGAGACATGTACTGATAACATAGCTAGAAAATACTGGAAGGGGTTAGAATTCAGGCTTCGAGTTTTTTAAGCACTGAAGTGTGGGTGAGGGATTTGGAAGCTTGCAGATGGAATTGTGGAAGCTGCCATGGCCCAGCGGTGCCTCCCTGTTTGCTCGTGGTGCTTGAGGGGGAGAGAGGTCCAAGCAGGCGGTAGAGGGCTCCCCAGCATGTCGTGGATTAAGTTAAGTTTACACACAGGGATAAAATACCTTTGTTTCTCTGCTCTATTATTATGACTGATTATTTATGCCTGCACTGTGTTTATAACCTGAAGTATTCAGCTTGTGTATATTTTGCTTTCTAAACCTATTAGTGTGAACTGCTACAATAACTGAAACATGCATTTTGGTGTGCAGTAAATCAAAGCTTAAATGAAGTATTCAGTTCGTTTATATTTTGCCTCCTGAACATCGTAGTGAGAGCCTGCTGCAGTAATTGAAACATGCATTTTTGTGTGTAGTAAATCAAAGCTTATCTGAAGTATTCAACTCATTTATATTCTGTTTCCTGAATATCGTAGTGCGATGCATTTTAGTATACAGTTAATCAAAACTTATATCTGTCAATTAATTCTTTGCTTATATATATATAAATATATGCTTTTCATTGCTATTCTTATTCTACTATTGTTAATGTGCTAAATGCCTACATTTTACCTGCAATTCTAGCAAAGCTAAACTTTATTTATAATTGGCGTGTGGTCCTTCATTGAGCGTCCTTATTGACTTATACCGAACAGGTGTCAACCAGACACCTGGATAAGACATTTGGTACCACAAGTGGGGCATAAGTCAATAATGCCTCTTTGGGGACGTAAGAAAAGTGGGGCAGAGAGCAGAAGGCAGCATGGGGCAGAAGCCAGATCAATTCCCGGGAGGTAAGCAACTGACCCGTTCTCTGGTGTGGCAGGACTCCTGAACCGGTGGGCAGCGCCGGTGGTTAAATGAGAAAGTGACTCCTCTCTTAGTGAAAGATGCGGTTGAGAGTGTGAAGCTAAGAGGGACAAAGCTGGAGCTGAAAGCAGCAGGGCAAGTGGGATGGCTTTACCTGTCTGCGCTCCGTACGGTATACAGGAAAACACGAACACGCGATGCAGAGATAATAAAACTGCGGGATGAGGTTGCAGCCTTGCAGGAAAGGCAGTTACTTATGAAAGAGACCATAGAAAGTGCAGTGACTCGGGGTGATCAAATGGAGGCAAGGTGCACTGCATTAGCAGTACGAGTAGCAAAACAGAAGAGTAGGCAGAAGCCTAAAATGCCCTCAACTGTGTAAGTGAGGGCACTGATACGCAAACAGAAGAGTAGGCAGAAGCCTAAAATGCCCTCAACTGTGCAAGTGAGGGCACTGATACGCAAACAGAAGAGTAGGCAGAAGCCTAAAATGCCCTCAACTGTGCAAGTGAGGGCACTGGTACGCAAACAGAAGAGTAGGCAGAAGCCTAAAATACCCTTAACTGTGCAAGTGAGGGCATTGGTACGCAAAGAAAATTGGGATCCACATGCTTGGGAGGAGGAGGTGGAAGTACGTGTAACAGAACTAGGTGGAGTTGAAAGTGGAGAAGGACGTGTAGGTGAAATTGAAGGTGAAAAGGGAGCGAATGGCAGGCAAATACAGAACTCTTGTTTGGTAAGAGATTATACGCAGAGTGAGTTGTTGCAGAGAACCCGTATGTTAAGGCAGATGCCTGCAGAGCCTTTGTTTAAATGGTTGTTGAGGTTGTGGGACACTGGAGCAAAAGATGCATTACAGAATCCTTTTACGTTAGGTCCCGTCACAGAAGGAGACCTGTTTGAGCTGGAAATGATAGTACAGGATGATGTAGCAGATGTAGTAATGTGGAGCCTATGGCAGAGGCAGAAAAAAAAAGAGGGTGCCACAAGATTGGGCCTTAGTGGAAATAGAACGCATAACTGATGATCGGCCGGTCACTTTAAAAAGATGGGTCCCCTTACTAGGTTGGATAAGAGAAGGAGGGGTTGGTGCTAAAGTAGGCAGGGCGCAGGAGTCTACCATCGTAAAGTGGAAATGGTATCTGCAGCAGAGGGCAAAACCGGGGCCAGCAGGAGTGTCAAAGTTACAAGAAGATATGCTGGGGGCAGTGGACTTGCAGGCAATGGTCCCCTCACCAGAGCCATCTGAGATGGAGTCCTCACCATTTAAAACAGCCCCACCTTTTGAACAGCTCACAGAAGAAGAACAGCAAAATGCATGGTTTACAGATGGTACCGGCCGGTACCATCAAGGAAAAAGACAATGGCAAACAGTCGCATTCCAGCCTGCTACAGAAACGCTATTGCTGCGAGGAGGAAATAATGTATCAAGTCAGCTTGCGGAACTGCACGGGGTAGCAGCAGTAATCGAGCAGGCCCCCATCGGAGAGAAAACGTTTGTGTACACTGACAGCTGGGCCACCTATCAAGGACTAGTAAGCTGGGCCCAACTTGGCGCAAGGACGGATGGAAAATCAAAGGCACACCCATTTGGGGAGGTGAGCAGCTATGGGAAGAGATGTGGGAGAAAGGGCACAAATGTCAAATCTATGTGGGACATGTGGACGCCCATTGCCCATCAGACACCTCTCTTGCATCTCTATTCAACAACACCGCAGATCAGATGGCCAAAACACGAACAGTAATCATCAATGAGGAGGCTGAAGCTGCTCTAGCAAACTGGGCTCATGCAACATCGGGACATCTAGGAGTGAATGGCACTTATGCATGGGCACAGCAACGACAGATTCCAGTCACTAAAGAACAGGTCCAACAAGCAGTAAAAGAGTGCCCCACATGCAACCAGATAAAACAAATGCCCCTGCAAAAGAAGCCTAGCAGCCACATCAGAGGATAAACCGCAGCCGCTACAGTTTGGCAATTGGACTATATTGGGCCGCTACCAAAGGAAGGAGGAAAAAGCTACGTATTGACCCTGGTGGACACCTACTCTGGCCTTATGTTGGGTATGCCCTGTAAGTCTGCAGATCAAAAGTCCACTTTGCGTGGGCTAAACTACCTGATAAAACATTATGGGGTACCTGATGAAATCCAAACAGATAGGGGCACACGCTTTTCAGGGAAAACAGTGCAGGATTAGGTGCAGGGACAGGGAATTCGGTGGATTTTACACCTTAGTTATTATCCACAAGCTACAGGCATGATTGAGAGAAATAACGGATTGTTGAAAGAACAAAAAAGTTATCAGCACATCAGACTCTAAAAGGATGGAGTAGTAATTTAGACAAAGCCTTGTTTGAATTGAACAATAGACCAGTCGGGCAGCAGACTCCTTTCATTCGGATGACAGGGCTTGATAAAGAAATCACCCACACAATGATTGTCTGGAAAACAGACCCTCGAGCTCGATTACCTTTACAGGCTACTCCTGGCAGTATAGGACTGGACCTGTTTGCGCCAGAGGATGGAGAAATACCCGTAGGACAGTTGAAGACTATTCCCCTAGGAATAGGAGTGAGAGTACCATCCGGAACATATGGTAGAATTGCCCCTCGATCCAGTCTAGCCATCAAGGGAGTGTCGGTGCTAGGGGAAGTCATAGACCCAGATTTTAGAGGAGAGGTTAAAGTAGTATTATTGAACCAAAGAGATGCTACTGTATCGTATCAAGCACATGACAGACTTGCCCAATTGATTTGTGAACAAGCGTATACCCCCCACATTGAAGAAAGATCTGCCCCTCCCGATAACACTCAGAGAGGTGAAGGAAGATTTGGAAGCACAGGAAGAAGAGTATGGGTGCATCATCCAGGGAAAAAGCCAGAGGCAGGAGAGATATTGAGTCAAGGGGTGGGGAGTACATATGTTGTACGTTTAAAGAATTCTAATGTACCTGTATTTGTACCTGCAGTGAGACTTACCCCACGGTCGTAAATGATGGCTTCTGCATCGATGACGTGGTTCCTGTTTGCAGTCATGATTATAACCAGAAAAAGTATATTAGTCCGACCAAATGTGGCAGAGAATGTCATCACTGACCTTCATGTCACTTGTGCACCTCAAGCCGCTAAGGTAACTCATGACCAGGGAAATGTTTCACTCTGCAACGTGAAGGTACCTGGAGGCAAATGGATGGCTGCCAAAGCTGTGACCTGGAAAGTAACTGGACAGCAAATCCGACATGCCTATGGACTGAACGAGTTGCAGGGAATGCCCGCAACGGTACAGGCTTTGAATTATATGCTAAACATGATATGTAAATATTGCAATACCATTGTACCTTTTACACCAGTACAGACATATCCGTGTAGAGCTTATGATTGTTTGGAGAAACAAGACATTTTACCAGGACATATGGTGGTTGTTACAATGTCTAATAGAACTACAGGAGTTCGATACTCCAAACCGCCTGCCTTTATGTTTTATGTAGCCGAAAGACGCATGGACAGCAATTTAGGCAGCGTTTCTATAGTTCGATATAGAATAGGATGTAAGCAAGCTTTACATGCAAGCATAATTAACCATATTGTGTTACAGATAACTATTGCCAAGGGGAATGTCTCTAAGTGCGATCCATTATGCACACCATGGACGCTACAGTTATGGCCCTTGCCGAAGTTACGCATCAGAAGAGATCTAGGATCCATGATAGCCGGGGCCACCGGAATTGGGGTAGGGGCCCTGAACGCTTTTGATATTGAAGCCATCAGGAATAAGCTATCTTCAACAGGATATAATACAGGGGAAGCCATAAAAGTAATTTCACATTGGGGGCCCACACACTCACAAGAAGTATGGAAGGTTCTGCGTGGGTTGTATCGTGATTGGCAATGGCATAATTTCACTTATGAAGAATTTGGAAAAAGCTTTCAAAGCACCCAAACAATGTCCAAAGGAATTCAGTGCATACTATGGCAAATCATTGTTAATCAACAGTATGTAGACTTCAAAGCGGAATGGGGACAGCTTCAAGGTGAATATTGGAGACAACAATTGCATTTGCCTGAAGAAATATGGGTAAAGCCCATACAATTCCATTGTGAGGGAGAGATGTGTTATGCTCGTTTTGATATAGCTAGAAGTAATCTTCCTCCTGAAATATGGTGCCCCTTTATATTGCTCCCTGTAGTAATAAGTGAAGAATGGTGGATACCTCACACTGACAAAAAATGGATTGATCAAACAAATCACACCGTAGATCCCACTAGATGTGCAGATTGGTCTAAGGGGTGGGTATGTACCCACACTGGACGGGCGCTAGACCCATGCCTTCACCCAATACCAGGAGAATGTGAATAGTTACCTTATCCTATTAATGGCACAGACTTTATATCAGACAGGGATCGAGAGCATATGTTACGTTACTAATCACCCCTTACTTATTAACGGATTTGTACAAACCACCGAGAGCAGGTAATGTGTATGTGCAATATTACCAGCATTATTGACATAAGTACTCACATACTATACCAACCAACTATGTTCACCACAACCACATTACAGACACAAATGCAAGCACAGTTAGAATGGAACATTCCGCTTGTTGTGAAGCTACCTAGATTAGAGGCAATCCGGCACTACACACAAGTCACATTTGCTAAATTCGACATGGCAGCTAAATATACCAAGGATGCAGCCATACAGATGACCATAGACGCCAAGCAGCTCATGCACACTGCTACACGTATCCAGCAAGAAACAGCACCATTGGTATGACATCTTCTTAGGTTGGGCACCAGGAGCTACGAAAACGCTAAATATAGTGTTACATCCGCTAATCTGGCTACTGATTGTCTGTGTCACGCTAATGATTATACTTTGTAGACTATATGTGCGCACAAACCAGCTTTATACTAAAATGCAGGCGCTCAGAATAATGCTAACAAGTATTCGTAGCAATCTAGCTAGCGAAGTGTTACAATAAATACTTCTGGCCTCGAAAGCATCGCGCTCATCTAAGGGGTGGAGTGATCAGTGTAGTAGTAGGGAAAGATGCGGAAGACATTGTAACGCGAAGGGTTAATTAGCTTGAACAGTGTAGATGAGCGTGATGCCTGCCGAAGCCAGAACAACATGAAAGAAATTCACGATGTTCGCTTTCAAGCTTGTTTTCTTTTGACATTCCGTAGATAAACTTATTCGCAGCTGCATGTGTGAGAAACAGGCTGTAAAGGAGAGTCAGTCTCAACCTTGAGAACGAGACCACAGTAAAAGATGGAATGAAAACAATGGCCAGGGAATGGCAAGGCAGCCAAGAGACATGTACTGATAACATAGCTAGAAAATACTGGAAGGGGGTAGAATTTAGGCTTCGGGTTTTTTTCAAACACTGAAGTGTGGGTGAGGGATTTGGAAGCTCGCAGATGGAATTGTGGAAGCTGCCATGGCCCAGCGCTGCCTCCCTGTTTGCTCGTGGTGCTTGAGGGGCAGAATGGTCCAAGCAGGCGGTAGAGGGCTCCCCAGCATGTCGTGGATTAAGTTAAGTTTACACACAGGGATAAAATACCTTTGTTTCTCTGCTCTATTATTATGACTGATTATTTATGCCTGCACTGTGTTTATAACCTGAAGTATTCAGCTAGTGTATATTTTGCTTTCTAAACCTATTAGTGTGAACTGCTACAATAACTGAAACATGCATTTTGGTGTGCAGTAAATCAAAGCTTAAATGAAGTATTCAGTTTGTTTATATTTTGCCTCCTGAACATCGTAGTGAGAGCCTGCTGCAGTAATTGAAACATGCATTTTGGTGTGCAGTAAATCAAAGCTTATCTGAAGTATTCAACTCATTTATATTCTGTTTCCTGAATATCGTAGTGCGATGCATTTTAGTATACAGTTAATCAAATCTTATATCTGTCAATGAATTCTTTGCTTATATATATGAATAGATGCTTTTCAATGCTATTCTTATTCTACTATTGTTAATGTGCTAAATGCCTACATTTTACCTGCAATTCTAGTAAAGCTAAATTGTATTTATAATTGGCGTGTGGTCCTTCATTGAGCGTCCATATTGACTTATACCGAACAGGTGTCAACTAGACTCCTGGATAAGACACCAATATTCAGCAGTATGAAGTCATTAAGAACAGAACTCATCCAAGAGAACTCAAACGAGAAATCAGGTGCCAAATTTAATAATGAATTGCATTGTGTATAGTGTGAATGGAAGGTCAAGTTTAATTTGTATCTGCTACCTTCCAGGACAAGGTGACAAGGGTATCGCTGACAGGTGGACATGCAATCCCTAAAGTGAATAAGAATTTATGCATATAGGGATTGGTTCTTGAATGAATGAGAATTTTACATGTGTGTTTTAGAAATTAAAAGCTGACCTCACAAAACTGAATCTCCCAGCACAAGTGAAAAGAATAGGAAGTAAATTATAGATGGATATGTAATCTATGTTTCTCAATCGTGGGTCTCACTCCACATCGCCTTTGCCTTTGTGGAGGTTTGTAATGAGGAAGTCACACTTGCCTTTAGCTGAGTTTCTGGAATCGTAGAGGTGGGCAGGCATGGTTCCTCATGATATTCAGCATTCTGCTCCATCACGAACACCAACACCGGCGAAGACGACGACGGTGAGTACAGCTGCCTAGCACACAAGGGAGAGGGGGGAAAGAGAGTGACACACACATGCACAACACACACCCCACACACACACACCATACACCCAACCATATGCATTACATAAACAATTTGACCCCGTAACTCGGCTGAATAATGCAAGGACTAAACGTTTTCGCCAAAGTGTTTGTAATAAGATCAACACAGTAGAAATAATAAGTTAGGCAAGATAATAGATATATACATATTTACAGAAAAAGGGACACAGCCAAGTCCTCAATTTGCGTGGGCCACATGGCCACAGGCCAAAGTCCAAGGCCACACATGTCACCTGCTTCAACACGGAGAGAACACTGCAGGGGCATCAGTTGGTAAATAGCCAGGCACCTCACTGGGACGGGGCAGGGGCACCTCAGCCGGGAAATGTAACAAGACCACTTGTTCTGGAGGGGGCAACATGCCCTGTGTTTGATCCTGGGGAGTGATGGGCATGTGGGTGTCTTACCCACTAGTTCTGGATGGTGCAACATGCCCTGTGCTTGATCCTGGTGAATGATGGGCCACAGTCTCTCATGTGGGTGTCTTACCCACTAGTTCTGGAGGGGCAATGTGCCCTGTGCTTGGTCCTGGGGAGTGATGGGCATGTGGGTTTCCTACCCACCGGTTCTGGATAGGGCAACATGCCCTGTGCTTGTTCCTGGTGAGTGATGGGCCACAGTCCCCCATGTGGGTGTCTTATCCACTGGTTCTGGATGGGGCAACATGCCCTGTGCTTGATCCTGGTGAGTGATGGGCATGTGGGTGTCTTACCCACTGGTTCTGGATGGGGCAACATGCCCTGTGCTTGAACCTGGGGAGTGCAAGGTCACAGTCTCTCAAGTGGGTGTCTTCCCCACTTGTTCTGAAGTGGACAGGCTGCAAAGCAGCCCATGGAGGCAGGATTACAAACCGTCCTCCGGCGGTGACGGGTGCACAGTGTTGGTGCTGCTGGTGGGTGGAGGCTCCTGCCCATCCCCTGCAACCTCGGACGGCTGCACAGTGGTGGTGCTGCTGGTGGGGGGAGGCTCCTGCCCATACCCTGCAACCTCGGATGGCTGCATGACCATGGTTGGTGGTGGGGGCTCAGTCACAGTTCCTGGTCCAGGCTCCTTGCTCTTCCAGCCTGCTGGCCCAGGCTCCTTGATCTTCCTGCCTTCTGGTGAAGACTCCTTGCTCCTCCTGCCTGCTGGTGCGGGCACCTTGGGCTTTCGGGTGGCAGGTGCAGGCTCCTTGCCCTTCTTGCCTGCTGGGGCAGTCTCCCTCCCCTTTAGGCTGGGTGGTGCAGGCTCCTTCCCCCTCTGTGTATGTGGCCTGGATCCCTTTCCACCACGAGTGGGTGCGGTTAGGACTGGGCCCGTGGACTGTGTGGCTGAGGTTCTTTGCTGGGTTTGTTATACCCTGCCCATACGTGCAGGATGAGGAGGAGGGATAGGGAAGAGGTCAAGCGTGGATAGGAACAGTTTTTAGGGACATTTGGGTGGGAAGAGGGAGAAGGAATGGGAGTGGATGTTGGAGGTGTCTGTCTGCTGCTTTTGGGTGCAGGTGCATGGCCTGTATGCTGTTGTGAGGTGGATGGCTGTTGGGCGTCTGAGTGCTTGCGTTTGTATACTTTAGGAGGGGGGACAGACACAGTGGTAAAGGACACAGGGGATGTGTGCATGGCTGTTTTGGAAGTGTCTGCCAGTGAGGTGTGTGTTCTGCTTGGTGTGGTGATAATGCTGGTAGTGGATGATGATGTAGTGCATGCAGGTGTGAGTGTAGGCGTGGCTGGGAGGGAGGTGGGGGAGGGGGAGGAGAGAGAGACAGTGGAAATAGTGGATGTTGTTGTGCCTGCAACTGGATGGTGTTTGCAACAGTGCCTGTGGGATGAAGTGTGGTGCTTGCGTTTACCCGTGACACTTTTGGGTGTTGTCTTGTGTGCTTGGGATAGGTTGGGGTTGAGGAGAATGCGACTGAGCAGTGGACGTTGGAGGGGGGATGGTAGACAGAGGGACAATGGCTGCCATCAGAGAGGAGGCCAGAGCCTGAATCGATGACTGCCCTATAGAGATGGATCTCAGGAGGTCAATAGCCTCCTCACTCAGGGCAGCAGGGCTCACTGGGGCATGGCCTGAGGTGCCTGGGGCGAAGGAGATGCCCACCCTCCTGGGTGAGCGGGCACGGGCAAATCGCTGAGGGGCTGCTGGGAGGGCAGTGCTGGTACGGGGTGGCGGCTGTACCTGTAGCTGGGGTGGGCACAGAAGTGTCCACCACCACCAGGGAGCTTCCATCGGAGGAGGTATCTGTGTCAGAACTGTCCCCTCCAGTCTCTGCCATGGTGCTCCCCTCATTCTCCGTCCCACTGGTGCCCTCAGCGTCGGTGGACTCTGCCTCCTGGGTCCTGTGGGATGCAACTCCCTCTGTTGCTGGTGCCTCTGCTCCTCCGCCAGATGTTGCTAATGCACATAAGGACAGGATGACAAAACAAAAAAGGGGGGAAGAGACAAAGCATACACTGGGTCAATGGCTGCGCCAACACCATCGTTGGAATACACAGCACCCTCACACACAGGGAACAGGCCTACGCAATATGCATTGCACTACCAGAGAAATGGTTAGCCACCAAGTCATGGGGAGGGGAACACACCGCCAAATGAAGCACACCTGGGACCCACGCAGCCTTGACCAGTAGTGGATGCCTACGAGCTAGGTAGCAAGATTTTCTCTACTGAACCCTAGCCACCAGGGGACCTACACTGCAAAGTCAGACCTGGCCTAGGGGCACCCACTGACACACATCCCCCTCCCAGATACCACCCAACCATGCGTAAATTGTAATGATGGGCATTGTACTCACCCCTTTGTGGCTGCAGTGATGCCCTCAAGCGCCCATCCAGCATAGGATAGGCCACCGCCAGTATGCGGGCCATCAGGGGGGTCAGGGTTTGACGGGCACCCCTTCCTCGTTGGGAGGCCATCCCCAGCTGGGCCTCTGTGGTCTTCTGTGCCCAGCATCTCAGGTCCTCCCACCATTTGCGACAGTGGGTGCTCCGCCTGCCATAGACCCCCAGGGTCCGCACGCCATATGCCCTTCTTTTGATGGGCGCTGACCTCCAGAGGCAATCCACACAGGAAAATAGAATTAAACAAACAGTCCTGCCTGTTACACATATGGATCACCATACCCCTTCACATCACCATTTACACACTCATGGCCCAGCAAACAACCTGTACTCCACCAAGAGGACATCCACCCATCCCCCTTACACAAGGCCTTCACACACACAACTCCATGCATTCATGCTACATGCATCGTGCTCACAGTGTACTCACCTGCTGGTCTGGAGGCCCATACATCAGTTCGCACTGGGGTAGGACCCATCCACCAGTCTCTCCAACTCCTCTGAAGTGAAGGCTGGGGCCCTTTCCCCGGTTACACAGGCCATGGTAGGTTCCAGACAAGGTCACAGCAGCACATGCAGTGTAGGTCCTCTCCTATGGAAGGTAAGGTAGCAAGTGAGGAATATGATAGAAAATGACAGTCACGTCCGCGGCGGTGC
This sequence comes from Pleurodeles waltl, assembly GCF_031143425.1. Classification (NCBI taxonomy): domain Eukaryota; kingdom Metazoa; phylum Chordata; class Amphibia; order Caudata; family Salamandridae; genus Pleurodeles; species Pleurodeles waltl. Next base: position 1,857,950,557 of record NC_090444.1, read on the forward strand.
ATACCGTCACTGCCGGCGTAGATCACCATTGGCCACTGTAACCCATAGGGCCCAATGTGAGTTGCATGGTGGTTCCCGACCACCTCCCGCAACGGCGCACAATGTCAGCAGAATTACCTCATTTCCATCTGCCGCTCTACACAGGAGAGGCCGATGCCATTTCAGGGTGGGGGGGGGCAGGCCCTGGAATAATGCTGCATCACAGGAGATATTAGCACATACTGGACAAATCACAATGACCCATTACATGTTTACAGGTTGCAAAGTTCTGTTGTCGCTCCATTGTTCAGTTTGTGACCAGATCCTCACTCTTGTGTCCCTTAAATTCCTACCGCTGCAGATGAATAGGAGATGGAGACATACCCCAGTGTACAGACACCTGGTGGACTTGGCAACACTGGAGGACAGGCACATTATCCTCACCTACAGACTTGACAGGGCTACAATCACAGAGCTGTGTGCCCAATTGGAGCCTGACCTGATATCTGCTATCCGTCACCCCACTGGAATCCCTCCTCTTGTGCAAGTGCTATCTGTACTCCATTTCCTGGCAACTGGTTCTTTCCAAGTTACAGTGGGCTTGGCAGCAGGAATGTCACAGCCAGTGTCCACATTAGTGCTGACAAGAGTGTTGTCTGCCCTGATAAAACACACGTGCAGCTACATTATTTTCCCCCAGGTTGAAGATTTGACCACAGTGAAGGCTGAGTGTTATGCAATGGGAAATATCCCCAACATAATTGGGGTGATTGATGGAACACATGTTGCATTTATCCCCCGCCAGAATGAACAGGTGTTCAGGAATCATAAGAGTTTCCACTCTATGAATGTGCAGATGGTTTGCTTGGCGGACCAGTGCATCTCCTTGTCAATGCTAAGTATCCTGGGTTGGTGCATGATGCCTTTGCCCTAAGGAATAGCAGCATCCCAAATGTGATGGCCCAACTACAGAGGCACAGGGTGTGGCTAATAGGTGAGCCTTGGTTCCAAGCCAGTATATGTTGGTGTATGGGTATGGTGTGGACCATATAGGGTAGTGTGTGGCTAAATATTGTCCCTCAATATTTGCAGGTGACTCTGGTTACCCAAACCTATTATGGCTGCTGACCCCTGTGAGGAATGCCAGGACAAGGGCAGAAGAACGTTATAATGAGGCACATGGGCGAACCAGAAAGGATAATTGAAAGGACCTTTGGCCTCCTGAAGGCCAGGTTCTGGTGTCTCCATCTAACAGGTGGATCCCTGTGCTCACCAAAGAAGGTCTGCCAGATAGTGGTGGCATGCTGCATGTTGCATAACCTGGCCCTGAGACTCCATGTCCCATTCCTGCAGGAGGAGGAGGCTGGAGATCAGCAGCAGTAGACCCTGTGGACAGTGAGGATGAGGAGGCAGAGGATGAGGATGAGGACAACAGAACATTTGTGATCCAACAATACTTCCAATGACACACAGGTAAGACAGTGTTACTTCACATTTCAATGACATTTGTTTTAATTTGTGTGGCAATGTCATGCTGATATTTTCAACTTCTATGTCCACTTACTGTTCCCTCTGGCACTTCATTTTGCAGATGTTGGTGACCTGACATATACTCCTGGTGTGATCACTACAGCCAGCTACACGTCATTAATCTATGCTCATTCTCTGTACAGTTGATTTGCAATATTTGTACCTGTTACAATGAATACATATTTGATATACATGGCATACTCCGAAATTGTTTCTTTTCAAAGGGTGTTTTTTGAAGTGCTAATATATAGCGGGGCAAGTGCAATCAGATGGGGTGATGATGGAGGAAAGTCCAGGGTATTGTTTCAGTCTGTTTGTAGCACAGGTGCATTGCCCAAAGGGACATAGGAAGGGGAGCAATGGCAGTTCAAGGCAGACAGGGTGACAGAGTGGGACACAAGAATGACAATCAGGGGAGCCTCATTTCCTGGGGGGGTCTTCAATCAATCAATCAATCATTAAATTTATAAAGCGCGCTATGTACCCGTTAGGGTTTCAAGGCGCTGGGGGGGGGGCGGGGCAGCTGCTATCGGTCGAAGAGCCATGTTTTGAGGAGTCTCCTGAAGGTGAGGAGGTCCTGGGTCTGGCGCAGGGAGGTCGGGAGTGAGTTCCAGGTCTTGGCGGCGAGGTAGGAGAAGGATCTGCCGGAGGAGGTCTTGCGTTGAATTCGGGGAACGATGGCGAGGGAGAGGTTGGCAGAGCGGAGTTGACGGGAGGGTACGTAGAAGTTGAGTCTGTTGTTCAGGTAGGAGGGTCCGGCGTCGTGTAGTGCTTTGTGTGTGTGGGTGAGAAGTTTAAAGGTGATCCTCTTGTCCATGGGGATCCAGTGGAGGTCCTTCAGGTGGTGGGAGATGTGGCATCGGCGGGGTATGTCGAGGATCAGGCTGGCGGATGCGTTCTGGATGCGTTGGAGTTGTTGGATGTCTTTTGCTGGGATGCCTGTGTAGAGTGCGTTGCCTTAGTCAAGTCTGCTACTGACGAGGGCCTGGGTCACCATTTTTCTGGTTTCCGTCGGGATCCACTTGTAGATTCTACAGAGCATGCGGAGGGTGTTGAAGCAGGAGGAGGAGACTGCGTTGATCTGTTTGGACATGGTGAGAGCGGAGTCGAGGATGAAGCCGAGGTTGCGTGCATGGTTGGCTGGAGTAGGTGGGGGTCCCAGCGCGGTGGGCCACCAGGAGTCATCCCAGGCCGAGGGGGAGCGTCCGAGGATGAGGACTTCCGTCTTATCGGAGTTTAATTTCAGGTGGCTGTTTCTCATCCATTCGGCGATGGATTTCAGTCCCTCGTGGAGGTTGGCTTTGGCGGTGTGTGGATCTTTAGTAAGGGAGAGGATGAGCGGGGCGTCGTCGGCGTAGAAGAGGATGCTGAGGTTGTGCTGATGGGCCAGATGTGCGAGGGGTGCCATGTAGACGTTGAACAGTGTTGGGCTTAGCGAGGAGCCTTGGGGGACGCCGCAGATAAGGTTGGTTGCTTCGGAGCGGAAGGGTGAGAGTCGGACTCTCTGGGTTCTGCCAGAGAGAAAAGAGGAGATTCAGTTGAGGGCTTTGTCTTGTATTCAGGCTTCGTGGAGACGAGTTAGTAGGTGCAGTGGCAGACCGTATTGAAGGCGGCGGATAGGTCTAGGAGGATGAGGGCTGAAGTTTCGCCGTTGTCCATTTGCTGTCTGATGTCGTCTGTGGCGGCGAGGAGTGCAGTCTTGGTGCTGTGGTTGCGTCTGAATCCGGATTGGGAGGGGTCTAGGATGGAGTTGTCTTCGAGGTAGTGGGTGAGCTGTGCGTTGACGATCTTCTCGATGACCTTCGCTGGGAAGGGGAGGAGGGAGATCGGGCGAAAGTTTTTGAGGTCGTTGAGGTCAGCCTTGGGTTTCTTGAGGAGGGCTTGGATATCGGCGTGCTTCCAGCTGTCCGGAAGGGTTGCGGTGTCGAAGGATAGGTTGATGATCTTACGAAGTTGGGGGGCGATGGTGGAGTCGGCTTTGTTGTAGACGTGGTGTGGGCAGGGGTCAGAGGGGGATCCTAAGTGGATGGAGTTCATGGTCTTTCGGGTTTCGGCGTCATCAACGTGGGTCCAGGTGGTGAGGCGGTCGGGGGTGGGGTCTGGCGGGGGTGTGGTGTTGAGGCTGTCGTGGATGGCGGCGATTTTCTGGTAGAAAAAGGTGGAGAGTGCGTCGCAGAGTTTCTGGGATGGTGGGACGTCATTGACGTTGGCGCTGGGGTTGGAGAGCTCTTTCACGATGCAGAAGAGCTCCTTGCTGTCGTGTGCGTTGTTGTTTAGGCGTTCTGTGAAGTGGGAGCGTTTGGCGAATCAGATAAGTTGGTGGTGCTTGCGGGTGGCTTCCTTGTGGGTTTCTAGGCTGTCGGGTGTGCGCTCGAGAAGTCATTTTTTCTTGAGTTTCCGGCAGGTGCGTTTGGAGGTGATCAGTTCGTCTGTGAACCAGGCTGATTTTTTCTTTTCTTGGTTGACGGTGGGCCTCTTGAGTGGTGCAAGGGTGTTGGCGCAGTTGAGGATCCACTGTTGGAGGTTGATGGCGGCGGAGTCCGGGTCGGTGGGGTCGGTCGGCGGGTTCTTGGCGAGGGTGCTGGTTAGTTGGTCTTCGGTGACTTTGCCCCAGCAGCGGTAATGGGGTGCGGTGGTGTTCAGTGTTTTTCTTGAATGTGAAGTGGACGCAGTGGTGGTTGGTCCAGTGGAGTTCGGAGGTGTGGCTGAAGGAGATGTGGTTGCTTGCAGTGAAGAGTGGGTCTAGGGTGTGACAGGCAATGTGGGTGGGTGTGTTGACCAGTTGTCTGAGTCCGAGGTTGGAGAGGTTGGTGGTCAGCGATGCGGTGTTGGCATCGTTGATGTTCTCCAGGTGGAAAATGAGGTCTCCAAGGAGGATGTAGTCCATTGAGGTGAGGGCGTGGGTGCTTGCGAGGTCGGAAATGGTGTCACTGAAGGGGGCTCTTGGTCCTGGAGGTCGGTATATGAGAGTTCCTCTGAGGGTAGTGTTGGGGTCCGTGTGGATCTGGAAGTGAAGGTGTTCAGCTGTTTTGAGGGTGTTGTCCGTGTGGGTGTGGATCTTGAGGGTGGATTTGTGGACGATGGCTATTCCTCCACAGATTCCGTTGGTGCGATCTCTTCTGGTGATCTTGTAGCCGTCAGGGATGGCGATGGTGATGTCTGGGGCCGAGGAGTTGTTCCACCAGGTTTCGGTCAGGAAGGCTACGTCTGGGGCGGTGGTGTCGAGCAGGTCCCAGAGCTCGATGGCGTGCTTTCATGCGGAGCGTGTGTTGAGGAGGATGCAGTGGAGGTGGTTGGTGTTGGTTGTTGCAGGCTTTGTTGTTCTGTTGCAGGTGAAGTTGCAGGTGCGGCAGGAGAAGGGTCCTTTGGTGTGCTTCGGAGTGGCCTGGAAGCAGGCTGTGGAGGAGCCAGGGTTAAGGGCGAGGAGTTCGCTGGCCGATTAGCGAAGGCTGGTGGTGCGGGGGCGTGCGGACCAGGGGGGGTGGCGCTGGGCACGGTCCAGGCGCGGACAGGCGCAGACGGGCTTGCCTCTGGTGCGCCCGCTGCGCGGACGCGCACCGCCAGCCATTAAGAAGGGAGGGGGGAGGGAGGAGCAGCTGGGAGGCGAGAGGCGGGAGGCGGGAGGGAGCGGTGAATGGGGGCGCGAGGGAGTGGGGCCGCGGGGAGGCAGCGGCATGGAGAAAATGGCAAGGGGGAGCGCACAAGGGGTGAAAAACAGGAAAAACAAGGCACAATAACAAAAGTAAGGCACAAGTCAAAAACAGTCACAAAATACGATAAATGGCACAAAATACAATCGGAATACAGCAATCAGAAGGGGCACAAATGGGAGCAAGAGCGCAAGGAGGCAAGGCGCTGAAAAGTGGAAAAACACTTACAGATACGGCGAAAAGCAGCAGAGAGCACACGGGTCTAGCGAAGCTTACCAGAGCCCACTAGACACCAGGGATGAGGCGCAGGAGGATGCCTGCGGGTGGAGGAGGGCCTCGAACACGCTAGCAGCAGCGTGGGCGGGGGTCAGGGGCACGAGACAGCAAGGTGGTGCTGCGGACGTGGGGGCGAGCTCTAGACCAAAACAGGTCAGAGGTCGCTCACTTGCGACGCACAGCGCCAGCCATTAAGAAGGGAGGGGGGAAGGAGGAGCAGCTGGGAGGTGGGAGGGAGCGGCGAATGGGGGCGCGAGGGGGGTGGGGCCGCGGGGAGGCAGCGGCAGGGAGAAAACGGCAAGGGGAGCGCACAAGGGGCGAAAACCAGGAAAAACAAGGCACAATAACAAAAGTAAGGCACTAGTCAAAAACAGTCACAAAATACGATAAATGGCACAAAATACAATCGGAATACAGCAATTTAGAAGGGGCACAAATGGGGGAAAGAGCGCAAGGAGGCAAGGCGCTGAAAAGTGGAAAAACACTTACAGATACGGCGAAAAGCAGCAGAGAGCACACGGGTCTAGCGAAGCTTACCAGAGCCCACTAGACACCAGGGATGAGGAGCAGGAGGATGCCTGCGGGTGGAGGAGGGCCTCGAACACGCTAGCAGCAGCGTGGGCGGGGGTCAGGGGCACGAGACAGCAAGGTGGTGCTGCGGACGTGGGGGGCGAGCTCTAGACCAAAAACAGGTCAGAGGTCGCTCACTCGCGACGCGCAGCGCCACCCATTAAGAAGGGAGGGGGGAGGGAGGAGCAGCTGGGAGGCGGGAGGAGGGAGGGAGCGGCGAATGGGGGCGCGAGGGGGGCGGGGCAGCGGGGAGGCAGCGGCAGGGAGAAAACGGCAAGGGGGAGCGCACAAGGGGCGAAAACCAGGAAAAACAAGGCACAATAACAAAAGTAAGGCACAAGTCAAAAACAGTCACAAAATACGATAAATTGCACAAAATACAATCGGAATACAGCAATCAGAAGGGGCACAAATGGGGGCAAGAGCGCAAGGAGGCAAGGTGCTGAAAAGTGGAAAAACACTTACAGATACGGCGAAAAGCGGCAGAGAGCACACGGGTCTAGCGAAGCTTACCAGAGCCCACTAGACACCAGGGATGAGGCGCAGGAGGATGCCTGCGGGTGGAGGAGGGCCTCGAACACGCTAGCAGCAGCATGGGCGGGGGTCAGGGGCACGAGACAGCAAGGTGGTGCTGCGGACGTGGGGGAGAGCTCTAGACCAAAAACAGGTCAGAGGTCGCTCACTCGCGACGCGCAGCGCCAGCCATTAAGAAGGGAGGGGGGAAGGAGGAGCAGCTGGGAGGTGGGAGGGAGCGGCGAATGGGGGCGCGAGGCGGGCGGGCCGCGGGGAGGCAGCGGCAGGGAGAAAACGGCAAGGGGGAGCGCACAAGGGGCGAAAACCAGGAAAAACAAGGCACAATAACAAAAGTAAGGCACAAGTCAAAAACAGTCACAAAATACGATAAATGGCACAAAATACAATCGGAATACAGCAATCAGAAGGGGCACAAATGAGGGCAAGAGCGCAAGGAGGCAAGGTGCTGAAAAGTGGAAAAACACTTACAGATACAACGAAAAGCGGCAGAGAGCACACAGGTCTAGCGAAGCTTACAAGAGCCCACTAGACACCAGGGATGAGGTGCAGGAGGATGCCTGCGGGTGGAGGAGGGCCTCGAACACGCTAGCAGCAGCGTGGGCGGGGGTCAGGGGCACGAGACAGCAAGGTGGTGCTGCGGACGTGGGGGGCGAGCTCTAGACCAAAAACAGGTCAGAGGTCGCTCACTCGCGACGCGCAGCGCCAGCCATTAAGAAGGGAGGGGGGAGGGAGGAGCAGCTGGGAGGTGGGAGGGAGCGGCGAATGGGGGCGCGAGGGGGGCGGGCCGCGGGGAGGCAGCAGCAGGGAGAAAACGGCAAGGGGGAGCGCACAAGGGGCGAAAACCAGGAAAAACAAGGCACAATAACAAAAGTAAGGCACAAGTCAAAAACAGTCACAAAATACGATAAATGGCACAAAATACAATCGGAATACAGCAATCAGAAGGGGCACAAATGGGGGCAAGAGCGCAAGGAGGCAAGGTGCTGAAAAGTGGAAAAACACTTACAGATACGACGAAAAGCGGCAGAGAGCACACGGGTCTAGCGAAGCTTACAAGAGCCCACTAGACACCAGGGATGAGGCGCAGGAGGATGCCTGCGGGTGGAGGAGGGCCTCGAACACGCTAGCAGCAGCGTGTCTTGGCAAGTGTCTCTGGCTTCTGTCTGGATCGTAGGGAACGTTTGTGGGGTGGTTCACCTTCTGCAGGGGCAGGGGTGCTAGTGGCCTATGAGTCCTGTGGCGGGGCCTCCTGGCCACTAGCGGCAGCGGAGGTGGAAGGCTGTTCAGATGTCTGGCTAGTAGCAGGGGCCCCTGGTGTGAGACTGCCTCCCTCATAATGTTGGCCATGTCTGCCAGCACCCCTGCAATGGAGATCAGGGTGTTGTTGATGGCCTGCAAGTCCTCCCTGATCCCCTGGTACTGTCCCTCCTGCAACCGCCTGTTTTCCTGCACATTGTCCAGGATCTGGCCCATTGTGTCCTGGGAATGTTGATAAGCTCCCTGGATCTCTGCGAGTGCCTCCTGGAGAGTTGGTTCCCTGGGCCTGTCCTCCCTCTGGCGCACAGCAGTCCTCCCAGTTTCCCTGTTAGTCTGTGCCTCTGTCCCCTGAACCGTGTGCCCACTGCCACTGACTCCAGGTCCCTGATTGTCTTGTGGGCGAGGTGCCTGGGGTCCCTGTAGAGGTGGACACACTGCTGATTGATGTGTTCTGGGGACAGAGGTATGGGTACGCTGGGTGGGTGCTGCGGTGGTGTTTCCTGATGGGGAAGGTGTGTGACTGGGCCTGGGTAACCGGTTGTCCAGAGGTCCCTGATGGGCAAGGTAGGTCATCCAGATCCTGAAGACCAGAGTTGCTATCATCACTGTGGGCCTCTTCAGTTGAGGGACTGGACATTGCTGGCACCTCCTCTCCGGTGTCATTGGCTGGGGTACCTGTGGGGATATAAATGATGTTTTATGGTTTCTGTGTCTGACATATTGTACATCTGTGGCTTCCCCTCTTTGGTTGGATTTGCCCTGGCAGCTTTCACTTGTGTATGTTAGTGTATGCTGGGATAGTTAATTCTCTATAGTGTGCATGCTTTAGTGGTGAGTGTCCCTGCAGGGCTGTGAGTGGTGTCCATGCATTGGTACAGCATGCAGGGCTTGGCATTGGGATGAGTGAGATGTGAAGGTGGGGTGTGTGGGAAGTGGTGGAATTATGGGAGTGAGGGTGAGGGTATGTGATGGCATGCAGGTATGGGGGTGATAATAATAGAGAGTTAACTTACCAGAGTCTAGTCCTCCTCCGACTCCGGCCAGGCTCTCATGATGCAGTATTGCCAAGACTTGCTCCTCCTATGCTGTGAGTTGTGGGGGAGGAGGTGGGGGTCCACCGACAGTCCTCTAGATCGCGAGCTGGTGTCTTGCTGCTACGGAACGTACCTTCCCCCGTAGGTCGTTCCACCTCTTCCTGATGCCATCCCTAGTTCTTGGGTGCTGTCCCACAGTGTTGACCCTGTCCACGATTCTCCACCATATCCCCATCTTCCTTGCAATGGACATCTGCTGCACCTGTGCTCCAAACAGCTGTGGCTCTACCCTGACAGTTTCCTCCACCATGACCCTTAGCTCCTCCTCTGTGAAACAGGGGTGTCTTTGTGGTGCCATGGGTATTCTGTGAGGTGTGTTGGGTAATGTGTTGGGGTGTGTGATGTGTAGTGAATGAGTGGTGCATAGGTGTGAATAGTGGTGGCTCTAATTGTGTAAGTGGTCTTGGTGTCAATCTCCTGCCAGTAATTGATGTTTGTAAAGGGTTATGGGTAATATGGATGTGCGTTTTATAGTGGTTTGTGGGTGGGGTGTGTGTATGGGTGTCAGGTGTGTGTTGTTTGAATTGTCCAATGTGGTGCTGTTTTATATATGGGTGTCCATTGTGAGTGCTGAGGTATGTACCACCAATGGTTTACCACCGTTGAATGTCCGCCGTGGTGATTCGTGGGTCATAATGTGGTAGGCGTAGTTCTGTTGGCGTAACGGTGTGGGTTTTGATACCGCCAGTTTATCACTGACCTTTGATGTGGCAGATTTGTGTATGTGGCTGAAAATTGACGGATTGGTGTGTGTGTGTCATAATATGGTGAACGGATATCTGTCACGGAGGCAGTAAGTTGGCGGCTGTCAGCGTGGCGGTAAGTGGGATTTACTGCCAATGTCATAATGAGGGCCTAAGTTAATTGAGGAGAAGGTCAGCTTCTTTTAGCCTAACTTGCTGCACCTATCTATCTGCAGAGTGAACCATACCCAAAACGCTCTGGCCCATCCTCCTAAAACAATTGACATTGCATCATTATGAACTTTGCACTTGAACTCAAAAGAGATGCACATTACAGCACTATTATGGTAATAGTAGACCTATTGACCAAACTTGGTCATTTCATGCAGTTGAACAAAATCAAACATTCTGGAACTTTGCAAGACTGTTGCTGTGATTCCTTGGTAAAATATGTATCATGTAATACCTGAACATATAGCCACGGATAAAGGTTCACAATTTGCCACCAATGTATCTTACCCAGGGTTAAATAATGGCGCTAAGCAAGCTTAATGCCATTATTTGGGTCCACCTCCCACCTGTGCATCATTTTAGCATGGGGAGATAAATATGGGGCTATGGGGATAGCACAATTTTTTAGATGGGAATGCCTCCCTTTTATCTCGTTGACGCAAGGTGGGTTCACACATCCAAGAAATGGCATTAACTCCAATATTTTGACGATAGACATGTCTAGCGTCAAAATATGAATATGGAGTTAAGTTTGTGCCGCATTTGCATAAAAAAAATATATGCCCCCAAGTATGGCAGGTTTTTGGGAGGGAAGAGGATGTCAAGTCAGATTAATTCTCTGCGCTAGACCTGTATTAGGTGGCTGGATGGTAAAACAGTGGTGCTATTGCCAGAAATACACTGTAGAAGGTGTTTCAGTGTTGCCTTTTTGCCTGAGGTCACCTCTGCTCACAACAACTTAAAAGGTAATGGATGCCTGTCCGAAGGCACACATCCAATCCAGAAGTCAGGATATAACATACATCAAATTTGGGTATCAGGCAACAATAATGCATTTTGATCTGGAAGTCTGTTTAGGAGCATCTTCATACGCTGCAAGTTGTTTATTAGATATATTTCAGTCTAACATTTTCATTGTGATTTCCAGATTCACATAGAATATCATAGCAGGTGAACTTCATCTTGGCTATATTTTTCCACAAGTGCTGTTAGTAATAAGCTGGGAGCCTTGAAAATAGCATTTGTGGTGAAAGAGAGTATATGCTCAATGGGCAATGATTTTCGTAGCCAATATAGAAAACAACTCACAGTTCACTATAAGAAAGACAATGCTACATAGTATTTCTTCAGTATCAGTCAGATGAGCAGATCTTATTCTTTGGCCACAAAAACCCTTAATCTGTATGTGTCAAAGCAAATTTTACCTTGTGCTTATTTAGAATAAATATGGAGACTGAACTCATGCACTTCTTGTTTTTGAAAGGTGAAGCCTTTCACATAGTGGTACAGGTGCAAATTCTGTGGGTGCTTTGGAAGAGAGGCTTACACATATTGTGCTTACGTGTTTCCTGAAATGTGTTTTGCCAGATTGTAAGAGATGAAGTACAATGTTTATACTGAGATGGTGACATCCATGTTCAAACTAGTTTCTCAACCAAGAGGAGCCCAACTACAAGGGTTTAAAGTTCAGATACTACTGAGCACAGAATCCACTGGGTCATGAATCAGTGGGCTCTGTCTTGCAAATTACTTCCTCTTTTCATACTGTCTTATACCCCTTTGTTTAATAGTGATTGAAAGGGAATTCAAGTCTCACTGCAACAATCACACACTCAACACAACAAATTGAGATGTTGTATCATAAGGGACTTATTAAGAAATCTTGGAATTGTGTTTCTGTTCATGATACTGCTATTGGAAGGATGAAGACAAGTAATATATATGATTAAAGACAAATAGATAAAGAGTTGTAAAACCATGAAGAACCAGGACTGACCAATGAACAATCCCTACTTTGTCTAATCCCAATGGGTCAAGACCTGCCTTCAGTTCTACTGCAAGGAATTGCTCCCAAACTTTGCAGTTACTGAAGCGAGAAAGCTACTGTATGACAGTACTGGTTTGGTATATTGTGGGGTAAAAGAAGCAATAAAAAAATACATTCCCACACAAAAAGTAAACTAAAAAGAAAGGCCCATTGGAGTTCTGAGGAACTTGCTAAATGGGTTATCTCCTGGTGCAGTTACGGAACCTTGCGCTACATGTTGACCACCGAGAATTACTGTCTGATCAGTGTCTTTTATATTCCAGCTTTGGAATGGGTGAATACAAAGCACCGGACCTTTATTGGGTGTTTTATGAGCATGTACTGGAGCATTGGGTTCATGCTTCTGCCTTTGGTGGCGTACCTGATCCGGGACTGGCGCTGGCTTCTTGTTGCTGTAACGTCTCCCTATATTTTGGGAATCATCAGCATATGGTGAGTGAATAGCGCCGTAGCAGGACTACATTTGTTTTATAGATACCTTGCATATTCAGGACTGCAATCCCAGACAGGACTCTTCCAGCAGAACTAAATAGAAGCTTACGTCCACTATACCTCTTATGTTTTCTTAGCTTTTAACAGTGGTATCCCAGACACACCCAGTCAATGCATCTCAGTGAGATGAATGTGGTCTCTCGTACTTTTTACGTGCTGTTATCTTGACAATTGTGCCCAGATCTATGACTTTTGTACCCATTGATACATCACAACTTCACATGCCAAAAGTCTTGTCAACATTGTCTCTGTCAAATTTCTCATGAACTTCCACAATCTCCATAATATCTTGTCCTCTTCAATCTAACTCTCTTCCTGTACTAGTCTTTCTCCTAAATATTTTTTCTCTCAAGATCTGAAACTGCAGTAATAGATACACACATACAAACACACACTTTATTTCTTCACTCCTTCAAACTAATCAGTCTGTAATGTTCAAAGGATAAAGTTTATTCCAACACAACAACTTTTGTCTGTTGGACCTAGCCCTTTTTACAGGGTCATCCCCAAACATTTTACCTCCTTTCTCCTATTTTTTTCTGACCAGTTTTTGTTGGTTTTAGGGCTCTGTGTACTTTACCAGTGCTAAAGTGCACATGCTCTCTGTGTAAATTGTATTGGTGATTGGTTTATCCCTGATTAGAATATTTGATTTACTAGTAAATCCCTAGTAAAGTGCACTAGAGGTGCCCAGGGCCTGCAACTCAAATGCTACTAGTGGGCCTGCAGCACTGGTTGTGCCATCCCCATAAGTAGCCCTGCAAACATAGCTCAGACCTGCCACTGCAGTGTTTGTGTGTGCAGTTTTTACCTGCCAATTTGACCTCACAAGTGTACCCACTTGCCAGGCCCAAATCGTCCCTTTTTATACATGTAAGCCACCCCTAAGGTAGGCCCTAAGTAGCCCCATGGGTGGGGTGCAGTGTGTGTTAAAGGTGGGACGTGTGCTGATGTGTTTTACATGTCCTAACAGTGAAATACCGCCAAATTTGGTTGTCCCCATTGCAAGACCTATCTCTCTCGTAGGTTAACATGGGGACTGCCTTTAAATATCTTATAAGTACAGTTTCTCTTTGAGAACAGATAGAGTTTTGGGGTTTGGGGTCTCTGAACTCACAATTTAAAAATACATATTTTGGTGAAGTTGGTTTTTAAATAATCAGTTTGAAAATGCCACTTTTAGAAAATTGAGATATTCTTGTTTAAACCATTTTGTGATTCTGCCTGCTTGTGTATTCCCTCTCTGCATCAGACTGACAGTTGGGCTGCTTTTGAATCTCCACTAGACAGTGACACAAAAGGAGCTGGGGCGTAGTCTGCATACCCCGATAGGCCACTAGAGTGGAGGGAGGAGTGGTCACTTACACCTGAAAGAGCCATGCCTGCCCTCACACAATGCAGTCTCCAACCCCCTGGTGTGTGTCTGAGGCCAGGCCTGGGCAAGGCAGGATCTTTTAAACAAGAGACTTTCCTTTGAAGTTTGCCTACTTCAAAGGCAGAAAGGGGTATAAGTAGTAGACCCAAACCCCCAGATTTTTAGATTACTTCTGGAACCAAGAGGAACCTCTGCCAAGTAGAAGAGCGGAAGAGCAGAAGAGCTGGAGGAGGAGTACTGCCCCTTCGCCTGTAACTGTGCTTTGCTGGCTTGGCCTGCAGTTGCTGCTTCTGCCTGAATGAGGACAAAGACTGGACTTTGTGCTATATTCCGGCTTGTGAAGTGTCTCCAAGGGCTTGGACTGAGCTTGTCTCCTGTTCTGAAGTCTCACGGCCATCAAAGACTTCCTCTGCCACACTTGTACTCTCTTGAGAATCCTGCCCTGCCAAGTGATGCCCTAGCCAGTCCTTGAGCCCTTCAAAGGTGAAGCTGGTAGAGCAAGGAATTAAACCCACCTACAGGAAGCCGTGTAGGGAACATTTCAATGCACTACCTGCAGAGCGGTTGTAAAAGCGACACGCCACCCACCTTGTGGCTGAAATCGATGCATCACCTGCATCACAGCTGGAGAAATTAAGCAACACCCGCTTGCAGCGGTTTTTCTATCAGCATGAAGCCGCATTTCTCACGCATTGTCACTGGGCGTCAAAGTTATTGCGATCCTGTGTGGATTCGAGGTACCCCATCCGGAAATTGAAGCATCACTTTCTTGTTTCCTAATGCCTAAACTATCTCAGGTACAAAAAGAAATTACTCCATCAAGATATGAAACATCTCATTCAACCCAATAATGTGATTACAGGAACTTCATGCAGCTGATTCTCTAGCTTTTCTTCAAAAACGTATCAACCTAGAACTCCATTCACATTATAATCCTGAATTACAAATAGTCTCTATTCATCTAAAAGTTCCATCCATTTGGCCCTATAATAAGGGGAAATAAAGACAATAACTCGACAATTTTTTTTTAGAAAATATTGCATAAATACTCAATTAAGAATCAAACTATTGCCTGATAAACTAGCCCAGTTTTTAAGTTCTTACATATTATCTGTGCATTAATAGAATAAGCTCCTTATCCGACCAGACAATAATAAATTAAGCCTTTTTATTCCTGTTTCAAATTGCCCACCTAAGGCAATGCAGGAGGTCTTACCCCAGAAGTGATTCCACACTGTTTCCAGACACTGTCTCAGACCTGAACAGTTTCTTAACTGACAAATGTAAACACCTCAATATCTATATTCCATTGTGATTCAAATAAACTTAAACTAAAACAGTAGGGTTGTCCTCGTGATACAAATATCAATAAATCAAAAAATACAGCTAAAGCAGAATAGTCGATATATGAACCCTTTCCCTCATGGGTTTCGTGGTACAGTTATATTTCCTCTGTACTAAATCTCAATTGAATACTCTATGGCTTAAAGTGATCCACGGTATAATGCTTTGTCCAACTGGAATAGTTGGTGCTCACCCCCTAGAATAATTTCTTTCCACTTCCTCGGGCATTGAGCATCAAATGAATCCTGTAACAGCTGCCCAAAGGGCTAGGAAAAAACACAATGGGGCATATTTAAGAGCCTCTAGCCCCATTCTAATGCCACTTTAGTGTCATTTTTTTTACTCTAATGTGGCGTTGGAGGACAAAAACGCCACGCCATATTTACAAAGTGGTGCAATGCATGCATTGCTCCACTTTGGAATCCTTTGCGCTACATTATTCCTGAGCCAGGCATAACGTATCCAAAGGGGCATTTCCCCCATTAGGAATGCCAAAACAATGGCTCAAAGAAATCTAAAAGATCATTTTGTCGGTACTTTTAATGCCTGCTCAGAGGAGGCATTAAAAGGAGGCTCCCATTGGTTACAATTGGCCTCTGGGTGCTTTGCAGGATTAGGGTCAAAAAATGTTTACGTTAATCCTGCAAAGTGCCGGACTAGCGTCAGAAATTCTGACGCTAGTCCCCGAACTACCTCCATGGTGCGCCATATTTTAAATACGCTGTACACATGGTGGCATTAAGGGGTGCTAAGGTGTGCAATACAAGTGGGTGTAGCACCACTTTTCCTAAATGTGCCCCAATATGCCTTCTGAAATGCGGATGTCATTTGAATAGAAAAGTCCAAATTTGTTGAGAACATGCATTATGGTTTCAGTATGTGTCCAGTCCAGTGCTTGCCGCCTATGGGCTGCCAAAGTCGCCACTCTCTGTGCAGAGAGAAGGCACCCAGCAGTCCAGCTACTGGAGTTTAATCAGTGCAACATGTGCCTGTATATTGTTCACTCTCAAGCACCTGTGTCATTGGCAAGGTATGGCATCTGCATCACTGCAATTAGATGAGAACAGCATTCTGTTTGTTCCTTCCTTGGTGAATGGTGACATTCAGTGCAGAGGTTTGCCGCATTCTGCAAGTCACAACCTTTTGTTACCACCACTTTATAAATTTGCAATAATAGTTTTGTTTTGGATGGGAAAGGGGTGCAAGAATTGTCAGCCTTTACCAAAAAGCATTTGCAATGCATTAGGTCTCGCATTAGCAAGAGTTAGAGCTGGTGGAGTTATACATGACAATCTTGCCTTTGGGATCTTATAAGTATTGAGCCATGCAGCATGTTAAACCTTTATCAGAAATAAACTGTGTTTGTGCATTCCTTCCTACACTTGGCATTAGACTGTAATGGTCAGAACATCCCCTAGAGGGCACCACAATAAAAATAGCATTTGGAAGAAACATGGTCATGTAATTATTGCCAAAGGATGTACATTTAAAGAGCATGCACACATTGCGCAGCCTGTACAATGGCCTATGCACAATGCCCAAGTAAAGTCTTCTTGGATGAAGCGAGCAGGGCTGGACAATGGAGGAGTGAAGGCATCAAGGTCGCAGTGTTAGCTTGAGCGCAGGATGGGCGGTACATGGTCAGTGCAATGGGAGTGCTGCCGGCGAACAGTACAGAGTGAGAGGTGCAGCTGGAGTGCTCCAGTGCAACTTTGTGATATGATCTCTTGTCAAAGCCTGTGCCCTGCAAATGATATCAACTACTCGCAACTAATCCAAATTCACTCTCTTTTGTTCAGCATTTTGTTACCGCACAGAGATGCTATAGTATGTGGAATGCCCATAGGAGTCTTAAAGTAATGTAAATAGAATGTTTAAGCTGTATATAAAGTGTATTGTAGGAAAGTACCATCTTTCTTGGCATGCTACCTCCAATTTTACATGTATGACAGTATGTTTTTGCCTGTCTCACTGGGATCCTGCAAGCCAAGACCCCGGTGCTCATAGTTTGTGGCCTGAATGTGTGTACCTATGTAGTGCCTAACTGTGTCACTGAGGCACTGCTAATCAGAACCTCAGTGCTCATGCTCTCTCTGCCTTTGAATTTATCACTATAGGCTAGTGACTACATTTACCAATTTCGATTGGCACACTGGAACACCCTTATAATTCCCTAGTATATGGTACCTAGGTACCCAGGGTATTGGGGTTCCAGGAGATCCCTATGGGCTGCAGCATTTCTTTTGCCACCGATAGGAAGCTCGGACAAACCTTTACACAGGACTGCCACTGCAGCCTGCATGAAATAACGAACACTTATTTCACAGCCATTTTCACTGCACTTAAGTAACTTATAAGTCACCTATATGTCTAACCTTCACTTGCTAAAGGTTAGGTGGAAATTTACTAAGTGTGAGGGCACCCCTGCACTAGCCAAGGTGCCCCCACATAGTTCAGGGCCATTTCCCCAGACTTTGTGAGTGCGAGGACACCATTACACTCGTGCACTACATATAGGTCAATACCTATATGTAGCTTCACAAAGGTAACTCAGAATATGGCCATGTAACATGCCTAAGATCATGGAATTGTCCCCCCATTCCAAATCTGGTATTGGGGAGCCAATTCCATGCATCCTGGGGGCTCCACTATGGACCCCCAGTAATGCCAAACCAGCTCTCTGAGGTTTTCTCTGCAGCTACAGCTGCTGCCATCCCGCAGACAGGGTTCTGCCCTCCTGGTGTCTGGGCAGCCCAGGCCCAGGAAGGCAGAACAAAGCATTTCCTCTGGGAGCAGGGTGTTACACCCTCTCTCTATGGAAATAGGTGTTAAAGGCTGGGGAGGGGTAGCCTCTCCCAGCCTCTGGAAATGCTTTGAAGGGCACAGATGATGCCCTCCTTGCATAAGCCAGTCTACACCGGTTTAGGGAACCCTCAGTCCCTGTTCTGGCGTGAAACTGGATAAAGGAAAGGGGAGTGACCACTCCCCTGTCCATCACCACCCCAGGGGTGGTGCCCGGAGCTCCTCCAGTGTGTAACAGACCTCTGCCATCTTGTTTCCAGAGGTGTGAGGGCACTCTGGAGGCCTCTGAGTGACCAGTGCCAGCAGGTGACGTCAGAGACCTCCTCTGATAGCTACATACCTGACTAGGTGGCCAATCCTCCTCTGAGGGTTATTTAGGGTCTCTCCTGGGGGCTTTTCCTCAGATTATGACTTGCAAGAATCCAGAAGGACTCCTTGGCACTTCTCTCTTCGACTTCTGCCAAGGATCAACCACTGACTGCTCATGGACGCCTGCAAAACTGCAACAAAGTAGCCAGAAGACTAGCAGCGACATTGTAGCGCCTAATCCTGCCGGCTTTCTCGACTGTTTCCTGGTAGTATATGCTCTGGAGGCTGCCTGCCTTCACCCTGCACTGGAAGCAACAAAGAAATCTCCAGTGGGTTGACGGAATCTTCCCCCTGCTTCAGCAGGCACCAAACTTCAGCTTCACCGGTACGCTGGGTACCCTCTCATCCTGATGTCGCGTAAGCTCTCATTATCCTAATGAGACTACTGGATCTTTGGGTAGCAGGGTCGTTCTCAGTGTGGGGGACTAAGTCTAACCCACGGAGAAGGACCCTTGTCACCCTCAATCCGGTTTTGCTCCAGCTAACTAGTAGTGCCTCATCTCTGACAAAGGGAAGGGATGATTGGGCAGCCGAGTGCATGGCATCTTAGAGCTTCTCAGGGAAGTCGTGGTCATTCAGATCCCAACCAATTCTCTCATACCAAGTGTGGTCTCATATACAAATGACAGTGGCAGTTTAAGTTTTACAGATTGATTTAATAAAACAACTGCATTTTAGATAACAATGCTTGTATAACCAGAACCACACCACACAGTAGGATTGAAATAGTAAATGTATCCAGTGTAAAATGATTTAAGAATGTATTTGCTGTATTATTCCTTTCCAAATAAAAAAAAAAAAAAGGATTTAAATAGTAACGAGGAGAGTGAAACATAGAAATAACGCTATCATAGTGTTACCAGATTACGTTCTCTCTTCTAAGTTCTATTTTGAGCACAGCATGTTAAGCTCTATGCCTGCCTTTCAGATTCCCCGGGAGGACATCAACCCTCAAACCTGAGCAAAGGCCTGTGATCTGGATCAGCATCTGCAACAGGGCAGTCAGCGTCTCGTTGTCGTTCTCTGGTCGGAATCTCCCTCTTACGTGTACTAGGACTAGGAAGTGTTTTTATAACTAGCACGCCGGTGTTCTAAGAAGCGTCCATACGTAAGAATGTGTGCTTTCTACGAACCCTAAAGACTAAACTCCTACCACGTCTATCGGCAATGTACCAGACTGTATCCTTGACTGAAGCACAGAGCGAGCAAGAATGTATTGTTTGAGAACTCCGGGGCTGAAGTAGGCTAAACAGCGTGATAGAAGAAAATAAAACAAGACTGTGAAACTGGTTATTGAAAAATAACAGTGCGAGGCTAAATAAAATGCATCTAGAACAAAGTGCACAGAGGCCTAATGCTTTAAGCAAACATGCAAAGGCTATATTTAAAATGGCTACACTACACTGACGAGCGTGGCCTCTGGAACACAGGTGGTGGACCCAAGTGACCCAGACGGTCCAGTGGTCCAACTGTCTGAATTTGGAGGAGGTAAGTCCTTGCCTCCCCTCCCCAGACAGTAATCCTATGCACTGTGTGATCTGCATCTACAAGGGTTTCTGTTCACATTTCCAAGAAATGCTGCATGCACAGCTGTGCCTTGGTCCCCAGCACTCCGTCCTGCGATGCTCAGCTCCCTTACTTGATCTCCGGTGTCGTGGGACCTCTCTTTGCAGTGTTGAGATGACCTCCATGTTCAGATTTCTTGAACCCATGTTCAAAGACTTCTGTGGGTGCTTCCTTCCTGTCCGAGGGCTCTCTACGTTGTTGAGGGCCCCCTCTGTCTCCTCTCCCAAGTGGCGACATCCTGGTTCTTCCTGGACCCAGGCAGCACCCTTTTTCTCCAACCGTGACTCTTGCAGCTAGCAAGGCATGTTTGTGGTATTTTGCCAAGGAAACAACTCTGCATCCTCCAGCACGCAGTGGGACATCTTCTGCACACTTCCTACCTCCTGTCGTTGTTGCAAAACCTGCAGCTTCTTCCAACAGGAGGCACCTTCATCTAGGGTTTAGTGTGCTCCTGCCCCCCCAGACACTTTAGCGACTCTTGGACTTGGTCCCCTTCTTTTGCAGGAGTTCAGGTCCAGGAATCCGTCTTCAGTGCTTTGCAGTCTGGGCCCAAATTAGGCCCCCCTATGCCACTTAAAAAAATAAATAAAAATACTTACCTCAACTTATCTGTACTTACCTGGGATGGGTCCCCCCCATCCATGGGTGTCCTCCTGGGGAGGGCAAGGGTGGCAAGGGGTGTCCTTGGGGGCAGGGAAGGGCACCTCTGGACTCCTTCCATGTTCATAGACCATGGAAGTGAGCCCACAGGTCCCTTAACACCTGCCCTGACCCAGGCGTTATAAAACGGTGCACATCAGGCTGTGCGCCGTTTTTTAAGGCCTGCCCCCTCCTGTTCGTCAAAATGATGCTGGAGTATAAATAAGGTGCACAGGCCTTAAAGTCATTTTTTAGGCGGGAACTCCTATCTTGCATGTCATTAACGCAAGGCTGTTTCTCGCATCCAAATAATGACTCACACAGAGGAATTTTGACGTCCGTGGGGTCGGGCAGCAAAGTTTAAATATGGGGCAAGGTTTGCGCCGAATGTGCTTCAAAAATGTTTACGCACATTCGGCGCAAACTGAGTATAAATATGCCCCTTAGTGTTTTCTTATACTCCCATTGACCCTCTACACACTACACTAGCCTAGGGGTCCATTTGTGATTTGCATTCCACTTTCTTAGTATATGGTTTGTGTTGCCCCTAGGCCTATTGCATCCTATTGTATTCTACAGTGTTTGCACTACTTTCTGACTGTTTTACTTACCTGATTTGGTTAGTTGTGTATATTTTGTGTATGTTACTTACCTCCTAAAGGAGTATATACTCTGAGATATTTTTGGCACATTGTCACTAAAATAAAGTACCTTTATTTTTAGTAACGATGAGTATTGTCTTTCTTATGATATAGTACCTATATGATATAAGTGGTATTGCATGAGCTTTGCATGTCTCCTAGTTCAGCCTTGGCTGCTCTGCTATAGCTACCTCTATCAGCCTTAGCTGCTAGAACACTACTACACTCTATTAATAAGGGATAACTGGACCTGGCATAAGGTGTAAGTACCATTGGTACCCACTACAAGCCAGGCCAGCCTCCTACATGTATATATCCTAGTTCATATATATGGTACCGATGCCTTAAGCTACCCTTAGGCATAAAAAGGAAAATAATTCAGACAGCTTAACCTTTTGAGTGGCAGAACCAGGAGTGGTGGGATTCAAGGTATGATATATTTGCTAATGTGGCTGTTCTGGTGGGATGGTTTTTGGGTGACCCACACACTCCTA
Organism: Pleurodeles waltl; assembly: GCF_031143425.1. Lineage (NCBI taxonomy): Eukaryota > Metazoa > Chordata > Amphibia > Caudata > Salamandridae > Pleurodeles > Pleurodeles waltl. Next base: position 1,857,971,911 of record NC_090444.1, read on the forward strand.
GGTTTGTCAGTCTTGCAAATAATTTTGGAAGTGCATGCTGGATTACTCTTGGCTTTAAAAGGTGGGAATGGGGAAGGAACATTCCCGTATTTATTTTGCGTGCAAAGGCAAATGCATTCACCACAAAAAACAACATTTTACTGCTTTAGGTTATAATGTTCAGCCTTCCAGTGCATTTAACGCAGCATTTTACGTTCAGATTTTTATCACGTGTGTAAATGTTTTGCAAGGTAGTATGAGAGGCCCAAATATCCTAGATTTCAAACAGAACTCCAGGAATCCTCGGTGGATACTGTTTCAAAATAGTAGTAAGCCAATTGTGTTTTAATTATGCACTTGGAACTTTGTAAATCATACCCTCCCCATTCTCAAAACAAAAATGAAATTTAGTTTTATGATTCTCTGGCCACACAGCAGGGTGCCTTTTTAACTATTTTTTGTTTTCATTGCAAACAATACATTTACTAAAAATCGCCCCGGGGTACAAGGACTCCTGAAATGATTGCTAATTAATTTGTGCTTGTTAGCATTCAGCGCTCTCCTACAGATTCACAACTGTCTCCACTCAGGAACTGGTGACAAACGCCATGTCTGGGTTCCCGTTCATTGCCGCTGCTTTTGTAGTGCCTCGAAGACAAAATGTAGCCCTACATGGATATTTGCTGTAAAGTGCAGAACACAGAAATGGCATGTTGCTGAATCTGCAACAAAAAGTGAGCTATGTAAACCCCAGCACGACCGTGCTGCGTTTTTGTTTCTTTTCATTTGTGTGGCAAGAAAAGTCCAGTTAGGAGTTTACAACGCTATTAGCTCTAACTCGAGCAAATGCGAGACCCGTTGAAATGTCTGATGTGGAGAGAAATAAGTGCCGGGCCTAAAACAAAAGCGACGGTATTCCCGATCGGCAACCACCCGCTCAAAGTAAGCACAGGAGTTAATGCTGCAAGTAGAATACAGCCACTCAATATGAGAGCGCATTTTCTTCCAGTTCCATCAGCTCTCATAAACACATGGATTGTGTTTTACTGATCAGCGCACACGGGGATGAAAGCAATAAGCTTTACAGCTCAACTCGCATAAACACATGGGTCGTGTTTTACCGTGACCTTTTAAAAATATGTACGAGAAACGGAATCATGTTTACACAACATAAAAAAACTGTGAGGGGAGAGCAAGCTGGCCCTGGAAAAGCCCCCCACTGATTTTATTATGTTTGCAAAGGGAGCTAGTGGGGAGGAGGGACTGAACAAACACCCACAGTGTTGAAGTGAAACAGGCAAATGCTAAAAAAAAGTCCCTTACAGAACAGATAAACAGGACATAGCGTAATTACACAGTTCTTTGTGCTGCTCCCAAAGTGAAAAAAAGCAGGACAAAGAGGCAGAACTGGCCAGTATACAGCAGTCCGAACGCTAACGCTCGACCTAAAAAGATGAGCGTGACTCTGTATATTGTCCCCTGCTGCAGATGAAGCGCAGGGTTCCTGGTAACCACGCCGCACAGCGCCCAAATAGGATTAGAGTAAACATTGTGAAACATTTACGAAAAACCCGCAGATAATCTTCCCCTGGATGCCAATAGTTCTACGCACTCATTGAAACCGTAACCCCACATTAAAGAAATGAAGACGGTCCACTGGAGATTTTAGCTACCACTTTCCTACCGATGTGGACTGATCTGCAGCGTGGAGTAAGCTAACTGTAAAACTATTGAGTCCGAGTTGACGGAAAGGCCATAATTGTGTTTTATCCGCATTATTAGAACATCCTGAAAGCATCAGGGGACGGGTTTCCCAGTGAGTTTTTGCAGCATCAGCTCTCCCACTGTGCAGGGAGAACCACTTGAATGTATAAGGTTCATTTACAGGATGCCAACCTTTGTGGAAACAGGAATGCCCCGCAAAACATTATGGGGTGAATTTCCCAGTTAATATTTTAGTATCAGCTCTCCCGCTGTGCAGAGAGAGACACGTTTAGGATTTAATACCTTCCGATTGATTTCACGCTCCATGAAGCAACAAAAAAAAGAAAATGAACAGCAAAAACACACACATAAAACACAACATTTTCTGATTGTGTAAAGTAATGAACAAGAAAACGCAAACTCAGAAAACTAACCAGGCATGAGAACACAAGTGCTTACACTCAGAGCCAAAGCAGGAAACAATTAACAAAAAGAGTTCCCCCAAACAACAGAAAAACATTCCAGGCGTAATTAAAATGCACTTGGCCGGTGCTCCTCAGCCAAGTACAGGAAGTGACGTATCAGATATCAAACCAGTCAGGAGTCAGCAAAACAAGAGCGACACTGCCTTCAACCTATAGTGAGCGGTAGGCAGCGGCAGGCAGGAGCAAAGTCCTATACTGATCCCAACAGGTCTCTAAGCTCGACCTAAAAAGGGAATTTTGTTGTTGCCAAGCAACATAAGATGGGAGGGGCACACAGTTATTTTCTCCTTTCCGAACAGTGATAAAAGAACCCGAACACACTCATGTGTGAATTATCAACTTATAAAAAAAGAGTGTTTAAAAATCTGTACTCCCTGGGAAAAATATGCACATTTTTGTACGTGTATAACCTGTACAATCTGTGCTAACAAGTCTTCTTTACAATCTAAGAAGTGTCACATTGTTCAAATCTCTGTTTGCTGTCCAAATCGTGCTTTACAAAGAATAGCACCAAACACCAATGTGATCCTTGTGTACTTTGTCAAGAATGCAGTGAGAGGTAAAGGAAAGAGTCTTTGTCCCAGAATCACATAAAAATGGTGCACTGCTGCGACAAAATTGGCAGCGCTGTGCTGTGCCACTTTTGAAATGCAGGGATGTGTCATATTTACAGAAATTTGGAGCACCCCTGTGTTTCCCCCTGTGCTCAATTTAGCTGCCGGCACCAACACAGGCATTCTTGCATCATAGTGCAAGGGTGTGAAGTACTGGGTTTTTCAGAACCCAGTGGTGCCAGGGAACACCCCCTAAGACTTCGAGTCCTTCCTGTTTCAGACTACAGAAACACAGAGTCTTCTTGGTGAAGTCAAAGATCTTGTTTATTGGCTGCAGCCAGTAACAGGTATCCTCGAAGTACAACACGGTGTATATTCTCAGGAGACTGCTCCTCTTGCAAAGCTAACCTTCTCTTTTATACAAAATATTATGCTTTAGGCAAACATTCTTATTTTACAGTTGACCATTCACATATTTTCACTACAAAGAAATAGCAGGGTTAATGATGACAAGTCATATTTCAGTTTGTCCGGCCCTCAATCAATTACCCGGCAAGGCTCAGTACTTTCATCAGATATCGACGGGCCCCCAATATAAACAGGCACCTCCTCCTTGTAAAGCAAGTCATAAAGAAAGAAACAGGGACAGGTGTGTGTAAGATTAGGCATGGTTTGTGTGTGATTAAAGGTTTTATGATGTGTTGTGCCTTGATACTAATCTCATTCGGCCACTGGGAAAGAAAACTGGCAAACAGGTTTGGCTTCAGGCAGTGGAGTCAGCTTGCCCAGGTCACAGAGGAGTCAGCAAAGATGTACGTGTCCTTCAGACTCGTTTTCGGCATTAGTCATTGGCCTATGTGAGGACAATCACAAAATGGCTGTCGTTTAAATGGAACCTCAGAGTTTCAGGACGGAAACTCTGATATTCGGGTGACTTCGTCACCTGAATATGAATACAATGCTTGTGCATACTATTCTAATCATTCTCGGTCTGCTGATACCAAAATCGTTGTGATACGACGATGTTTATAACACGGGTCCAGAATTTTTCAGTACCACAGACCCTCCTTTTGCCCTTACATAGGCAATAACCCATACTCACGCTAATCTGAGTCCAGGTCAATATTCATAAAGTTGTTGAGATGTTGCTGTAGCATCATCCTATTACTTAGCTCGTCTTTTGATACAGGTTTCCTTACACACGATGTAGCACAGAGGCCACATATTACAGGAGCACAATGTACACACAAACAGGACAGGAAAAGAATGGCTAAGATTATCCCAATGACTACCAGAGTCTTCCATCCCCAGGCGGATATCAGCTCCCAGAACCACCCCATCAATGACCAATCTCCTTTATCCACGTGAATAGATTCGGAGATCTTATGCAGTTTGTAAATGGCCTGATAGACTGTTGGAGCGTTATCTGGGATGAAAACACAACAACTTGATTGGATCACTTTACATACCCCACCTCGGTCTGCAAGTATGACGTCTAATGCGACCCTGTTCTGAAGAGTCATAAGGCGATCCGACTGGAGCTCAGCAGTCAAATTACCAAGGGCACCGGCGGTTTCAACTACCGTGGATTCAACCACCCTTGTCAATTGCCTTATGTTCCTGCTGTTAACCATAGGACCCCAAAACGGCAGAAAACCCTTTACGAAATCTCCAAATTCTTGTCCTGTAGTGTCTTCTTTACTTATGACACCTCTAACTAAGCGTGTCTTATGGTAATCTGCTGCGGCCGTGTAGGTGGGAGGTAACAGGAACGAAACAAAACATGTGCCTGAGAAGTCAGGGGGCAACCATGTATAGGCTCTATTATGGCAGATGAAATAGGTACCCTTAGCTGCTAATAACGAAGGAGAAGTCTGAGACGCAAAAACATATGGTTCAGTGCAGATACTTTTCCCTAACTGAGCTCTGGGATTTTTGCCATTACCTTGCAGACATAGGTGACCCTGATGGGGTACAATCCAAATCGGGGAGGATCTCTTTGCTCGCTGGTTTCCACTCAGAGTAACTCCATATCCTGTTATGTTCCATCCAATATATGCTAGTGTCTCATCTCTCGGGATAGTCTCATAGGAAATATCTTCCCTAATCATATCTACTATACCCTTAGCTAGAGCACTATTCTTAGGATTATCTTTCACAGAACGTAGGGGGTTGGCTTCATACGCGTATATGAACACCGTTCTATATGCCCACACAGAACCATTATGGCTGAAAGGTAGGACCAGATAAGGGATACCTTTATCAGTAGTATGAGGCATAAGACCACACACCCAACAGTTAGTTGTGTTCACTACTAATTGGTGTTGGTGTAGAAGCTGAATGAATGAATTGTTGACAAATTCTAATCTTCTGGCAGACTCGTGTTCAGGCAGGGGGTGAAAAGAATGCGAGGAAACAGTAGAAGGAGGTATGGGCTGTGTAATGGGTGCAAATGTCACTTGAAAAGAGAATAAAACATATCCTATTAAAAACGTCATTACACTGAGCAACATGAAAATACATAATATCAAAAATCGTTTCTTTGTCATTATTATAGACATTCTGGCTTTAAAATCCATCTGTTTGGCAGGTCTCTCATTCTTGAAAAACTCCATCCTCTCTAATTGCTGCTCGCGGTGGTAGGGTGTTCTATGCTAGGGAATGCTTCTGTCAGTCCAGGGCAACTCCCTTAGACCGACCAGAACTGTCGACCTAACGTCTTCAGCTGCACTCCAAAGACTTGGACAACCACGACCCTACAGCTGAACCCGGATGGCGGTTCGAAAAGAAAAAAACAAAAATAAGAAAAGTTTCTCAGATGAGAGAGCCGCACTTTAAAAAAAAATAGCAAAGGAACGGGAAAATAATTATTTGTCCTTAGTTCTTGGTCTCAAATTATAACGGCTTTTTCCAGGTACTGTCTGGTTCTGGAACAAGAGTTCAGGCTCTGTAGTGCTCAATCGAATTGACGGTGGCACAGCTTCTTGCAAATTATTGTCACTTTCTCGTTCAGAAATTGTTCCTTTTACACGTGCATTGCTAAATGGCAAAAAACGAGGCACAGTCTCAGTCTCAGAGTCAGCGATCCCCTCCTGGACCCACCGGTCATACGGTAGAGGAAAAGGGACCCTCTTGCAGTGTACGCCGTGGATCCAGTTCTTTTTCCCTTCCACTCGAACAGCTGATCTTGTTGAGAGAAGGACGAGGTGGGGGCCAGTCCAACGGGGCTGGTCATTCTTTGTCCACTGGAAGTTCTTGACCAGCACCCATGATCCAGGATCGATAAGATGTCCTGGAGCTTCAGAGACCTGAGGCAGAGTATCGTGAACCTGTTGGTGTAGAACACGCAATTTAGCCGTCAATTCATACAAATAATCAAGCAGTACAGGGTGTTCGATCTCACTGAATTTTGTTGGTCTTGGCACTCCCCATATGTTGGCCGGGCGGCCGAACACAATTTCATAGGGACTACGTCCCACTCGCGAATGCACAATCATTCTTGTTGATAGGAGTGCTAAAGGCAGAGCGTCAGGCCATTTAAGACCAGAGCTCGCTTGTATCTTTGCCAACTTCAGTTTTAGCGTGCCATTATAGCACTCTACTAGTCCAGCTGATTGGGGGTGATATGCAGCGTGGAATTTTTGCTGGATACCTAGCCCCTCACATACTTTTTTCATCACTCGACCCACAAATTCACTCCCATTATCACTCCAGACCATTCTCGGCATTCCAAACCTAGGGAAGAATTCTTTGGCAAGGGCTTTAGCTGTGGATATGGCAGTGTTGTCTTTTAAGGGATATGCTTCTACCCATCTTGAAAAGGCACAAACAACAACGAGTACATATTTCAGATTGTTGCACCTTTCCATGTGGATGAAATCTAGCTGCAAAACCTCGAACGGATACGTTGGAGGCGTAAAATGACCAGCTGGAGTTGGGGTTCCCCTACCAGGATTGTATTTCAGACACACCATGCAATTCTTGACCACATTCTCTGCACATTTAGGAATTCCAGCATTTTGCCATACTGGAGCCAACAACTTACAAATCCCTTTCACACTGATATGGGCCATTCCATGAGCCATTGTCACCACTGCAAGCACATACGCATCGGGTAACAACCATCGCTGATGTTCTGACAAGTCAATCCAACAACTATTTTCATCCAATTTACCCGTACTTTCTTTCCACACATTCAACTCTTTCTCTGAAGCTTCAGCTTGAAGAGACTTCACACCCTCTATCGTATCTTCACACATTCCAACGTCACCAACCCACCTTGCGGGGCCTGCAACATACATTCGATTCATCACATCTTTTGCTGTTTCTTTTGCGATTTCGTCAGCAAATGCATTGCTACGACCGACATCATCAGTAACCTTCTTGTGTGCACTGCATTTCACAATCGCAACTTGTAATGGCAAGGTCAGTGACTCAAGAAGCTCATTCACCAACTGACCATGCTGAATTTTAGTTCCATGCGAAGTCAGGAACCCACGTTCTTTCCACAATCGTCCAAAACTATGGGCCACACCAAACGCATACTGGCTGTCAGTATATATGGTCACTTTCATTCCTTTCGATAACGCACATGCTCTCGTAAGTGCAATCAGCTCTGCTGCTTGAGCTGAATTATGTGGTATACGTGCAGCTTCAACAATCGTATGTAAAGTTGTGACAGCATATGCTGCAGTCGTATCACCATTCGGAAGCTTGAAGCATGAACCATCCACCCTTAAGGTACCATCACACTTTACAAGAGGAGTATCTTTAAGATCTACTCTCCCTTTCGTTTCTTCTTCTGTCCTAAGAAAACAATCATGTTGTTCAACATCATCTGTTTCTACTGAAATTGGCAATAACGTGGCTGGATTCAACGTATTGCACCTCTTTATGTGCACATGACTCGCTAACAGTGTCAACTCGTAACCTGACAATCGAGCACTAGTTAAATGCTGTGTCTTGGTCCTGTTTAACAACGTGTCCACTGCATGTGGAACCATCACAATCAACATATTATTCATCACTAACCCAGCAGACTGTCGAATAGAAACAGCTGCTGACGCTGTGGCTCTCAAGCAACTCGGCAATGCTTTAGCTACCCGATCCAAAGTCGACGAAAAATATGCGCATGGGCGCTGCTTGTCTCCAAAAGACTGTGTCAGCACTGAAAATGCACAACCCTCTCTCTCATGGACATACAGTGTAAAGGGCTTACTGTAGTCGGGGGTACCCAACACAGGAGCTGAACATAAGGCATTACGCAATTCGGAAAAACTTTTCTGACAATCTTCAGACCACGGAACAGGATTCGGTGTATCTTTATAGGTCAATGCTACCAAAGGTTTGTCCAGCAAAGACAAATTCAGTATCCATTGTCTGCAGTATGATGTAATGCCCAAGAAAGCACATACTTCTCTCTGTGTCCTTGGCACACTCAATTTTGCAATTGCCTGAATTCTTTCTGAGGTCAGTTTCCTTTCCTCCTTCGATAAGAGATGACCTAAGTAGGTCACTTCTTGTCGACAATATTGCAGTTTTGAAAGGGACACTTTGTGATGTAAATCAGACAAATGACGCATCAACAACAAGGTGACTTCTTTACAAATCTCTTCAGTATCTGTAGCGACTAGCAAATCATCAATGTCCTGAATAAGGGTAGCGCCGTCAGGTAAAACAATTGCATCAAGCTGTGTTTTTAAAGCCTGACTATATATTGATGGACTTTCACAGTAGCCTTGAGGAGCGCGTTTGAAGCGGAAACTTCGGCCTCCTAAACTGAAGCCAAAAATATCCCTGCTCTCCTCGGCAATCGGGATGCTGAAGAAAGCATTCTTTAAGTCAATCACCGAGAACCAGGTGGCGGAAGCTGGAATCATAGTTAATATGGCAGTGATATCAGGAACAACTGGAAACTGTGGCACAACTAACTTATTTACCTCTCTAAGATCAATCACAAACCTGTAAACAGGTGGCTTAGAGGGGTCAGTACGTTTCAAAACAGGCAGAACAGGACTATTACAAACGTTGCCTCTTGTCTCTTCAATTACATCTTTTTCAATTAAATCATAAATGATCGCTAGCAACGCCTTTTCACCTTCACTAGAGATCTTGTATTGTTGAATGCGTGGTAATTTAACATTGACTTTCAATGGCACAACATAAGGCGGTATTTCCAAAAGACCCACATCATTAGGACCAGTAGCCCAAATGATATCAGGAAGAAACGACAATTCGGTCGGAAGTTTATCCTTCGACAAATACATTGCAGAGACCATTTTCCTACCCAGTGTAAGTTGTACTCCCGAAGGAGAACAATATAATGTCGCATACAATCTTTTCAACAAATCAAATCCTAACAAGTTTTCACCACAACCTGTCGTCAGAATAAGGGGTGCTTCCAATTCACAAGGTCCAACAGAAAGGGACATAGGACTAGAAATCGGGTTCCTAACCGGGGCGCCAGAAAAACCTACTGTTAGACCTGACAGCCTTAGGGTAGTCACCCCTAACTTTTTGCCTGCCTCCCTCCATTTTTTTGGACACTGTTTTTGCTGGTTTATAGACTCTGCGCACTTTACCACTGCTAACCAGTGCTAAAGTGCATATGCTCTCTCCCTTAAAACATGGTAACCTGGAATCCTACCTGATTGGACTATTAATTTACTTATAAGTCCCTAGTAAGGTGCACTTTATGTGCATAGGGCTGGTAAATTAAATGCTACTAGTGGGCCTGCAGCACTGGTTGTGCCACCCACTTAAGTAGCCCCTTTTTCCTTGTCTCAGGCCTGCCATTGCAAGGCCTGTGTGTGCAGTTTCACTGCCACCTCGACTTGGCATTTAAAAGTACTTGCCAAGCCTAGAACTCCCCTTTTTCTACATATAAGTCACCCTTAAGGTGTGCCCTAGGTAACCCCTAGGGCAGGGTGCTGTGTAGGTAAAAGGCAGGACATGTACCTGTGTAGTTATATGTCCTGGTAGTGTAAAAACTCCTAAATTCGTTTTCACACTACTGAGAGGCCTGCTTCCTTCATAGGCTAACATTAGGGCTGCCCTCATACACTGTTGAAGTGGCAGCTGCTGATCTGAAAGGAGCAGGGAGGTCATATTTAGTATGGCCAGAATGGTAATACAAAGTCCTACTGACTGGTGAAGTCGGATTTAATATTACTATTCTAGAAATGGCACTTTTAGAAAGTGAGCATTTCTTTGCACTTAAATCCTTCTGTGCCTTACAATCCACATCTGGCTGGGCTTGGTTGACAGCTCCTTGTGCATTCACTCAGACACACCCCAAACACAGGGTACTCAGCCTCACTTGCATACATCTGCATTTTGAATGGGTCTTCCTGGGCTGGGAGGGTGGAGGGTCTGCTCTCACACAAAGGACTGCCACACCCCCTACTGGGACCCTGGCAGACAGGAGTAAACTGAAAGGGGACCTGGTGCACTTCTTAGCCACTCTTTGAAGTCTCCCCCACTTCAAAGGCACATTTGGGTATAAAACAGGGCCTCTGCCCTACCTCAAGAGACACTTGCTGGAGAAGAAACCTGAACCAGAAACTACATCCTGCCAAGAAGAACTGCCTGGCTGCTCTAAGGACTCACCTGTCTGCTTTCTACAAAGGACTGCTGTCTTGCTGTTGCCCTGCTGCCTTGCTGAACTCTTGTCTGGCTGTGAAAGTGCTCTCCAAGGGCTTGGATAGAGCTTGCCCCCTGTTCCTTGAAGTCTCAGGACCAAAAAGACTTCTTCCTTTCACTTGGACGCTCCGTGCGCCGAAAATTTCGACGCACAGTTTGTTTCGCGGCGAGAAAAACGCCGCACACCGACGCTGATCGACGCGACGCCCTCGGCACGATCGAGACTTCGACGCACAACCTCGCAAGGACAAAGCCACCCGACTTTCCAGGAGAAATCGACGCGACGCCTACCGTGAGTGCGAAACTTTGACGCACGGCCTCGCAAGGACAACGCCGCCCGACTTCCAAGGAGAAATCGACGGGACGCCTGCCGTGAGACCAAAATTTCGACGCACGGCCTCGCAAGGACACCGGCGCCCGACTTCCAAGGAGAAATCGACGCGACGCCGACCGTGAGATCGAAACTTCGACGCGCAGCCCCGCAGAACGACGCGCAGCCGGAAAAACAGCAGGAGAATCCACGCACAGACCCGGGACATCTGGTAATCCCCGCGATCCACAAAAAGAGACTGTCTGCGCGCCGGAAAACGACGCCCGACTTCCCCGCGTGGAAAAGAACGACGCAAGTCTTTGTGTGCTGAGGAGAAATCGACGCACACCCCCTTTTTCCACGCATCTCTCCGCCTGTGGCCCTCTGAGGAGATTTTCCACCAGAAACCAGGTACTTTGTGCTTGAAAGACACTTTATTGCATTCTAAAGACTTAAGACACTTTATATCACTTCCCTGTGATATTTCTACAATTTTCCATTGCAACTTTATTCTTTTTGACCTACAATTATCCAGATAAATATTATATATTTTTCTAAACACTGTGTGGTGTATTTTTGTGGTGCTATATGGTGGTATTGTATGAGTTATTGCACAAATACTTTACACATTGCCTTCTAAGTTAAGCCTGACTGCTCGTGCCAAGCTACCAGAGGGTGGGCACAGGATAATCTTGGATAGTGTGTGACTTACCCTGACTAGAGTGAGGGCTTTTGCTTGGACAGGGGGTAACCTGACTGCCAACCAAAAACCCCATTTCTAACATTGGTGATCAGCGGTGAGGATAGGACTTGTATTTGTGCAGTGAAATACAGTAGCTAAGTATTTCACTACCTACCCACAGTTGAAGGTCAACTTGGTTTTTTTCTCTTTTTGAAAATCCGTTTTTTCCTGACAATTTTCAAAAACTAAATCCTCACTCAACATGTCTCTGACTGGGTCTCAGACGGGGGACTTTGACCTAGTCCAGTTGGATACATACACGGTCAAACAACTAAGAGGATTCTGCAGGGCATTAAGGGTACCCACCCAAGGGGCCTCCAGAAAGGAGGACTTTCAAGTGGCGCTGAGGGCCTGGGCAGAAGCCCATTTAGAGGATGATGAGGAAGAGGAGCCAGAAAATGGCCCCTCAGAAGGATTTTCACTATCTATGGATGGTGTTACCACTGCAATTGTGCACCCTTCCAGACCAGGGAGCAGTGTCTCCATGCAAAGCCTGACCGCAGAGGAAAGGAGAGAGGAAAGGGAGTTCCAATTGCAAATGGCAAAACTGAAAATTGAGGCGCAACAGGAGGAGAGGAGGGCAGAAAGAGAAGCCAAAGAAGCTGAGGCTGAAAGAGCAGCCAAACAGATTGAAGCTGAAAGAACAGCCAAACAGATTCAAGCAGAAGCTGAAAGGGCAGCCAAACAAGCAGAAGCTGAAAGAGCAGCCAAACAAGTGGAAGCTGAAAGAGCTTTGGCTGAAAAGAAACTATTGTTGGCTCATGAACTGAGTCTCAAGGAGCTGGAGATCAAGGCAAGACAGTCTGAATCCAGCAATAATGGTGGCAGCATACAGACAGGACCTGCTGGAGAAAAGAAGGTTCGTATACCCAAAAATGTGGTGCCCAGTTTTGTGGTGGGAGATGACATAGATAAATGGTTAGCTGCTTATGAAGTTGCACTAAGGGCTCATGAGGTTCCTGAAGGGCAATGGGGGGTAGCTATGTGGGGTTATGTGCCGCCATTAGGGAGGGACACACTTCTCACATTGGATCCACCGGATCAAAACACCTACCCACTCCAGAAAGCCACTTTACTTGCCAAGTTTGGGCTGACCCCTGAGGGATACCGTCAGAGGTTCAGGGACAGCACCAAACAAACCACACAAACATGGGTAGATTTCTTTGATTTCTCTAGTAAGGCACTGAATGGATGGGTGCGGGGCAACAAAGTAGCAGATTATAAAGGTTTATATGACTTGATCCTGAGAGAGCATATGCTTAATGTTACTTATACAGATTTGCGCCAGCACCTAGTGGATAGTAAGCTGACTGATCCCAGGAAGCTTGCTGAGGAGGCGGACCTCTGGGTTAGTACCAGAGTGTCCAAAAAGGTACCTGGGGGGGACTCCCACAAAGGTGGTCAGGGTTCCCAACAGAAGAAAGAGGGGGGAGATAAACTTACAGATAAGGAACTCTCTAAAGGCCCCCAAAAGAATTCCCAGGGAGGGGGTGGCAACCCTTCCTTTTCCAAATTTGGGAAAAAGCCAGGGACATTTGACAAGTCAGGAAAATCTAGCCCCAAATGCATGGAGTGTTACCAATATGGTCACTACAAAGGCGATCCACAGTGCCCCAAGAGGGCACCGTCCACTACCGGACAGGCACCTGGGTTGACTAGTGTAGCACTCGGGGGGGAGATGGACCCAGATAGCTGTGGGGGACAGGTAGAGATTTCCCTAGTGTCCCTGGGAGAAGGAGAAATGATGTCCAAGGTCCACATGCCTAAAAATACTTCCAAGTACCGGCAGTGGGTCCTCATTGATGGGCAGAAGGTGGAGGCTCTGCGTGACACAGGAGCCAGTATGACTACTATCAAGAGTCAGCTGGTGTCCACAGAGCAGATAATCCCTAATACATTCCACCAGGTCATAGTCGCTGACAATCGCGAGAGTCACCTACCGGTGGCTCGGGTTCCCTTTGAGTGGGGGGGGTCTCTGGTACTCTGAAAGTAGCTGTGAGTCCTGCCATGCCTGTAGATTGTCTGTTAGGCAATGATCTAGAGCATACTGCTTGGAAAGAAGTAGAGCTCAGATCTCACCTGGAGATGTTAGGGTTACCTGAGTGGGTCTGCATGACCACCCGGTCCATGGCTGACCGAGAGGGAAGTCAAGGGCATCTGGAGCCTGGAACGATGGCCCAGAGAGCTGCCAAGAGGAGGGACGAGGGGCGCGGGAAACCGGCCCCAGAAGTTCCCACAGTGGCTGACGGGGCTCCTGAGGAGGAGACTCCCGAGCCAACTGGGGAAGACATTGCCACCCTAGGTGACTTACCTGAGCTTGCTGGCTGGCAAGTTGAGGGTGGACCCACCAGGGAGGAATTCTGCAAGGCGCAGAAAGAGTGTCCCACTCTAGAAGGGTTGAGGAAACAAGCCTTAAACCAGGCAGCAGGTGACGCCTCTGGCAATCACCACCTATATTGGGAGAATGATCTCCTCTACAGTGAGCCTAGGGTTCCGGTCTTTGGGGCAGCACGTGTGCTGGTGGTCCCCCAATGTTACCGAGCCTTCCTACTGGGTCTGGCTCACGACATTCCCCTGGCAGGACATTTGGGACAAGACAAGACCTTCAACAGGCTTGTCACCCACTTTCACTGGCCCAAAATGAGGACACACTCAGACAAATTCTGCAGGGCTTGTCCTACCTGCCAGGCTAGTGGTAAAGCAGGAAAGAGGGTTAAAACCCCCCTGATTCCACTTCCGGTCGTTGGCACCCCCTTTGAAAGGGTGGGCGTCGACATTGTTGGCCCCTTGGACCCCAAAACTGCCTTAGGCAACAGGTTTATCCTGGTTTTGGTGGACCATGCCACCCGGTACCCAGAGGCAATCCCTCTGAGGACCGTAACTGCATCGGTGGTAGCCAGAACCCTGATGGGGATATTTACCCGTGTGGGATTCCCCAAGGAGATAGTGTCTGACAGAGGCACTAACTTCATGTCCGCGTACATGAAGCATCTGTGGGATGCGTGTGGTGTAACCTACAAGTTCACCACACCCTATCACCCCCAGTCTAATGGGCTTGTGGAGAGATTCAACAAGACCCTGAAAGGCATGATTGGTGGCCTCCCTGAGGCCATGAGGCGTAAATGGGACGTCCTCTTACCATGCCTTCTCTTTGCTTACAGAGAGGTCCCCCAGAGGGGGGTAGGGTTCAGTCCCTTTGAGCTTCTCTATGGGTACCCCGTCAGGGGACCCTTAAGCATTGTCAAGGAGGGATTGGAGAACGCTCCAAAGACACCCCCTCAGGACGTGGTCAGCTACATGTTGGCCCTCCGCAATCAGATGACCCGCTTCTGGAAAGAGGCCCAAAGTAACCTGGAGGCCAGTCAAGAGGTGATGAAACAATGGTATGACCAGAAGGCCACTCTGGTAGAGTTTCAACCTGGAGACAAAGTGTGGGTAATGGAGCCAGTAGAGCCCAGAGCTCTCCAGGACTGCTGGTCTGGCCCATTTGAAATAAAGGAGCGGAAAGGGGAGGCCACTTACCTAGTGGACCTCCAAACCCCTAGGAACCCCCTAAGGGTGCTCCACGTGAACCGACTAAAAGCTCATTTTGAGAGGTCGGAGATCAACATGCTTCTGGTCACAGATGAAGGAATGGAAGAGGAGAGTGAACCTCTCCCTGACCTCCTCTCTGCACAAGAAGGTGATGGGTCCGTAAGCGGGGTCATTCTGTCTGACTCCCTGACTCTAAACCAGAAAGGAGACTGCTATGAGCTGTTGGAGCAGTTCTCCCCCCTCTTCTCCCTTACTCCTGGACTGACCCACCTCTGTGTTCATGATATTGACACCGGTGACAGTCTCCCTGTGAAGAACAAAATTTACAGGTTGTCAGATAAGGTGAAGGCCAGCATCAAGGAGGAGGTCTCCAAGATGTTGACGCTAGGGGTTATTGAGAAGTCCAGTAGTCCCTGGGCCAGCCCAGTGGTGTTGGTCCCTAAGGCTACTGCCCCAGGCGCGAAGCCAGAACTCCGGTTCTGCGTGGACTACCGGGGTCTCAACTCAGTCACACGGACTGATGCTCACCCCATCCCCCGAGCTGATGAGCTCGTGGACAGGCTAGGCGCTGCCAAGTTCCTGAGTACGTTTGATCTTACTTCAGGGTACTGGCAGATCGCCCTGACTGAGGGGGCTAAGGAAAGGTCCGCCTTTTCCACCCCTGACGGCCATTACCAGTTCCGGGTGATGCTGTTTGGATTGAAAAATGCCCCCGCTACCTTCCAACGGTTGGTTAACGGGGTCCTGGCTGGCAAGGATGCCTTCTGTGCAGCCTACCTGGATGACATAGCTGTCTACAGTTCCAGCTGGGAGGAACACCTGCTCCACCTCAAGGAGGTGCTTCAGGCCCTGCAACAGGCAGGCCTGACCATCAAGGCTAGTAAGTGCCAGATTGGGCAGGGTTCCGTGGTGTACTTGGGACACCTAGTAGGTGGTGGCAAGGTGCAGCCACTCCAGGCCAAGATCGAAACTATCAAGGCCTGGCAACCACCTCGAACCCAGACTGAGGTGAGAGCCTTTTTAGGCCTCACCGGATACTACCGCAGGTTTGTCAAGGGCTATGGTTCCATTGTGTCCCCCTTGACAGAACTCACGTCCAAGAAGCAACCTAGGTTGGTGAATTGGACAGAGGCTTGTCAGAAAGCCTTTGACGCCCTGAAGGAAGCCATGTGCAGGGCCCCCGTGCTCAAGGCCCCTGACTACTCCCAGGAATTTATCGTGCAGACAGACGCTTCAGAGCATGGCATAGGGGCAGTCCTAGCACAGCTGAATGAGGAGGGCAGAGATCAACCGGTAGTCTTTATTAGCAGAAGGCTATTACCACGGGAACAGAGGTGGAGTGCTATTGAACGAGAAGCTTTTGCTGTGGTCTGGGCACTGAAGAAGCTAAGACCCTACCTGTTTGGGACTCACTTCCTGGTTCAGACAGACCACAGGCCCCTCAGATGGCTCATGCAGATGAGGGGTGAGAATCCAAAACTCTTGAGGTGGTCCATTTCCTTACAGGGGATGGACTTTACGGTGGAACATCGCCCAGGGGTTGACCACGCCAATGCTGATGGTCTCTCCAGGTACTTCCGCCTTAGCGATGAGAGCTCCCAGGAGGTCGGGTAGCTCTCCCCACTTTCAGCTGGGGGGGACACATGTTAGACCTGACAGCCTTAGGGTAGTCACCCCTAACTTTTTGCCTGCCTCCCTCCATTTTTTTGGACACTGTTTTTGCTGGTTTATAGACTCTGCGCACTTTACCACTGCTAACCAGTGCTAAAGTGCATATGCTCTCTCCCTTAAAACATGGTAACCTGGAATCCTACCTGATTGGACTATTAATTTACTTATAAGTCCCTAGTAAGGTGCACTTTATGTGCATAGGGCTGGTAAATTAAATGCTACTAGTGGGCCTGCAGCACTGGTTGTGCCACCCACTTAAGTAGCCCCTTTTTCCTTGTCTCAGGCCTGCCATTGCAAGGCCTGTGTGTGCAGTTTCACTGCCACCTCGACTTGGCATTTAAAAGTACTTGCCAAGCCTAGAACTCCCCTTTTTCTACATATAAGTCACCCTTAAGGTGTGCCCTAGGTAACCCCTAGGGCAGGGTGCTGTGTAGGTAAAAGGCAGGACATGTACCTGTGTAGTTATATGTCCTGGTAGTGTAAAAACTCCTAAATTCGTTTTCACACTACTGAGAGGCCTGCTCCCTTCATAGGCTAACATTAGGGCTGCCTTCATACACTGTTGAAGTGGCAGCTGCTGATCTGAAAGGAGCAGGGAGGTCATATTTAGTATGGCCAGAATGGTAAAACAAAGTCCTACTGACTGGTGAAGTCGGATTTAATATTACTATTCTAGAAATGGCACTTTTAGAAAGTGAGCATTTCTTTGCACTTAAATCCTTCTGTGCCTTACAATCCACGTCTGGCTGGGCTTGGTTGACAGCTCCTTGTGCATTCACTCAGACACACCCCAAACACAGGGTACTCAGCCTCACTTGCATACATCTGCATTTTGAATGGGTCTTCCTGGGCTGGGAGGGTGGAGGGTCTGCTCTCACACAAAGGACTGCCACACCCCCTACTGGGACCCTGGCAGACAGGAGTAAACTGAAAGGGGACCTGGTGCACTTCTTAGCCACTCTTTGAAGTCTCCCCCACTTCAAAGGCACATTTGGGTATAAAACAGGGCCTCTGCCCTACCTCAAGAGACACTTGCTGGAGAAGAAACCTGAACCAGAAACTACATCCTGCCAAGAAGAACTGCCTGGCTGCTCAAAGGACTCACCTGTCTGCTTTCTACAAAGGACTGCTGTCTTGCTGTTGCCCTGCTGCCTTGCTGAACTCTTGTCTGGCTGTGAAAGTGCTCTCCAAGGGCTTGGATAGAGCTTGCCCCCTGTTCCTTGAAGTCTCAGGACCAAAAAGACTTCTTCCTTTCACTTGGACGCTCCGTGCGTCGAAAATTTCGACGCACAGTTTGTTTCGCGGCGAGAAAAACGCCGCACACCGACGCTGATCGACGCGACGCCCTCGGGACGATCGAGACTTCGACGCACAACCTCGCAAGGACAAAGCCGCCCGACTTTCCAGGAGAAATCGACGCGACGCCTACCGTAAGTGCGAAACTTTGACGCACGGCCTCGCAAGGACAACGCCGCCCGACTTCCAAGGAGAAATCGACGCGACGCCTGCCGTGAGACCAAAATTTCGACGCACGGCCTCGCAAGGACACCGGCGCCCGACTTCCAAGGAGAAATCGACGCGACGCCAACCGTGAGATCGAAACTTCGACGCGCAGCCCCGCAGAACGACGCGCAGCCGGAAAAACAGCAGGAGAATCCACGCACAGACCCGGGACATCTGGTAATCCCCGCGATCCACAAAAAGAGACTGTCTGCGCGCCGGAAAACGACGCCCGACTTCCCCGCGTGGAAAAGAACGACGCAAGTCTTTGTGTGCTGAGGAGAAATCGACGCACACCCCCTTTTTCCACGCATCTCTCCGCCTGTGGCCCTCTGAGGAGATTTTCCACCAGAAACCAGGTACTTTGTGCTTGAAAGACACTTTATTGCATTCTAAAGACTTAAGACACTTTATATCACTTCCCTGTGATATTTCTACAATTTTCCATTGCAACTTTATTCTTTTTGACCTACAATTATCCAGATAAATATTATATATTTTTCTAAACACTGTGTGGTGTATTTTTGTGGTGCTATATGGTGGTATTGTATGAGTTATTGCACAAATACTTTACACATTGCTTTCTAAGTTAAGCCTGACTGCTCGTGCCAAGCTACCAGAGGGTGGGCACAGGATAATCTTGGATAGTGTGTGACTTACCCTGACTAGAGTGAGGGCTTTTGCTTGGACAGGGGGTAACCTGACTGCCAACCAAAAACCCCATTTCTAACACCTACTGAAACATTCATCTCTCCAGACAAAGGTGCGCCAGGGAGTTTTGAGTGCATAATAGAACTCTTTGTAGCACCAGTATCCAACAGAAAAGGCTCCGACACACCTGATGTAATCACCTTATCATAAGGTCCATTCTGATCTACTGGAACTAAAAAAACTCCCTCTCTCCGTCTATGGCTGTCCTAGCAATTATTACCTTCCAGATTCTCATCTTCTGCATAGTAGTCGTCAGCATAGTACTGAGCCGTCCTACCAGACGCGTTATGTTGCTGGTCAAAACTATTCATTGAGTTTTGAGACGGAAAGGAACGCGTGTTCTTGGGGAAACTTCCACGTCCTCTACCTCTAGGAGCTTGTTGAACACCTCGACCTCTTGCTCCAGAAGCATCATTCGTACGCTGTAACAAAATAGGACAACTATACTTGAAATGACCCTCTCCTTTACAATATGAACACTGATTGGGACCTACAGGAACACATGGTTGAAAAAACTCGAACCTTTGCGAGTTTCTCTGGAACTGTTGAGGTTGCTGATAGTTATTCTGACCACCACGTGGCGGATACGCCTGTTGTAAAAGAACCTTCGTCTTTAATTCTTTAGTTTTCTTGTCTGCTCTATCCTTCTCATCTTTATCCCTATTTTCGTTGTACTGTGCAGTAGCCAATATTTGTGCTGAAGAGGAAACTGCCCAAGACTCTCTGAATCCTTCAATTTCTTACACAGCTCGGCAAGCAAATTGTGCACAAACTTGTCGACGAACAACCGTTGACCACCTTCTGTACTCATATCTTGACCACTGTGGTCGATAAACGTTTCCTCAAACCTGGTGAAGAAATCAGACACTGTTTCATCTTTCTTCTGCTTACACGCAGACAATTTATCCCAATTCACACGCATTGCAGGCATTAAAGTCTTCATGTAAGTAATGATCCTAGCAGGCAGTTCTGCTACCAAAGGCTCAGGCTTGGCACCACCAACTTGACTATCATTTGCAGCACTAATATTAGCCCATGAGTCACCTAACTCTTGCGCATGAGCTGTATGGCGAATCAATCCCCACAAAGGCTGTGGAACAACATTCCCAAATAACATGTCTATGTCGGCTAAATTCATAATGCATGAGTCTGCAGTCTGTGATAATTCCTTATAATACCCTGCAAGGATTTTACGGGGATCAGGCAAAGTGTGCTTAAGGGCTAAAACTTCAGCTCGCTTCCACGGAACATGTATCCAAACACGCTGAAAATGAGCTGGTTCAGCATCAATTTGATTAGCAACATCAGCCTCAACGGCGTCCTTCCATACCGGAGGGACTTCTCTCATTGGGTACTGTCGCACCTTTTTTTTAACAGAGGAGTCATGTTCGAACAATGACTGAGAAGGATCCTTATTCCTAAAGGACAACAACGTCGCAACTGCTTTCTCAACATCCGAACCCACAATCGTGCCCTTTGCAAACTCAAACCGTACACGGCACAAATCAGGCGGATTTGTTTCCAAATCATTATCCTCCAATTCCTCACAAAGGAAAGCACACATTTTCTCAAACACGTATCTTTGTTTCAGTGCTTCCCATTGACAGAAGACATCCATAACAGACTCTACATCGTATCTTGAAGGGTAAACAACCCATTTACGCGCCATACGGTCAAACAATTCTCTCTCTCGAGAATTAGGCAGTTGACTACGCGACTGCTTACGCTTCGAAACCTTCCTACACATAAACAGCCATTTGTGGCCTTTTGTTCTTTCTATGTGTGCTGCAGAATGCAAAAAAGCAAAAAGGAGGAGGAATAAAAGTATTCCTCCTCGTTGTGCCATGCTAACGACACCCCTGGCATGGTTTTGGGCGCTGCCACAGATTTACGATTTCTTGTACATCTGGGGCTGTGTCAAAAGCAATGGGTGTTGTGGTGGAACGCCCACAGCAACACCCATTGCACCCCCCTGTGCTACAGAAAACGTAGTCGGAGGGGCAAATATTTACAAGAAGGCGTTAAGCCACAAAAAGGTGGTGCAGTGAATAGCGCCACCGGAGCATCACTAAAACTGACCCTCCGGTGCCGCTAGGGTCTTGTAAATCTGGCCCTGTGTTTGGAAGAGAGTTGCAGGGCAGGTTAGTGGGAATCTATGTCTGCTGACATGATTGGCATACAGGGACAATCGGCTCTGAGAACCTACATTCTCGGATTGAAGGGTAGTCAGAATACTTCCGCTCCTGCCAGGCAGCTTTTGCTCTCTGAGAACTGCCTGCATGTGATTGCACAGTCCCCCTGGATGCATATTATCGAAACCACCTACTCTGTAAGAGCTGGTAAAGCTACATGGGAGCAGAGAAGACAGAACTGGGATCTGCAGAGAGGTGGCAATCACCTCTCCCTTGATAACCAACCACAGGAGTATATTGAGGGCTGTGCCATGGGTAGTGTCTAGTGCTTAGGTAATAAGATATTTGGAGATGGCTCAAGCAGTAATGAAGACCCACTTGGGATTACAGCGTACTTCTCCACTTGACTAATAAGGTCAATCAGGATGGGCTCAGAAATCATGCTGTCCCCAGTGCTTTAAGTGGGAAAAATAAGTGCAGGTACACATTAAATTAACCTAGGGTTGTGGCTAGTGGGCGGGGTTAAATGCAGACTGAGACATGATGATAAAAATACACTTCTATTGAATATTCCATTTGCCCTTGCATTGGCCTTGAAAGGCGTCTCAAACTTCCCATATAACCTGCTGGGAACAGGCGCGAAATCATGATGGAAGGAACCTTTGAACCATTAATTCAGCCAAGCCATCAACAGCATTATTAGCACTTTCAGGCTAATAATCAGGTTGCCCAAGGACAAAACAGACTCTGGAATAGCAGCATTATTAATGAGTCCTATACTGGTTGCAGGACATAAAATGTGGGAAAAGTATAATTTTAAGCAAAAAGTGTTAACTTGTTACACAAATTGAATGCCAATATGTATATGTTTCTTTGTTTTGCAATATTTGCAGCTTCTTACTGTCATACTGTTTCTACTTGCTTGCAGTTGGCACACTACATACATATTTTTGAGTGCGCATGCATACACAGTTGCGGCTCTTAGGATGCAAAAGGGGCAGGCGGTGCGTGGAGGGGGGAATAAACATTAAACACCTGTGCCGCCGCCGCCTCCATCACCACCGCGCTGCTCATCTCCTGTAGACAGGCTGCATGCACAGGCTCCCAGCCTGCCCTGAGGCCAATCCTGACGCTGCTCAGAGCAATGCAGTGCCAGCCTGGAGTGAGCCTACTGCGCATGTGTGTTTGGCCGGTCCAAGATGGCCAGCCAAACACACATGTGTTCTGAGGGGGAGTGCACAGCACTCCCCCTCACTGCTTGTCACCCCCATGGCCCTGCCCCCGCCCCTTTACAAGAAAACGATAATAAACCCAGTTTATTATCGTTTTCTTGCAAAGGTTTTGCAGCTGCCACTGCTGACAGGGGGCCGACACTCCTCCGCCCTAACAGAGGAGCCACCCCTGATACACACACAAACAAGCTGACTTGTGCACACAAGGCATTCCACAGATTACTTTGAAACTACCTCCTTAGAGTGTCCTTATTCCCTTCCTTGCTGATCTCTCTTTTTCACATACAAGCATACACACAAGCAGGAAAACTCACACACGCACAAATACTCACATAAAAGGTTCACTTGGGATTAATGCTGCACTACTGCACGCCAGAAGTGTGAATGTGATTGACAGAGCACTGCCTGAATTGGGGCCTGCTCTAGCAAACACAGCAGGATGGTGAAGTTCCCAACACCTGGACATACCTTGCATAATGTAAATGAGCCCCATATGCTGAATGTTTCAGCAGTGGCTCAGCTAAGGGCTAGAGAGGAGCTCTGGCTGTCAGAGTGCTGTACAAACTGGCTCCACTCTGACAGTCTCGCGCTCAGCAGCACTAGCACCAATTAACTTACCTTTCAGGAGTACCGATACTCTCCTTGGCAGTGGAGAAGTGCTGGTACTGAGGTCGGAAAAAATAAGAAGTGTTGGTACTCAGTACCTGTGAATAATGGCCGATTTAAAGCACTGGCTAACCCCACGGTGACCTGCAGATATTGGCCCTTAATGTGAAAACCATATCAGGGCCATGCTGGGTAAACAGCTTTTAAAAGAACCACATCAGGTGCGAGGCAGGACAGACAGCAGGCTTGGCATCCACTTTCCGCTTGCAGGTCCTATTCAGACTACAATGAAAATGTAGTTAAATTAATCAATCAGTAATGACGCCTTTTAATAAAGAACCATCAGAATAATGCCTTTGACAGTACAGCGAATAGTCCACATAACGTATGTTGGAACAACCTAGCAGCGCAAGCACCAGCTTTCTTAAAGAGGGGCCAATTTTGCAACAAACCTCTGCTTTCATTTTCTTTAGGAAGTCAAAGTAGTTTTTATAAACTGTAATTGGTAAAAACATCTCAAGCCCCCTCCCCGCTACAGAACCCCTCTCTGAGTCTCTGCGGCCATTTTCATCTGGGAATTTCTGTGTTTTAATTAAAAGAATGTGCAGAAACAGCATTAAAGCAAAACCGCTGACTGTGGTCCTGGAGCAGGCACTGCGCTAGCAAAGCCGGCACTGCAGCCATTGCATGGGCACTAAACAGGCAGTGCGTTCACTGAGATGTGAGAGTGGGCCCAACAGGGAACTCACTATAGGGGGACTATGGAGTGCTGAACAGGTGCTGTCAAAGGATGAATCAATGGAACACTGAGCAGACGCTATTCAGTGGGGACATACTGAGCAGGCGCTGTACATAGACTAAGGACTTGGAACTCCGCCCACCCGCTCGCGGAACTTTGCGGAATATCACTGAGTTTTTTCTGTAACTCCACGGAATTCCACGGAGGAAACCTCAGTGAACTCCATCAAGGCCTACTATAAATTACAAATCAAAGTGCGACCAACATTTCCATCAATTGTCAACCTGACTTGATAAATGTTAATGAGTTTAATATAATCTATGGCACCAAACTCAATATGAAAATAACCTTTTGTTCCTTAATTAATCATTAGTTGCTCTACACTATTCATTCCCAGTACACTACTGTCATCTTGAAATGATCATGATTAATTTATATAATTCCTTAATTCCAAATATATCAGCAATGTTCCACAAAAGACAACACAATTGATGAAATATGTTTGTACATGATTTATATTGTCATTATTTCAATATAAATACCACGATTGTGACCATTTCTTGAAACAAAATGTCAACAATGTTTCGCAATAAACAAAACATTGATGAAAGTTGAATCTCTCTATTCACCAACTATCAATCATCCAATTTCCAAATCATAATACAATATAATCCAGCAATGGAAAAGGTTTCTTAAAAATGTTTCATTTATTGTGTATATCTTTAGAATTAAGGAATGATCTTTGTTAATTATGACAATTTCATGATGATAATGGCAATCTAATATCAATATCAAAGCAGGTTTTGTGATTAAACATTGGACTGAGACTGTGAAGTTCACAACAACTATTGATTATAAATCAAGGAATAGAGGGTTGATATCAGATTAGATTTGGCCACAATAATCACATTGACCTTATCCACATAATAACATAAAGAGGTTTGGTAGTAAGTAGTGTACTGGGAAGGTGCAATGTACAACAACTCACAATGGTAAATTAAGGATTGGTTTCAATACTGAGTTTAGTCACATGGATTTCACTGAACTTGTTAACATTTAGCATGTCAGGTTGGTTGATTTGACTAAAGTTGGAAATGTTGGTTGCACTTTGATGCAACTAATCAGATTGGACATTACAACGATGATCATTTTTAGCCATTGGATATTTAATTGAGCTTCAGTAGAAATATACTAGACCTTTGCCATAAAGCACATGAGGTATGGGGTTTGAATATTGACTATTCTATTTTACAATTAATTTTTTACTTTTATTGACAATTTTATTTTGAGGATTATGTTACTGTTCTAGTTTGAATTTAAGTCAATTGCAATGGATTATACACATTGAAGTCTCTTGATTTTTGAGTTAAGAAATTGTGCAGGTCTGAGAAGCAGTGCTAACCATCTGGAAACAGTGTGGAATGGCTTCTGGGGTCGTACCTTGTGTATTGTGCTTGTCAGGAAATTTGAGATGGGCATTAAAAGGGAGCTTGTATTGATGCTCAGTTTATTATTG
Source organism: Pleurodeles waltl (assembly GCF_031143425.1). Lineage (NCBI taxonomy): Eukaryota > Metazoa > Chordata > Amphibia > Caudata > Salamandridae > Pleurodeles > Pleurodeles waltl. Next base: position 1,857,996,967 of record NC_090444.1, read on the forward strand.
TGTGGTCAGATCAGGACCTTATTCTATTGATGCATAGTTATTAGGTAATAACTAAAAACCGGGCAGCTTATCAGGCAATAGTTTGATTCCTAATTTGGAATTTGGGAAAACTTTTAAAAGTTTTTTTGTTATATTATTGTCTTATAGATTTTCTTAACACAGGGCCAAATGGCTAGATCTTTTAGGTGAATTGACATTATTTGAAATTCAGGATGGTAATGTGAATGGAATTTTAGGTTCGGGTGTTTGGTTTGGAAGAAAAGGCTGTTATTTTTAGGAACCTACAGATTCAGTGTAGATTCAGTTGTATGGATTTCTTGTAATCACTTTGTTGGGCTGTATGGGATGGTTGATGTCACAATGGAGTAATTGTTTATTTTATACCCAAGATATTTCGGGTGTTAGGAATCAGGAATTGGAGAATCATAACTTTAAATATACAAGTCATAAGAACTATTCTTCATCATAAAGGGAATTAAACACTTTGGATCATTTTTGCTAATTAAATAATAATGAAAATAACTAAGAACTTAAGGATGCATTTGACCTTCGTGCATTATTATTTTAGAAGTTTCAGATTATGAAAGTGGAAAGATCAATGAGGGGTTGGTCAAAAACTGATTTGGAAGTTTTCTGGATGAGCATGGATTTAGTGTTGTTGAGATTGTACAGGACTAGATTGAATGATTCCTGATGACAATACTTGCATATTGGTGAATTTGCTCATATGAACCGATTGTCTTCACTTTGGATTTTTGCTACCAATTCTATTGGGGTTTATTTTTGATTGAATTGACTAAGTTTTGCTACAGGTATTGTTAAAGAGTTAATTTGGTAAATGGGAGGGCTTTGCAATTATCTTTTCAGTGCATTGAACTCTATATTACAATGGAAATGTATTTTTATCAGAGAGTGACGCCTTTTATGGAGGTCTTTATTAGACATTTAGCAGCTAGTTATGACATGCATTTAAACTCAATAAAGGGAGTCACATGAAAGGAAAACCTCACATCTAAATGTAAAGCAAATTAATAACAGTAGGGTGGTGTTTAAGATGCACATAGTGCTTTTTGTGTTTTTTTTCTAATTGCCAACTTTATCAACACTTTTCTCTTTAAACTAAAAACGGTGTAACGCAGAGGGATGATTATCAATCATTATTTGATTATTAATTAATTAAAGAGAACCTGTTTATGTTAAGGTAAGTAACTATTTTATTCAATTCAAGTTATCATGTAAGATTATGATTTGTGTAAAGATTTATGTTGTTTTCATTTAGCAGCCCTGAAGAAGCTACAGTGTTGTGAAATGTGTTGGCTGTGATAACCATATAATACTAAATTGAAGAATGGCATTATGGCTATGTTTCAGATTGGAGACTGGTGTCTGAATGAAAACAAACGATTATTTTGAAGAAGTGTGCTTCACAGATCATAAAGACTGAATCTCCATATGAACAAAGCACAGGTTGAATCACGGGTGACCTAAGAGTTAAGCAATGATCTAATCCTGTACCCAAATGAATTATTTTACCACTCTGTTACTTAAGTTTCCTCAATTCCAACAGGTGGATTCCAGAGTCTGTGAGGTGGCTGTTGACCAAAGGCAAGGTGAAGGAAGCATATGCTGTCTTGGTTCGATGCTCGTCAATGAACGGCCAGACACATTTACCCTCTAAAATAAACATCGAGGTGAGTGGAGTGCAGACATGGGAATGCATGGAACTGATTCTCTGTGAGGGTTCTTTTCTTAATCCCTGAGAGTTTTCTTGTTGAGTCTGCTGTGGGGATGAATGACCCATGCCTCCAAAGTGGCCTTGGAGATGCAGCAAGTGATTTGAGTGAGAACTGTTACTCATTGTGGACAATGACCACAATGAGTAACAGTTCTAGACCTTTGGTATCTTCTTGGACTGTGGAATCCAGCTATGTGGATAAATAGAGTTCTGTAAGGCTGTAGCAAAAGAGGAGATGTTTCCTAACCATCTGCCATCGATGGTGGTGTGGAGAACTGTGAGAAGAACAAGGTGGCTTCATTGCAGCTAGCTGGATAGGGAGTGATTGAATTTATTTACCCTATACAATGGGGAGGATGATTAAAAGGGAGGGTGTGCCATGAAGCAAGCAGTTTACACTACAGGGAATGGTAGAATGAGTTCTCTTTTCTTAGGGAAGAAAAGAATGACTTCTTAAAGGAAAGCCAAAACGAAAAAGTCAGTGCTGCATTACTCATGTGTCATCAATTTGATTAAACTGCTATGTTTTCTTTAACACTAGAGTCTCCAGTTTATTTATAGATTTTCTACATGATATAGGCAGTTGCTTTTCATTTCCAGGACCTATAGAAATTTTAGGAGTATACTTCATGTTTTGGACTTTTATCACTGACAGATATTATTCTCTTTATTAGGCTAGGAAACAACGGAAATTTGTTGCCTTATAGATTGGGTTATAGGCCATTACACTGGCCCCTGTGTGATAACATGGCTCTCTTCTCTCCATGTAGTTTGTTATGCTGGACTTGCTCAAATCCCTGGTGTATACAATGAGTGTGATGTGATGTTTGGATTCAAATGAGAAGGGGTCCCTAGTTTAGTGGTACTGCAGTATGTATTATCCCCAAAACTCTAGCATTTTTCTGAGGTTTAATTTTAGTCAGAAATCTGATATCTTTCATTTTTAGTCATTTAGAAAGTTTGCCAAATAGGCAAGTTGTCAACTCCTTGTTTAGGCACATAAATATGCATTAAGCTCATACCTTAATTGTCAAGGTTGCTTCCTATACCAAGGCCCCTTTGTGTTGCTTGCTGGGCTGGACTGCAAAAACCCCAACAGCAGAGCTGCTCCGTCATGTGACTCAGGACAATGGCAGAGGCACAAATGGTTTGGTCAAGGAAAAGCCAACCTCTAAATGTGCTATTTTCATAATTGTGATTTAAAATCTGATTTCACCTTTACAGAGGGTTTTTATTATAATTATAATTCATTTGAATGCAACCGAGATATATCTACCTGTTCCCTATCCAAATCTAATAAGGTAACTCAGTGTTAGCCTAAAGGAAACATAGGTCTTACAGCAGACAAAAATGACTTTAGGAGTTTTCCACTATCAGGACATGCAAAACTTAAGTACAAATGTCCTAATTCTGAAATACCATGCACCCTGCCATAGGCGCTGTTAAGGCCTATCTTAACTTGACTTATAGGAACTAAAAAGTGATATTTAGGCCTGGCAAAAGCTTCCCTTTGCTATATTAAAATTGCAGTACAAAAGTGTACTACAGGCTTCTCTGGCAGACCTCAGCCATGTTTCAAATTGCTACTTAGTGGGTGGCACAACATGTACCACAGTCTCATTGATAGCATTTCATTTACATGCCATATTTTAGGGAGAGAACACCAGCACTGGTTAGCAGTGGTAAGGTGTACAAAATCCTAAAGCCTAGAAAAACAAGTTTAATAAACAGGAGTGGCAAAGTAAATGTTCGGGGGGAATGCCACGTCAAGGATGTCAGGTCTAACAATCAAAATAAAGGGCGTCATTACGAGTTTAACAGTCTTAAGACCACCATGTTTGTGGTGGCAGTTGTACTGCCAAAAGGTTGGCAGAGAAGACTGCTAAATTATGACCATGGCGGTATTCCCAACAGAATATAGCCAAACCACTGCCGGCACCACCATTGCTCGCAGGCTACCACGGACGATGCTACCCACCTGCAAAACAGCGGAGACCATGTTTCTGCCGGACAGATTACGAGGCTGCACACCGCCAATGTTTCCACCACAGTAGCACCACCATGAAAACCCAGGCAGAAACCAGCTGTATAAAAGGAAACACTCACCTCTAAGAAACCTTTCTCGTCCGGAGCCGCCATGGAACCAGAACTAGATGCCTTTCCGCTGCTCCTGCTCGCCCAGCGGCTTCAGAACCAATGACAATGATGTTGACAGCAACCCTGAGTACACACACTTACCTGTCACTGTTGTAAAATGTCAAAGTACCTATGCACACACAACATACAAATCGGGAATGGGTGGCGAGGGTGACATACACATAACCTAGCACTGACACACACACTCACACACAGCCACATACACACCCGCACATACATAGGCCCTCATTACAACATTGGCGGCAAATGGCGCCTATTGCCACGGCGACGGCCGCCAACATACCGTCGCTGTTGCTACCAACTGTCCACCAAAATATGACTGTAGCTGGAATTCCGCCAGAAGGCTGGCGGAATTCCGGCTACGGTCATGGCGGCGGACGGCCGTAAGGTGGCACTGCTGCCAGCAGCAGTGCCACGTCAGCAGAATGCCGCTGACCGTATCATGACACATGATAAGGCCTGGCGGTGTTCCGTTGGCGGATGCTGCTGCTGGCAGCAGCGCCGCATCCCGTCTCCTGCCGGAGGACCCCCTGCAAGCAGGTAAGTTGGGTCCTCCAACAGGGGATGGGGATGATTTTTTTGTGTGTGTGTGTGGGGGGGAGTGTGTGTGACTGTGTTTGTATGCGTGCATGCGGATATGAGGCTTGTGTAATGCGTGTGTGCAGGAATGGGTGTGAGTGAGCATGTATGTTGTGTTGTGTGATTGCGTGTGTGCCTGGATGTATGTTAGTGAGTGTTGCTATGTGTGTGTATGAATGTATGCATGCATGGGTGAATGTGGGTATGCGTGTGTGTATGAGTGTGTATGTATGAGCGTGTATGTGTGTGTATGTCGGAGGGCGGTCTGGAGAGGGAGGGTGGGGGAGGTCTCTGGGGAGGCGGAAAGGGGTGGGTGAGACCCCTATCATGCCCAGGGAAGGAATTCCTTGGCACTGATAGTGCCAACTGCCATGGTTTTCGTGGCAGTACAGAAGCCACAGAAACCATGGTGGTGGGTGGGGTCATAATGCCATGGGCGGCCTAGTGACGGCCTCTGGGCTGGAGACTGTAGTCTCCAGCCCGGTGGTAGTTATCGCCGTGGCGGTCGGTGTGTTATATTGGTGTCATAATATGGCAGTATGTACTGACAGCCTGTTGCCGGTACTACCGCCAATATTGCACAGACCGCTGGGGTCATAATGACCCCATAGTACACATACTAAGGCCATCACACACACACATCAAAAACACATACCAACCCCCAGATACACAGCAGTGGCACAGTAACACACAACAACACATAACACCACCAAACTACACTACTACACACAATCACAACACCAACAAAGCATTGGCATGCACCCACAATAGACACTACCCCCTGACAAATCATACATACAATACGACATACCAGGGAATGAACACACACTATCACACAACCATACAGTGCAGCAAACGACATATCCCGCAAACACACATCACAACTTATCTGACATACCATTCCTCACACCCACTCACACACACAGTCCAACCACACAAAGGCACACAACACTGCAACTAACACATGTCAACACAAACATCACTCAATACCATCACAACAACATGTCCCCAACATACACATGCCCATCACACAACACACACCCATCACTGGGGGACAAATGCTCTGCTTACAACCACACATGCTGACCAGACAAAATAGGTAACACAACCACCACTGACACACAAATGCTCATCATCAAACAATGTCAGCCAAGACCAAATCTGAAATAAATGCTGGCCAAAGATGTAACATAGAAACCAACAACAGGTTGGTCCAAATATATAATATTTGTATACATATTGTTAAATTGTCAAAGGTCATACGCCAGTCCAAGAAAATATTGTGCAACATGCACACAAAGAACATCTGTGTGCCCCCAACTTGACTCCTGACTGCCGTGTAACCTCTTCAGGTAGGGGCATCAAGGGGGCAGGCACATCAGGGATTAGGGGGGGCGGTGGTGTCTGGACTTTTGATTGGGAGGGCTTAGAGAGGGTTGGGTACTCTTGGGAGAAGTTGACTTCTTGGCGGGGGAGGGGTATGGGTACTTGCAGGGGGGTCAGGGGAGGTCCTGGAGATAGAAGGGCCGGACTTGGGGAGGGACACAGATTGTTAAGGGGTATCACGGGGTGAGAGAGGAGTAGGAAAAAGGGCAAATGCCGAGAGGAAAGCTTTTTTTGACACACGGGGACAGTCATGGCAAAAGGGTTTGGGTGTGTTGTTGTGTATGTCTTCGGTGCATGTTTGTGCGATATATGTGGGTGGTTGGTGTCTGTTGGATGGGTGAGTGTGAGTGTTTATGTGTCTTGGGAGGAGGGGGTGGAGGTGCTGGGAAATGCCATGGTAAATGAGTGACTGTCTGTTGTGGTGGTGACTGCAGGTATGGTGGATGTGTTGTATGTAGGCGTGTCTGTGGTTGTGGTGTCTGCAGATGTGGTGACTGGGGTTGATGTCTGAGGGTCTGCTTTCATGATGTCTTTGGGTAAGATAGGTGTAGTGACTGGATCTCTGATTGTTGATGTGGGGTCTGCAGGTGTGTCAGGTGTTTTGAGTGTGATGCTGGGAGAGGTGGGGGTATGGGGGCAGGTTGTGAATGTTTATGCAATGTTTATGTGTCTGCAGGTGTATGTTGCTTGTGTGCATGCCGGGGGTGTGTCTTGTGGTGCTTATTTTTGCCTGCGCTACCCTTGGATGTTGAGGTGGATGCATGCTAGTCTGTTAGTGTGCTTTGGGTGAGCCGTGGAAGAGGGGTTTGGGATTGGGAAGAGGAAGGTGGAGGGGGGAGGGAAGACAAAGGGTGACTGGCTGCCATCAATGTGGAGGCCAGACCTGAAAGTATCTCTGTAGGCCAGCCAATGCACTGTGAATGCCCTCCAGGAAGGTATTACTCTGTTGGACTTGAGTTGCAAGTCCATGAATGGCATTCACGATGGTCGACTGACCCACAGAGTTCGACCTCAGGAGCTGAATAGCCTTCTCTCTGAGGGCAGCAGGGCTGACAAGGGCAGAGGGGCAGTGGCAAAGGAGACACCCACTCTCTTGGGAGAGCGGGCACAGCCAACTGGGTGGGGGGCGAAAGGGAGGGTGGTGGTAGAAAAGGGGATGATGCACAATGATGGTGCTGGGGTGGCCCCAGATGGGTCTGCCACTGCCAGGGAGTCCACTGGTGGAGGATTCCGAGGACGTCAACCCTGTCTTCCCCGTGGCACTCCCCTCACCATCTGGGCCACTGGGTCCCTCACTGTCAGTGGTCTCAGCACTCTGGGTCCCATGGCAGGCAGCTTCCCCACTCACCTATGCCCCATCTTCTTCACCTGCCGAAGCTGATGCACACAGAGAGAGAGGGAGGGAGAGAGAGGGTCATAACATTCTTCACACACACACATTTCAACATGCACCTCTTTAGTTATACATTCCCTGCTAGGAAAGTCCCAGTTAGAAACCCTGCAGAGACTACATCTTGTCAAAATATGATACTTTCAACTACCCCATTTGTCATCTGTCTCACCAACATCATAAGCCAACTATTTGAGCACTACTTGGCCATCCCATCAAATCACTGGTAACTCGAAGGCATCTGGCTCATCAAGGCCTGGTTAAAGCAAAGATTTTATCCCCATACAGCTCATCACTGTCCATCATCATATCAGTCTAAGGAAATGCAGGTGACAGATGACACAATGGTGGTCATTCTGACCTCGGCGGTAAAAGGCGCCTACCGCCGGTCAGAAATCCTCCATAATCCCGCCGCGGTCGCGGAAACCCGCCACGGTCATTCTGACCCGCAGAAGGCAAACCTCAGAAAATCCGACAGCCACAACAGACCGCCAGACCAGCGGTCGGCGGAAAAGTGGAGGTGACAAAACCTCCACCGTCACGCCAACAGAAATACGCCCATGCCATTACGACCCACGAATCCACGCGGCGGTCTTTCAAACGCGGTATTCCATTGGCGGGACACACCGCCGCGGTCAGAATACACACAAACAAACAAAACTCAGCCACATTGGCCGATTTGAATACCACACACCTGATACACATACACACACCACTCCCACACACACAATACAATATAAAACACACACCCACATCACCCACAAACCCCTACGCCAAAAAATTCTGAAAGAAGGCCAGAGCGAGACACCACCATCCACAAACTAGCAGCCACAGCCACTCCACACCATCACCCACACACTATCCACACACAAAACAACACACACCACCACACTCAACACACTTAACTACACATACTCCACCCCACACATCATACACACCACCCCATGGCACCCCAAAGACACCCCCGCTTCTCAGACGAAGAACTCAGGGTCATGGTGGAGGAAATCGTTCGGGTAGAGCCCCAGCTGTTCGGCACACAGATCCAATACACCAGCATTGCCCGGAGGACGGAGCTATGGCAGAGGATTGTCGACAGGGTCAACGCTGTGGGACAGCACCCCAGAAATCTGGAAGACATCAGGAAGCGATGGAACGACCTACGGGGGAAGGTGCGTTCCATGGTATCCAGGCACAACATCGCCGTGCAGAAGACTGGCGGAGGACCCCCACCTCAAACCCCACAAGTTACAACATGGGAGGAGGAAGTCTTGATCATCCTGCATCCTGACGGCCTCGCAGGAGTCGGCGGAGGAATGGATACTGGTAAGTTGAAGCTTCACTACTGCTTCCCCCCCACCTGCATGCCAAATCATACCCCAACCCTCACCCCCATCCTCGAACCCCACCCTCACCCCCACCCCCATCCTCACCCCCACCCTCACCCCCACCACCATCCTCACCCCCACCACCATCCTCACCCCCACCCCCAGCACACCTATTCCCTGCCAATGTCTCACCATCACAACCCACACATCCCAAAACCTAGGCCTGCATGCGTCCACTAAGCATGGACACCCATCACCAAAGCATGCCCAATGCATATACACATCCCCCCCACAAGCCACCCTCACCAAAGCCCCCACACACGAATGCCAGCACTTGGGGACACGGGAACCCACAGATACATCCATATGCCACACATTGAAACTATAACCATACCTCTATACCCCTGCAGGACCCGACCGTCAACACACCGCCGCGGAGGGCCCAGAATTCTCCACACCCCCCACCCAAGAGGCCGTCAGCGATGACAGCAGCTCTGTCGACCTGGACACCGATGACCAGCCCGGACCATCGGGGACCTCTGGACAGTCGGTTCCCCTCACACAGGCCCAGGCCACTACAGACCCAAACCCCTCTGGGAACACCAGCACAGCTCCCACCCAGCGGGCCCATGCCTCTGTCTCCAGGGTGCGTCAATCTGCGGTGTGTCTACCACTACAGGGCACCCAGGATAACCCACCACCCCAACAACAACAGGGACCTGGGGGCAGTGGTAGTGGGCACACCGGCCAGGGGGCAGAGGCCCAGGGAAACAGGGCAACTCGGAGGGCAGCTGTGCGACAGGGGGGGGACGGGCCCAGGGAACCCACTCTCCACGAGGCCCTCACCACCATCATGGGAGCATACAACCGCTCCCAGGAGACGATGGCGACGGTACTGGCCCGGTTCCAGGAGATCCAGGTACTGCAGGAGGAACACTATCGGGGGTACAGGGAGGACATCAGAGCCCTCACCTCCACCCTGGTTACCATGGTAGGGCTGCTGCAGGACCTCGTCAACACCAGGACGGACACTCAACAACACCCAAGGGCCCCTGCCACTAGCCTGGACCAAGAACAGCCAACCACCTCCGCCGGCGCTAGTGGACAGGAGGCCCCCGCACAGCAGCAGCCCACCAGACCCCCACCTCCTGCAGGAGAAGAACCACCCCGCAAGAGGGCCCTGAGATCTCGCAAGAAGACAGAGTAGGATGTCAAGACCCCCGCCAGCAATGGATACCACCTGATGTCATCCCACTGTCCCACATTGTCACCCTGTCCATCCTTGAACTGCCCATGCTCCATCTCTCCACAGGCCTCTGGACAATGCACCTGTGTGACTGTTACTCTGGACTCTGCCATGGACATTCCTTCACCATAGCCCCCACCCACTTGAAACCACCCATCCCATTTTGAGCACTTAAATAAACACCTATTTTGCACAAAACTATCTGGAGTCTGGCTGTGATTTCAATATATTGTAATTGACATGACAGTGCAAATATGTCCTTGTACATAGTGAAGTCAACAAACAGCTGCCACAAAGCTGTAGTCCATGGGGAAACGAAGCACAGGACTCGTAGTGGGGACCCCAGATCTGCAATAGGGGAGGAAAAGCCACAACTCAGTCATCATACACTGGGGCAAATAGACAGGCAGCAGAGATGCAGGAGAGTAGTTCACATTTACTAAATTATCTTTGAATTGTTACCTGTGTCCTATTGGAAGTACTGTTCAATGATTCTGTCCCTGTTGTCTGTTTCAGCCCCGTCGTCTTCCTCCTCGTCACTCTCCTCAGGTTCCACCGCTGCCACAACACCACCGTCTCGACCATCCTCCTGCAGGAAAGGCACCTGGCGGCGCAAAGCCAGGTTGTGAAGCATGCAGCAGGCCACGATGATGTGACACACCTTCTTAGGTGAGTACATTAGGGATCCACCTGTCACATGCAGGCACCGAAACCTGGCCTTTAGGAGGCCAAAGGTGCGTTCGATCACCCTCCTAGTACGCCCATGGGCCTCATTGTACCGTTCCTCTGCCCTGGTCCGGGGATTCCTTACTGGGGTCAGTAGCCACGACAGGTTGGGGTACCCAGAGTCCCCCAATAGCCATACGCGGTGTCTCTCTAGCTGTTCCATCACGTAAGGGATGCTGCTATTCCTCAGGATGTAGGCGTCATGCACTGACCCAGGGAATTTGGCATTTACATGCGAGATGTACTGGTCAGCCAAACACACCACCTGGATGTTCATTGAATGATAACTTTTTCTGTTCCTGTACACCTGCTCCCTGTCTCTTGGGGGAACCAAAGCCACATGGGTCCCATCAATGGCACCAATGACGTTGGGAATATGTCCAAGGGTGTAGAAATCACCCTTCACTGCAGCCAATTCGCCCACCTCAGGGAAAATGATGTAGCTCCTCACGTATTTCATCAGGGCAGACAACACTCTGGAAAACACCTTCGAAAACATGGGCTGAGACATCCCAGAAGCAATTCCCACTGTTGTCTGAAATGAACCACTTGCCAAGAAATGGAGTACTGACATGACCTGCACCAGAGGGGGAATCCCTGTGGGTTGGCGGATGGGGGACATCAGGTCGGGCTCCAGCTGGGCACACAGTTCATGTATAGTGGCACGGTTAAGACGGTAGGTCAGGATAATGTGGCGTTCTTCCATTGTCGACAGGTCCACCAGCGGTCGGTACACGGGAGGATTCATCCGTCTCCTCGCCAAACCCAGCGGACGGTGCCTAGGAAGGACAACATGGAGCACACAGTCAAGCAACCCACAGGTACGTACTCACAGCTAGCACAGTAAACGATTCTCTATGCAGTGAATGGCGTGTCTGAGTGGCTATGCAAGGCCTAGGCCTGTGTGACGCAGTTGAAATTGAGCCATGTGGGCCCTGGAAATGGCGGCTGCCTGACCTGTGAAGTGTGACAATGGGATGTGAGGTCAATGCGCTGGCGTGGCACACCGCGGCGGGCGGCGGGCGAAGACCGCGGCGCGAAGCCGCATTGGTTAACATTGAAGCCTATGGGTTTCAGGAGCCAATGGCGAAGGGCGCCGGCGGTGGCGGTACGCACCGCCGCGGTAGGCACCGCCGCGGACGTGACCGCCATTTTCTATCTACTTATCCACTTGCGACTTGAACTTTCACAGGAGAGGACCTATACTGCAAGTGTTGCTGTGACCTCGGTCTGGAAGGGACAATGGCTGCTGCGCCTGGGGAAAGGGCCCCTGCCTTCACTGGAGAGGAGTTGGAGAAACTTGTGGATGGGGTCCTCCCCCAGTATGCGCTACTCTACGGTCCTCCAGACCAACAAGTGAGTTTAATTCAATCTGGATTTGGGGCCACTGGCCTGGCGGGGGGCCTGGCGGGGATGGGGGGGCATGTTGGGGCTGGCTGGGGGCCTGGCGGCGATGGGGGGCATGTTGGGCCTGGTGGGGGGCATGGCGGGGGCCTGGCGGGGATGGGGGGCGTTGGGCCTGGCTTGGGGGCCTGGCGGGGGGCCTGGCGGGGATGGGGGGGCATGTTGGGGCTGGCGGGGGGCCTGGCGGGGATGGGGGGGCATGTTGGGCCTGGTGGGGGGCATGGCGGGGGGCCTGGCGGGGATGGGGGGCGTTGGGCCTGGCTTGGGGGCCTGGCGGGGGGCCTGGCGGGGATGGGGGGGCATGTTGGGGCTGGCGGGGGGCCTGGCGGGGATGGGGGGCATGTTGGGCCTGGTGGGGGGCATGGCGGGGGGCCTGGCGGGGATGGGGGGGCATGTTGGGGCTGGCGGGGGGCCTGGCGGGGATGGGGGGCATGTTGGGCCTGGTGGGGGGCATGGCGGGGGGCCTGGCGGGGATGGGGGGCGTTGGGTCACTGGCAAGAAAATGCAGACAAACTTGAACGTGGTATTTCTCCCTCCCTGTACGTGTCACATAGGTCCGCGCCCATGAGAAGATCGGGATTTGGCGTGCCATCGCCAAGGAAGTCCGGACCCTGGGGGTCCACCATCGACAGGGCACCCACTGCCGCAAGAGGTGGGAGGACATCCGCCGCGGGACCAACAAGACCGCCGAGTCTCTGCTGGGGATGGCCTCCCAACGTAGGCGGGGTGCCTGCCGTCAACTGACCCCCCTGATGTTCCGGATCCTGGCGGTGGCCTACCCTGATTTGGATGGGCGCGTGAGGGCAGCACAGCAGACACAAGGGGGTGAGTACAAGCATTATCTACTCTGTTGTCGCGCAGTGGAGGTGTCTGGGTGGGGGAGGAGGGCTGTGGGTCCCCCTAGGCCAGGGCGATATCTGTAGGCTGGGCACCCCCGTAAGCCCCTGTGTCCCCAGCCACCACCCTCAGTAGTTTGTCAGTACAGCCATCCCTGGGCCGTGTCATCCATGGGTGCAGTTGTCAACTCTAGGCGTGTAGGGCATGTTCCACGGAATGCGTAGCGGACCCCAAGTGCGCAACTTAGTGCAGGGGGCATCTGTGTCTGTCATGTCCGCTAACTGTACCGGAGATCCATGTACTCAATATCCCTTTATTTCTCTCTCCCCCCCCCTTTTTGTTTGTCTTTCTGTGCTTGTGTGCATCAGCATCATCAGGCGGAGGAGAAGTGGCATCGGGGCAGGAGGGAGCTGCATCTCACATGGCCCAGGAGGGCCATGCCACAGAGTCAGACTGGACCAGTGAGACGGAGGGCGAGGGGAGCTCCACGACGGGGACGACTGGACCCTGCAGCGACACGGACACGTCCTCGGAAGGGAGCTCCCTTGCGGGGGTGGCACCATCCGTGCCCCCCACCATTACAGGTACAGCCGCCACCCAGCGCACCATCTCCGCCCTCCCAGCAGCCCCTCAGCGTTCGCCCCGTGCCCGCTCTGCCAGGAAGCCGGGCATCTCCTTCGCCCCAGGCACCTCAGGCCCTGCCCCTGTTACCCCCGATGCCCTCAGTGAGGAGGTCATTGACCTCCTCCGAACGCTCATTGTTGGGCAGACTACCCTTTTGAATGCCATCCAGGGGGTGGAGAGGGAGGTTCATCGCAGCAATGCGTACCTGGATGGCATTCATTCGGGTCAGGCTGCCCATCAGCGATCGTTCCAGGCTCTGGCCTCAGCACTGACGGCAGCCATTGTCCCTGTCTCCTGCCTCCCTCTACTAACTCCCTCCTCCCAGTCTCCTGTTCCTCTGCCTGTCCCACCCACACCATCAGACCAGCCTGCACACACCTCAACACCCAAGAGAAGCTCATCCAAACATAAGCACCACAGATCACGCAGACATTCACACACGCAACATTCCGATGCAGACATGCCAACAGTCACTACCACCTCTGTGACCCCCACCTCCTCGTCTCCCTCCTCCCTCCCTGTGACGTCTACACTCACACCTCCATTCACCTCACCATCAGCCAGTGTTTCCATCACCAGCACACCCTCCACTCCAGTCCGCACACGTGCAGTCACCACCCCCACTGCCATTTACACGTCCCCTGTGTCCTCTCCCACTGTGTCTGTCACCCCCTCTTCCACACCACACAAACGCAGCCACCCACCCACCCAACAGCCATCCACCTCACGACAGCCTATCCCTCCTGCACCTGCACCCAAAGACAGCAAACGTGACTCACCTACAACCACATCCTCTCCCTCCACTCCCATTCCCACTGTACCTACCACTCTCCATTGTCCCAAGAAACTCTTCCTCGCCACTGCTAACTTCTTTCCTGACCCTGAGCCCCCCCCTCCTTCTCGTCGGGGTAAGAAGAGCACCTCAGCCACCACCAGCCCTGCAGCCCCCTTGACAAGGGTGCAGGCGTATTGGAGCCCACCAGCCCGCATGTCTGGATCTTCGCCCAGCAGCAAGGGGACAGCCAGCCCACCCCCTGGAAAGAGGAGCAGAAGGCGGAAGGGGCGCCGCAGGAGCCCGGCTTCTACATCCCCCCCGGACACCACCCAGAGACAGTCACCAGCCACAGCTCCAAAGGGAGGAAAGGGGCACAGACTCCCGACTAAGGAGGGCAAGGGCAGCAAGTCGGAGAGGTCAGGCTGCAGGCCTGCTGCCCAGGAGGAGCCCACCACCCCCATAGCCGCTGCCCAGGGAGGACCCAGCCCAGCTGGCCAGGAGGGCCCCACCACCCACAGCCCAGGTGGGCATTGAAGGAGCAACATCCCCGCTGCCCAGGAGGGCACCACCAGGCAATGAGCAGTTGGCCATAGACCGGCCGCCGTCTCAAGCCCCGCTGAACTGGGCCCCGCCGTCTCAAGCACCGCTCCGCTGGGCCCCGCCGTCTCAAGCACCGCTGAACTGGGCCCCGCCATCTCAAGAACCGCTGAACTGGGCCCCGCCGTCTCCAGCACCGCTCCGCTGGGCCCCGCCGTCTCAAGAACCGCTGAACTGGGCCCCGCCGTCTCCAGCACCGCTCCGCTGGGCCCCGCCGTCTCAAGAACCGCTGAACTGGGCCCCGCCGTCTCAAGCACCGCTGAACTGGGCCCCGCCGTCTCAAGCACCGCTGAACTGGGCCCCGCCGTCTCAAGCACCGCTCCGCTGGGCCCCGCCGTCTCAAGAACCGCTGAACTGGGCCCCGCCGTCTCAAGCACCGCTGAACTGGGCCCCGCCGTCTCAAGCCCCGCTGAACTGGGCCCCGCCGTCTCAAGCACCGCTCCGCTGGGCCCCGCCGTCTCAAGCACCGCTGAACTGGGCCCCGCCGTCTCAAGAACCGCTGAACTGGGCCCCCGCCGTCTCCAGCACCGCTCCGCTGGGCCCCGCCGTCTCAAGAACCGCTGAACTGGGCCCGCCGTCTCAAGCACCGCTGAACTGGGCCCCGGCGTCTCAAGCACCGCTGAACTGGGCCCCGCCGTCTCAAGCACCGCTCCGCTGGGCCCCGCCGTCTCAAGAACCGCTGAACTGGGCCCCGCCGTCTCAAGCACCGCTGAACTGGGCCCCGCCGTCTCAAGCACCGCTGAACTGGGCCCCGCCGTCTCAAGAACCGCTGAACTGGGCCCCGCCGTCTCAAGCACTGCTGAACTGGGCCCCGCCGTCTCAAGAACCGCTGAACTGGGCCCCGCCGTCTCAAGCAGCGCTCCGCTGGGCCCCGCCATCTCAAGAACCGCTGAACTGGGCCCTTCAAGGCAAGATCCGCTGAACTGGGCCCTTCAAGGCAAGAACCGCTGGCCCTTTGGCAGACGTGGCAGGGCAGGATCTGTCTCGGGCAGGGCTGCAGGATGTCCTCTGGCCAACATGCCTCCTCCAGTGGCAGTGGGGTCTGTTATGGACTGTTTGGACTGTGGCTTTGCACTCCCCAGGATGGCCCAGTGGGCAGGCCACCCACTGTATGGACTGTATGGACTGTGGCTTTGCACTCCCCAGGATGGCCCAGTGGGCAGGCCACCCACTGTATGGACTGTATGGACTGTGGCTTTGCTCTCCCCAGGATGGCCCAGTGGGCAGGCCACCCACTGTATGGACTGTATGGACTGTGGCTTTGCTCTCCCCAGGATGGCCCAGTGGGCAGGCCACCCACTGTATGGACTGTATGGACTGTGGCTTTGCTCTCCCCAGGATGGCCCAGTGGGCAGGCCACCCACTGTATGGACTGTATGGACTGTGGCTTTGCTCTCCCCAGGATGGCCCAGTGGGCAGGCCACCCACTGTATGGACTGTATGGACTGTGGCTTTGCTCTCCCCAGGATGGCCCAGTGGGCAGGCCACCCACTGTATGGACTGTATGGACTGTGGCTTTGCTCTCCCCAGGATGGCCCAGTGGGCAGGCCACCCACTGTATGGACTGTATGGACTGTGGCTTTGCACTCCCCAGGATGGCCCAGTGGGCAGGCCACCCACTGTATGGACTGTATGGACTGTGGCTTTGCACTCCCCAGGAAGGCCCAGTGGTCATGGAGTCCCCTCGTGGATCTGGCGTCGTGTACTCAAGTGGCTGAGGTGCCCCCCCTTCCCTTCCCCCTGAGGTGCCTGTCCTATTTTCTTTCTGATGCCCCTGCAGTGTTCTCTCCGTGGAGTTCTTGTCGTGGGACTGGGCCTTGCCCCTTTGCACAGGACCCCTGTGGTCCACGGCAAGTGGTTGGACTACATTTAGTAGCTGTATATATTTTGTACATAGTTTATTTATTTATTGGGATTACTGGTGTCCATATTTCAATATATCTGCCCGTTTATGATCTCTTCTTTTGGTCTTTGCATTATTTCGGGGGGGGGGTTTGTGGGTTGTGACAGTGATCTGTGGGAATGCATTGATGTGTGTGTTGTAGTGGGTATGGGTGGGTGGGTGTGTGCCGGTAATCTTTTCCTTCCCCTGTGTCGTAGGTGCAGTACTCACGATGTCTTCCGCGCCGCCGGGCGTGCTCCTGGTACATGAGCAGGTATAGGAGTGCGGGGATGACCTGCAACTCGGGTTCCATACTGCCGGAATCTCACGTGGAGTGCGTAGAGGTGAGCGTTTTCCCGTTCGTAGTCTGTTTCCGCCGTGTTTTTATCGGCGGTGCTCCCGCCCCGGAAAAGGTGGCGGATTGGTGGGTCGTGATAGGGTGGGCGGTACATTGTCTGCCGCCTGGCTGTTGGCGGGGACCGCCGCGCTGTTTGTTTGTGCCGCCGTGGCGGGCGGAGTGTTAATGCGGCGGGCTGTGTTGGCGGTTCCCGCCAGGGTCAGAATTGCATATTTTGGACCGCCGGCCTGTTGGCGGGTTGGCCGCCTCATTATCACCGACCGCCAGGGTCAGAATGAGGGCCAATATCTTGCCTCCTCCAATTCTACACCTGACCAGTCCATCCACAAAAATAATTATCCATGAAAGGAAAGTCATCTCACTTAACGTACAACACAGCACCTTGCATTCTAATCACATGCCTGGCCACTCAACTATAGCTGTGTTTTGCTTTGGTTGCTATTGTGAGTGAGCCATTGCATTGCTGTCATTGCCATGTACCATTCCACACTAGAACAATATAGCTGGTGTAGCTCTTAAATTAGTTGTACATGTATTACATGTGATGTTTTGTACACATTCCAGGTTTTCACAATGATGGGTTAGTGCATTCTGGGAGTTGTAGTGATAAGATTAGCCAGTAGTTAACATGCCATTTCCAAGGGATGTGAGGGCAGTTGGTCTCAGTGGAGAAGTGGCATGCCAGAGAGGGGCATTTGGTGATTTGGAGAGAGGTGTAGTGGGTAAAATAGTTCATTAGGGTAGGTTTAGGTGGTGATGGAGTATGCAGGACAAGACAATTGTGTAACATTAATGTTGAGGGTACTTACCAGACTCCAGTCCAGCAGGTATGCCTGTCAGGCTCTCAGGATGCAGTATGTCCAAGACCTTCTCCTCCCAAGATGTGAAAGCAAGGGGAGCAGGTGGGGGCCCACCACCAGTCTTCTGTATGACTAGCTGGCACCTGGATGCCATGGAACACACCTTCCCCCCTAGGTCGTTCCACCTCTTCCAGATGTCTTTCCTTGTGCATAGATTACTGCCTACAGAATTGACCCTGTCAACTAGTCTTTGCCACAACTCAATTTTCCTGGCAATATATGTTTGTTGGACCTGTGTTCTGAACAGGTGTGGCCCTACCTCTACTATTTCATCCACCATGACCCTTAACTCGTCATCAGTGAAATGTGGGTGTTTTGTGGGCATATAGTAGTGGTTCTGTAGATGGTGTGTGGGGGTGTTGTGAGTGTAAGGGTGCTGTGTTTAGTAATTGGTGATGTGTGGGTGCTGCAATGTGAGTGGGAGATGATTGTAGCAGATTGTGTGAGCTGTGATTGTTCTGCTGATGTGGGGTGTGTGCTGAGTGAAATATGTATATGTGCCTATAGTGTACCAATACAAAATCTTATCTTTTAGGCTTCTCAGTTCATGTATATGATATTCTGGATGCATAGGATGGTGGGTTGTGTAGGGTATGTTATATAGTGCAGTGAGTAGGTGTGTCTGGTGTATGGATGTGTGTTAGGTGTGGTATGTTCAAACTATCCAATATGGTGTTGTGTTCTGACAGAAGTGAGTTGAGATAGCTGCGTTTCAGCTGTGGCGATTTGTGGATCATAATTTGGTGGGTGGAATTTTGCCAAGCTGGCAGTGCCGGTGGTGGAACCATCTGTTTTCGGTCCTCCAGTGTCTTGGCGGTTTCAGAAATTTGCCAGTTTTTTTGACAGACTTGACAGTGTAACTCTTAATATGGCAGTTGGATTACTGTCGAAATGGCAATTTTTTGGGCGACCGCCACCACAGTGGTCTTTCCCAAAGACCACCAAACTTGTAATGAGGCCCATAGTGTTCTTTGAAGAGGTGAGTCTTCAACTGTTTCCTAAGTTGAAGCAGTACTGGTAGATTTGGGGGTGTTGTTCCTGATACCAGATGCACAGATGGAAAAGGCCTGGTGTCTTCATGCCCATAAATTATTTCATCAGCATCTTTATTTGATTTAAGATTACAAATGATAACAAAATCTACTTCATGTACATCACTGAACTATGGCTTAGTACTTTCACAGTTGATCATTGACTCTCTACTACCAGCAGGATACAACATCATTAGAGCAGGCAGATTCACTAATATTGGGGTTGGTCTAGCCATAATTTTTAGAAACAAAGGAATCTGCAAATAAACATCAAAAAATTCACAGAATAACTATGCAAATACATCACCTAAAACCAAATAGTGTCTCACGTAAACATATTTATGAGTGATTTCACACCGATTGGTGAAACTATTGATTTAAATTATTTAGGTCTTTAGAGTGGTTACTCAAACTAAATAATTTTAAAACATACATAATTCAACTCAAACTACATAAAAGACTCCACCTTTAAAATAAATATAATAATTTCTATAATAAAATAGATAATTAAAATATCCCAACCTCACTACCATTCGACATGTATTTACTAATAAGTACATTTTCATTTCCTGCTGAAGTTACTGTTCATGTTCTTGGTCATGTTTCCATAGGAAATAGATTTTTCTGTTTGCTTATAACTTTGACACTGTTTGATGAATCTTCATGAAACTTTCCAAAATTGAAAAAGAAACCAAGGCAGACAGTGAAAAATCGTGATGGGGTTGTGCCTGGGGGCCACTGCACTGCCCATGCCAAGTGCGGGTCCCCTTACCACCTGCCTTTCCATGACGGTGTCTACCACTATGGACAGGCTGGCTGTAAGGGGAGTCAAAATCCCAAGGGCAGCGCTGCCCTGGCGGATTCTGACCGCTGGGACATCCATGGTGGTAAACCGCCGGTCCAGGCGGTGTGACCGCGGCAGTACCACCGCGGTCATAATATGGCATTTCGTACCGCCAGCCTGTTGTCGGTGACCGCCAGGGTTGTAATGAGGCTCAAATTCCTCAAGGCTAACAAATGGATCCGGAAGGGGGTATTCATGTCTTTGTCTCCTGATTACAATGATGTGCTAATCCCTTGGGCCTTTGCCCACTCTGCCAGAATTTTAAATGAAAATGGCAGCCAGCCCTATACTACTAAAAAATAAATTTTTAGGATTTTGTCCCGAGGGAGAACCGTCCCAAAAGGCCTAAGAGTTCAGGACATCCCTCAAATAATGGATTAATGATTTACTGTGATCAAGACCAGGAAGTTCGAAACGTGTTGGTGTTAGCTGGTGGGGTTTTCTTGTACAAAATAAAAGAAGATTGAAGGAATCCTGTGAGTACGGCATCTTTAACTTTAGTGTTAAACTGGTATTAAAAAAAATATATATATATATATATATATATATACACACACACATATATATATAGAG
Source organism: Pleurodeles waltl (assembly GCF_031143425.1). Classification (NCBI taxonomy): domain Eukaryota; kingdom Metazoa; phylum Chordata; class Amphibia; order Caudata; family Salamandridae; genus Pleurodeles; species Pleurodeles waltl. The sequence continues at coordinate 1,858,017,296 of NC_090444.1, forward strand.
AGAAAGAGCATCTTTTGTTTTGCTAATAACTTTGGCACTACTTGATGTAGCTGTTGTAAGGAAAGTTTCAGGGTGATCCAGCCAGGGGGTGAGGGGGTCCCAGAACACTTTTTTCCTATTCATTTTTCCATAGGAAACATTGAACAGTGATAGCGCCAAAACTACTGGATGGAATAACACCAAATGTGTCAGAAATGTAGGTCCTGGTCCGGAAAGTGACCTTTTTTTGTTTTGGTGTAAATCCATTCAGTATTTTTTGAGAAAGCATTCCACACAGTTGATGATAACTGCCTCCCAGAGTTACTTCAAAGCAGAGTGTGGCTTAGTTATACCTGAAGCTTTCCTCCCAGGAAGATATTACCCAGGTTGATGCCACTCTCAATGCCAATAAAATGACATGCTATGAAAACTGAATTCCTACCCTTATCCCCACCCCACAGTTTCCTCCAAGTACAAGAATGTATTAAACAGCTAGACGTCCCCCAGTGCAAACCAATCTTCATAAAACCAACCCTGGCCAAAATTCTCAACATGCAAGCACACATCAGCACATCTACACACATCCATTTTCCCCAACTGAACCTCTGTAAGATGATGAAACCCTTCATTCAGCCACCAGACTTCAAGATCACAGTTCAATCGCTAATTGTATCCTGACTGAACTAAGGGAGTGCAATTGTAATTGGTCCACTGAAATCAAGCACAGCACCTTTCAAGGCAACCCAAATGCCACACCCAGACTAATAACAGGTACAAGACATTTCAACCATATCACACCATATCACACCCTTTTTAAAGTCTCTCAATTGGCTCCACGTCAAAGTTATGATGCAACTGAAGATAGAGTGTATGACGGACAAAACCCTGCACCATGATGTACTGAGCCCTTTACAAACATGTTAAAGATCTCAGGTGACATCATTCTTTCTGGAACTATCTAAATCCTGAAAAAAGACCAAACCAGTTCCTTTTCTGGTTCCGCCCTGGGAATGTTGAACTTTCCCCTTTTGGAAATCTGAACTAATTCACCTTCAAGAAAGAGGTTAAGAGGATTTTGCTAAGCAGATTCTTAACAAAGTGCTAACAACACAGACCATCTCAGGGACCCCTGGCCCACAGCACATTCCAACTAGCTGCAATTATATGTAAGCACACTATCACTGTGCCAAGAGAGCGATTCTTGACACCAAACATTTTGCTGTGGTGCTTTTATGATTTATAATATAGGATACTACATGCTATGAAATGGAACTTGTGGGTTATTCTACACAGTGCTCGGATACCTTGGGACATGTTCACACTTTGTAAAACTGTCAAAATAACAAAAGATAGGTTGATAGATAGATAGATAGATAGATAGATAGATAGATAGATAGATAGATAGATAGATAGATAGATAGATAGATAGATAGATAAATAAATAGAGTTGTTATTGTACCATCCACTAGTGTGACATAAGAAAACATGGCTCTAGACCTCCGCTATGACTGTGGCAGTGCAACTTCATAAAATAACACTTTTTGACAGGTAAACACTTCCCTTTCTCAGATTAGTAAACCACCAGTATGTAATACTTGTAGTTCAGAAGGTAGCATGTATGGTATTTAGAAGTGAGACATGTAGAAAATGATTATCATAACTCTACATTGACAAAAGCTAAAAAGGTATTTTCATTGGAGCATGCCTAGCTGTCCTATGTAGTAAGCCGAAGTGCTGATTAAAATATTAATACCGCTAACTCTAGAAAGTAACTGTGAGAAAATAGCTTCCAACATGGTTAACCCCATTTGTGGCCTGTTTGTCAGTGTGTCTTGACTGTGTCACTGGGATCCTGCTAGTCACGACCCCAGTGCTCATGGTGTGTTCCCCACATGTCAGTATGTTTCTCTGTTTTTGTTGGGATTCTTAACTGTGTCACTGGAGTCCTGCTAACCAGAAGTCCAGTGCTTATGCTCTCTCTGGTTCCAAATTTGTCCTTACATACTGGTAACCCAGTATTTCACTCCAGATTGGCATACTGGACCCCCCTTATAAGTCCCTAGTAAATGGTACCTAGGTACCCTGGGCATTAAGGTTCCAGGGGATCCTTATGGGCTGCAGCATTTCTTTTGCCCCCCAAAAGGATCCCATACAAAGGCCTCTACAGGACGGCTATTGCAGCCTGTTTAAAATAGTGTATGAACTATTTCACAGCCATTTTCACTGCACCAGGTCACTTATAAGTCACCTATATGTCAGGCCTTCAGACCCTGAAGGCTGGGTGCAAAGTACCTGTGTGTGAGGGCACCCCTGCACTAGCATAAGTGCCCCCACATCGTCCAAGCCCATTTTCCCGGATTTCGTGAGTGTGGGGGTGCCATTTTAAGTGTGCACTGCACATAGGTCAATACCTATTTACAGCATCACAATGGTAACTCCGAATATGGCCATGCAAGGTGTCTAACAACTGGGAATTGTGTCCCAATACTGATTCCAGTATTAGTTTTACAATTCCATGAACCCTGTGGTCTCCACCATGGACCCCCAGTACTGCTACACCAGCCCCCTGAGGTTTTCACTGCAGCCCCAGCTGCTGCCACCTCACAAACAGGCTTCTGCCCTCCTGGGGCTTGAGCAGCTCAATTCCAGGAAGGCAGAACAATGCATTTCCTTTAGGAGAGGTATGTTACATCCTCTCCCTTTGAAAATAGGTGTTACAGGCATGGGAGTGGTAGCCTCCTTGAGCATCAGGAAATGCTTTGAAGGGCACCGATGGGGCCCTCCTTGCATAATCCAGTCTACACAGGTTCAGGGACCCCCAGTCCCTGCTCTGGCGTGAAAGTGGAAGAAGGAAAGGGGAGTGACCACTTCCCTGTCCATCACCACCCCAGGTATGGTGCCCAGAGCTCCTCCAGAGTGTCCCTGGGTTCTACCATCTTGTTTTCAGGGTAGTCAGGGAACTCTGGGAGCATCTGAGTGGCCAGTGCTAGCAGGTGACGTCAGAGACCCCTCCCGATAAGTGTTTACCTGGTTAGGTGACCACCCCCCTCTCAGGGCTATTTAGGGTCTCTCCTCTGGGTGTTTCTTCAGATTGCAAGACTCCATCCTCTTCATCTTCTATCAACGGATCAACCGATGACTGCTCCAGGAACTCTACAAAACTGTAACAAAGAAGCAAAGACGACTTCTGCAACATTGTAACATCAGCTCCTGCCAGCAACTGCAACAGTTTCCAGGTTGTGCACGCTTTGAGGACTGCCTGTCTTCAGCCTTCACCAGAAGAACCGAAGGAATCTCCGGTGGAGTGAAGGAGTCACGTTCCTGCTTCAGCAGGCACCCCTCTGCAGTGATGACCGGTGGCTTGGGTCCCCTCACCTGAAGAAGTGCGTGAATCCAGCAACACGTGTGGTGCACTGGAGTGGTCCCGATGATCCTGAAGTCCAGCTGTTCAACTTTGGTGGAGGTAAGGGCTTACCTCCCCATGCATGACAGTACCCCGTGCTCCAGCTGATTTGCAGTTGCCAAAGCTTGTGTCAAATCTTCCATGAAGTTCTTCGTGCACAGCACATCTCCATCCCCCAGCACTTTATCTACAACATGCAGCTCCCTGAGCGACTCTCCGGCGGCATGGGATGCTATTGTGTCATGCTGCATGGGCCTCCATTTGCACCTTCTTTGTCCCTGTGCTGTGGGACTCCTGTGCATGCTGTCTGGTCTTCCTTGGGCCGTCTGGATTGCTGAGAGCACCCTCTGTCTCTCCCTTCTGGGTAGAGTCAACCTGGTCCTTCCTGGGCACGGACAGGGCCATTTACCTCTAACAGCGAGCTTTGTGTTTACCAAGGCTTGTTTGTGGGATCCAGCGGCGCAAACCAGACTGCAATCATCCATCCGGCATGGGACATCATCTGCACCAACCAGGAACCCGCATCCATCTTTTTGGGTGCAGTACTGACTGTTGTTCTCCACCCGTGGTTCCACTTTTGCACCTTTATGTGGGTTAGCAGGGGCTCCTCTTCTTCCTGGACTTTTCTGGTTCTTGCACTATCTCCTTTTTCATTTTTTTTGTGTGTTCTAGGAAAGTTCCTGAGATTTGCTCCTACTTTCCTGGGCTTTGGGGTGGGTTTTAATACATACCTTTGGGGTTTTCTAACACTTCCTGCTCCCCTCTACATACTACCCTTGCCCAGGTGGGAAACTGACATTTGCATTCCATTTTTTTAGTATATGGTTTGTTTCTAACTATTGTGATTTTCACTATATGCACTTTTTTCTAACTGTTAACTTACCTGTTTTTGGATACTAGTGTATACATTGTGTATATTACTTACCTCCTAAAGGAGTATAGTCTCTAAGGTATATTTGGCAAGTGTGTCACCAAACTAAAGTACCTTTATTTTTGTACCACTGATTATTTTCTTTCATTTGTGTAAGTACTGTATGACTGTAATGATATTGCATTAGCTTGGCATGTCTCCTAGTTAAGCCTTATGGGGCTTTTTACAAAAGTTACTCCAAACTTATTTAAAGCTCCAGAACGTCTTCTTGAAGTCCCTCTTGTGGATTCAAAATGTCTAAAATACCAATCCCATGGTCTAGATGCTCTGAGATGGTCCTTGGAATGTTGGTACTACATTTCCCACCATGCACCGGATCAAATCCCTAAAAGTTCAGTGAACGCTGTCTAGATGGGCTCTTCTTGCAGGAGTTGATGCAGATGAGTCTTGTTAGCTCCTTTATACCTGTCACTTACGGGGACTCCACTCCTTCTTTTTTCAAAACAAGGCAAAGTCCTTTTAGGTTTGAAGATCAAAGTGTACAGCAGGTGCAGTTCTTAACAGTGCAGTCCAAGGGTCCAGCAGGGCAGTCCTTCATCTCCTGTAGTTCTAGGCAGGGATCTCTTGTAGCTCTTTTGAACCTGTTGCTTTCAGGGAGCCCTTCCATAATCCCATTGAAGCAAGGCAAAGTCCTCTGGGCTTATTTCCAAAGTGCACAGCAGGTGCAATGCTTATGAATGCAGCTCTTTGGGTGCAGACCAGGGGTTCCAGTGGGGCAATCCTTCTTCTTTTTTTTCCAGCCAGGGATCAGAGATGCTGGGCCACTCTCCCATTCATTATTGTTCAAGCATTTTGTGGAAATCCTTCTCTGTTCTATTCCAAATATTGAATAAATCATTAATATATCTTGTCCATAAAATTAGCTTTTCCAGAAACGTTTCATTTTCTCCTCCAAGGCTATTTCTTTTTCCACCATCCTACTATCAGGGTGGCGTAAAATGGAGAAAACAAAATGTCCATGGATGTTCTAAATCTTTGTATACTTGATGATTGAAGATGAAAATTATGTGGTTAAGACAGGTATCTACCATCGGTATTAACATCTTGGAATATTCACATTCTCCAATGTTGTTCTGTCTCAAAAACATTAGCAAGTTGTTGGATCTATTCTATCAGTTTGAGTCCAAGAAGGACAGTTTTAGCTCTTTTCTAGCAATAGTTATATTTTAATAAACTATTCCCATGTTAGCCTATGGAGCTAATGTACTACTATCAGGAAACATGAAACTTGCAGTTTTATCCTCACCAGGGCATATAAAACATAATGTACAAGTCCTGGGGCACTTAGGGGAGACCTTAGGGGTGATGTATATGTAAAAATAAGATAGTTAGAGACTTTGGAAGTATCTTTAATTCCAAAGCCGAATTTGCCTATAAATTCAATTTAAAAATAGCTTGCAAGTCATGCCTGGTGTTTAAATTGACAGCAAGCACCACAGCAGTGCACATTTAAGGGCAATAAATTTGCTGGGCATCTAAAGCCACATGTTCCTCCATAGACTAGTTATCTACGGGGAGGTTGTCATGCCAACTATGAGTATGACTAATTTGCACATACTTTAGATCGGAGCACTGATTACCAGAGCCCAGGGTACCTTCTGAGTCAGAAAGTCAGCATCCAGTAGTCACAAATGGGGCAACAAGTGGGGGACACAGCTAAAAGCCCTGGTTGTTTACAATACTACTCATATTAGGCAACATAAACTATAAAGTGTCTATCAGTGTCTTAACAGTGTCAAGCATACATAAACAGACACAGACATAGTTCTTATTTGTGCATGAGCAACAAGAAAAGAAGGGAGATGGCCACAGGTTCTGAGTATTCCTGCATGTTCTAGAATGCGAGGTTTATAATTCTATTCAGTGTTCTATGCGTGTTGTTGTGTGTGAGATGTAAAAAAGGAGTATGCATAATGTTGGCCTCCATCCTTGCCTTAAAATCTAAAGGTGAGCAGCACTCAAAGAGGTTATGTCCAATTATTCATTATGACAAAATAGGAAGAAAATGCTAGAGCACTTTGAGCGTGCTTGGTCTTAATCACAGCATAAATGATAATCCTTTAACAATGTTTTCACTTCCTTCACTCCCTTCTTATCTGTTGCATGGCATATTGGGAGATGGAAAAAGTATTCATGCTTTTATTCCCCTTGTTGTTCTTCATTTATTTCTGTATTTTACTTATAGCACATCTAGTATATGCTTAAATTCAGATCTAATTCCAATATCAACTAAATATTGCCACATTTAACTGTTAGGACTTTCTATTGTTACATTCATTTGCATGCAAAGAACTTATATTGGTTTGCTGTTATTTATTTGTGAGTGAGAGATCTGTCTATTGTACTCATTTAAATCAAACATTTTAGAGTTTTTCACTAAATTCATATTGTTTAGTCAATTGGATATCCACATTTTTACGTGTACGTATACAGAAACCAAAGCTAGGATGTCAAGCCTATGCCTAGGTAGTATTAATAATGTCTACAGTATTTTGTATATCACTACAGTTCTCAATCTGTCTTTTTAGATGCAAACATGTAATTCCCCATAGTTGTTTGATCCACAAGATATGTGTGTTTGAAGCCTGATGTGTACCTGGGATTCCAAATTTATCAACACTCATATTCTGATCCCACTGTGTTTATTCTTGAATACTGTATCTATTCCATAGAAATTCATTGATCTACAATCCTCTGTGTATTCCTTCACGTAATGTTTAGCTCTTGAATATTTAGGTTTGTTTTTGTTGACTGCATTTACATGTAGAACATGTAGTATACCCCACACGTTTAATCCACACTTGCATTATAATATGTCTAACACAAATTGTGTGTTAAGATTTTCTTTACGATGTAGATCACTTGTTTTTCTATCTTAGATGTTTTTCATATTCTGTACTACTTTGCAACCTCTACATGTTTTACATCCAACGAACCCAAAGTGGGTTGTTGTTAGTTTTAATTTTGAATTTTATCTTTAAAGTGACTTTGAACATATATTCCTACAGTGCAGATGTTTTTTATTTTTAATGCAGCACAATCAGTTAAAAGAAAACCCCATTATGTGTAATTTGTAAACAAGCCTCAGGAACCATGGACTCCCTTCCCAGCCTCTACTTAATCATGTGTAAACAATAGTTTAGAGGTTCAGAGACTCATTTGGGTGATGAAAATTTTTTTTTTTGATTATAATTCATTACATGCCGTGCCAAGATATGCTCTGCAACACTTTTGTTTAGGTTAATGTTTGTTTGCCGTTCACAATGGCAGTCATAAATATACCAGCAATAAAATACCTTTGTGAAAAGCAAACATTCATACATTTAAACAAAAGTGTATGTTTCACTGTGTGAATCAGACCCGAAATATGCTGCTTCATCACGGCTGAGTATATTAAGAAGTACTGCATTTTATAGTAAAAGCAACAAAGAAATAATAATGTAGTATGCATGTTACAAATAGAGGGGCTGATCACGAACTTGGCGGAGGGGATTACTCTACCCCAGATGTGTCGGATATCCTCTCCACCATGTTACAAGTTCCAAGAGATATATTGAAACTTGTAATACAGCTGGCGAGATATCCATCACATTTGGGGTGGAGTAATCCCCTTGGCCAAAGTTGTAAGCAGGACCAAAATGTCTTCAGGAAAAATATGTCATGAGCGAGGTTTTCATAATTTTTATTAGTCAACATCCTCTTATTCAGAATTATTTATATGTCTTGGTTCAGTTTGAAATTCTTGTATTCAGGGAACATTTTGTTTAGGAGACATGATAACCCCTTCAGCTAATACCAGGTATTCTGCTGCTTTAAAATGTTTGCAAGTTTTTATGAATAATATGCTGATTTGTCTTCTATTAGGTCTCCAAAGTCCAGATCATTTTGGATAAGATGCCAATGTTATTGGAATATTTTTCTGACTTGATTATGTTCTTTGCTATAAGTTACAGTTATTCTAATTTTGTTGCCTTGAGCTGTAATGCTCTATTCTTTTTTGTGAGTAGCATTTCCCCTCTTGTTCTCTTTACTAATATTTCAATGCCACATTTTGTATCATCCTTTTTAAAAATATTGCCTTTTTACCTCACAAATTGTCTTTGTTTCAATTATATTTGTAGAGTTCCGCTCCTCTTCAGCCTTAACCATTCTCAGTACAGAATATTGGTTATCAGTGATTTTTGATGGAAGCTTTCTCCATTTCTCACTGTGTTTGTTCATGGTTGTCTTCAATCCAATGTTACATTTTTCACATAAATAGGAATGCCCCAAAAATATATTTTTTCCTTTTTATACTGTAGATACATGTTGCACCTCATTCATTATTGCTCAAGAATTTTGTGGAAATCCTTCTCTGTCCTATTCTATTGAATAAATCATCAATCTCTCTTGTCCATAAAATCAGCTTTTCTAGAAGCTTTTCATTTTCTCCTCTAAGGCTATTTCTTTTGCCCACCATCCTACTATCAGGTTGGCATAAAATGGAGAAAAAAATGCCCATAGATGTTCTGCATCTTTGTATACATGATGATTGAAGAGGAAAATTATGTGGTTAAGACAGGTATCTACCATGTGTATTAACATCTTGGAATGTTGACATTCTCCAATGTTGTGATGTCTCAAAAATATCTGCATGCTTTTAGACCGATATCATGCTTTATCGATGTTGAGATAGAGACTTTGGGCCTGATTTAGCTCCTGGCAAAGGGGATACCAAGTCACAAATGTGACAGATATCCTGTCCACCTTATTATGATCTCATTATATCCTATGGAGATAATAATAAGGCAGATGGAATATCCTTAACATTTGTAGTGGAGTATTCCACCCACCAAGATCTAAATCAGGCCTTAAGTCAATTGTTACCAGATAAAAACTATTTTGCCAGTTTATGCCTACAATAGAGCTCTTGGATTTTTGATATAAGAACTGCAGCCAAATATTAGTCTACATATTGTGATGTTCTTCAAAAGAGTGAATTTCATGCCAACATTATTGGTCATCCAGGTGGTTTAGTCCAAAACAGATGTATTTTTGATAGGAAGAGTATGGTAGGTATCAATAGATATTATGTTTTTATATACTAATATTCATAATCAGTTATTAAGAATTGAACTTTCCAAGTTTCCAAACATTCATCACATTGTTCTTTTATTTCTTTAATTGGCTTTCTGTTAATTTTTTACTAAGTATTATCGTTCATTTTTGTCATTGCTTCACCAACATAATATTCTTTGTTTATTTTTACAATATTTAAGCCTATATCAGCTTGTTGTATGACACTTTCATCATTTTGTAATATTTCTTTGATAGTCTGTCTGCTTTTCTTTTTTGTGATGTGTCTATTATTTTCTAAATAGGCGAAATAGTGGAACATGCATTTATGAGAAATATCCTATATTTGTATCCATGATTATTGGTATTTAATGATAATTCTTGCAAACCTTACCTTTCTGTTATTGGTTGGAATATTCCTCATTAATTAATTCACATAAATTCATTAAATAAAGAATTAGTTCTATTATAAGATTGATTTAGCCTGTTGAATGTCCTGTCCTCCTGTTATTGATTTATTCTTATATGTTTTCCTATTGCATGCATTTTCACCAGGGGTGAGGCAAAAAATCCTCTCCGCTTGTGGAGTTCGATGTTTTTTTTGCATGCAGTTTGCCAATGTTAAGTTAGCCAAAGCAAGTGAGAATTTGTGACCCTTAGTGTAATTTTCAGGGGCTAGAACACCTCCAGCAAGATTTCTCAACAACAGCAGTCACAGCAGATCGCAACCGTTTTCGTTGAGAAAGCTGCTGATTGAGTAGAACATCTACTTGAGTGGCAGAAAGAAGGAACACCCTCCGGAGGGTCATGTGGTGCTATTCGTGCTGATTTTGCAGCCTGAACAAGCTCCCAGCACTAAAAATCAGCACGAGCAGGGCAGCATGCCTGAATTCCGCCTACGTGTAGAACTCAGCAGAATTTCATTGCGTTTTTATGTAACTCAGCAGAATTCTATGGAGTTAAACTTTGCAAGTTTCAGCCAGGCCTAATTTTCACCAGCTGAAGTGTTCTTATATATTTATATATGCCTATTCTGGTTTCTCTGTAGCCAACATGCTGTTCTGGGCAAAGCAAGAGTTCATTATTCAATAATAATTTTTCAACTTCCATATAGTTTGAGAAATTTACCAGAAAATTTACATTTTAAGTGTCTAGAACATTTTTTATTTAAGTTAGATGCGTAGATTAGATTTTTTTCTTTTTTGACTTCTGGTTTTCCTCTTCCTCTGGTTTTTGAAAGTCCCCATCCTCTTCCTCTAGTGTGCCTTCTGTATATATCTGTCTCATTTCCTCTATAAAAGACATATTTATTTGGTATTGGTATTAATTCTGCTTGTTGTCCCTTCAACCTTTTTTTACTTATTTTCTTCAAACACAGTATGTGCATGTTTAAATTAATATCTAGTTCCTTGATTAAGGGCCTTATTACAAATCTGGCGGTCACTAGACCGCCAGACTCACGGATGGCGGTCGGACCACCACATTACAACTCTGGCAGTCAGTACCACCGCCATGAAAATGCTAGCGGAGAAAGGGTGCAAGGGGCCCCAGGAGGGCCTGCAATGCCCATGTACTTTGCATGGACAGTGCAGGGGCCTCTCTGGTCAGCACCATTGCATTGCTCACTGTCTGCTTTGTAGACAGTGAACATTGAGAGGGTGCTGGTGCTTTGCTGACGGCTTGACTACGAGTCGGAGACAATGCTGCAGGGTGTTTCCCTCTAGGGTAGTGGCCGGAAATTCAGGTTTCTGCCCTCTGACCTAGCGAGAAACTCTTAATGTGTCCGACGGGGAGGTAGCCAGTATGGCGGCAACATCCCCGTCTGAAGTTCAGTCGACAGTGTAAACCATCCACCGAACTCATAATCAGCCCCTTAAAGTTTATGGCCACTGTAATCCGTTGGGACTTCCTATGGTTGCATTAAGTTGTTTGAACAGTCATTATATTGGTTTGTTGTTATAGAAAGTCTTAGGGGCTTGACCAACCCTAGCTGGAATTTAGCTTTTAAGCTGTGATGTCTCCAGACCAGTAAGAGCTAGTAAGATGGCTCAAATGGATGCACAATCACAATGATCACTGGAAGTCAATGGGAGATAATCCCACTAGCAGGGAAATTAAGCAAATACCTCTTTGACCATCTAGGAATGGAGAGGTATGAGATAGAAAACCAAAGGATACAATCCAGGTGGGGATGGTGCATGATCAGGGAATTAATGTGTCCCTGTCACTTCACGAGTGAGAAGGTACTTCGGGTCTTTTCTGCTTTTGGAGGACTTGTAATTGGTCACTTAGGTATGCAAAAACAATAAATATCGCTTAGCACTAATGTGCAAAACATTCCCTACAAATGTGCCAAAGTTTAGCAATTAAATATTTGATGTTTGAGCCACATTCAGGAAGGGCCAATCAAAGCATTACATTTTCAAAGTCAAACATCTTCAGCTTATCAGAAAGAAGTGTACCTTTCTCCTTTCTTAGACTATCAGTGTATGCTACTACAGGTCACAGCTATATTTCACAGTAGTCAATTTAAGGATTTCTCAATAACTAGCATGTTTATTAGAACATGTTGGGTACTGGGTAAGAACTACAAAACTATTTGAAATAGTTATCAGTACAGTAATGAAAGCTTTAAAATGAGTACAGCAGTTATGGGAAATCCCTGATTATGCACCAGGTTGCAGTGAGCCTGTGCAAGTGTGTTGGGGCTACAATAAAATGACTTGATTGTATATCTTTGAAAATGAACAAGAGCTAGATTAAATCCTTTATCAGTGTGTAATCAGTGATCACAAAGCTGAGCTGCAGACACAGCAATGCAGACAAATGTACTTTGTTTAACTAAATACCACAAAATATGTGACTTCTTAATGTACTTCTTTGTTCTCAGGTACTCAATAAGTTAGCAGAAGAGGAGAACACTGGTATTAATTACACATTTATAGACTTATTCCGAACTCCAGTACTGAGGAAAGTCTGTATCTGTATAGGAGCTGTATGGTAAGGAAATTAAGTTTATGTTCTAAAATTTGTGATAATTCCTTGTTTTATGATACAGCAGAGTAATCAGGCATTTTCCAAGTAATTGCTTGTTACATCTTTTGTAGGTTTGGTGCTTTTATTTCTTACTATGGAATGAGCCTCAATATCATAGGCTTTGAGCTAGACATGTACATGACACAGTTCCTCTTCGGAGCCATTGAAATGCCATTTAAGCTGGTAACATATATCTCCTTGAAGAAGGGCGGCCGACGTCATGCACTGGCATGGAGCCTGCTGATCTTCGGCTTCTGCATGGCAATTAATATAGTCATTCCAGAATGTAAGTTTTTTTTAAGACCACACTTTTGTATAAAGATCATTTTTCTTCAAAATATTTTTCCTTGTACTATTTATTACATTGATTTTAATAAAGAACAAAAACAGTTATTAGCCTAGTACTCTAACATGAAGGGTATCTATGATACTCGAGCAGGCCTAGAAATAAACTCACAGCTGAGTATATTCAGTGAGCTTTTCCAAAATACATGTAAAGTATCTAAAACAAAGTTTCACTTAATAGAACAAATTTTCAGTTCAGACCAAATTAAACATTTTTAAATCAACTCTCATAACATAAATATTCACTTTCAATTCTATAGAGTTATCTTCTCTATCATCAGAGTCTTCACTAATCATAATCTCCAACCTTATATCAATTTGTTTGTTAGAGGGATAGCGTTAGAAATAACCATGCTGTCACTAACTTGAAGATAAAACCATGAACCAAGGTGTCAAACAGATCCTCCTGGAAAGTCAACATAGGCCACATCAATAGAAAAATAAAATAAAACAGGCAATTTTCTCCAAGTCTCTAAAATAAATAAGAGCCAGTTTCCTGAAATTAATTGGAAAACAATTCATCTAGATGGCCTAAAATATGATTGAGCCCCCTTGCTAATATCCTTGATACCTCCACCGTTTGAGAAGCCTGCCCTTCTCCCAGCATGAATTATAAGTATGATAACTTGCTCTATGACTGTCTCAATGTATTGAGTGACTCACCGCTTTGTGCCCTGGCTCAGAGTACCGTGTGACAGCTCCACTGTGGCCTTACCCACTCTCTGGCTGACTGCCTCCGGCTCCATGGGAGGTCCACTCTCCCATCTCTGCATACAGCACTTGTAATATGGCAGACAGGATATCCTTCACATTTTGACATTTAACCAAAACAATTGTAAAGAATGAACACAGTACGGATGTTGTATACTATAGCCGACATGTTATCCATTCTGAAATATTCACATGAAGAAAGACTTTTATAGCTGGGAGATTTCAGCTTTTTTTTAAAAAAGTACCATTCAATGAATTATCTTAATGTCCAGTGAAATAGAGTTCCATTCTACAGCTGCACTTACAGAAAAGGATTATTTTTAATCTTTTGTATATTTTTATTATTGTGTTTTACTGGGTTTGTGCCTGCTCCCATAGGTGTGTTGTGCTCTCAAGATTATTCAGATGAAATAGTTTGGGTGACTAAAAAAGGTGGCCTTATGTTTGATGAAGTGCAGTTTAAATTGACTTGAATTAAATTGACTTTGAGTTGAAATTTAAATTCCAACTGCACAACTCACACAATTTTGGTAACTCCATATCATGCTTGTTGGGCAAATTTCCAAAAATCACTCCCTTAAGATACTTTATGGAATTATGTGCTATTCGTGGTACAGATTTACTGCTAATAGAGCAATTTGCTTTAATTTGTGATAAAAAATTACTGCAAACACACAGGATCCAGAATTTGATGTCAGGGTTAATTTCACACTAAAATACAGCTCAAAATGAATGACTGATTTGAATTTTGTGTAATTACATGTAATTTCACATTTCAGTAATTCTGTATAATTACATGAAGGCAAATTATACAGATTTCACAAACATCTGGTTAAAGATAGTCCTTTCTTTCTTGGGGAGCCACTTCAGAGAGACCAATTGGCTATCTGTGTTCAAAATGTCTTGTGCCCAACACCAACCTAGCAGGCTATTTGAGGGTAGCACGATTCAGTTTGCAAATCACAGTGTGTTGGGAGTTTCCATATTTAAGTCTCAACAGTAGTTTGTGTTGACATTCAACTGAGTCTATGAATGTGTAAACATTCAGATTTTTGTGCCAGCAGAAGCCAACTGTTTTTTTGGACTCCTTGATTGAAAATTGTGTTTTAAATGAGTTCAGCTTTAGGTGATGGAGTGAGGTCTAGACTTTAATGTTCTTAAGAACTTTGGTCATGAGTTCAAAATTATTAATAGATTAAATGTTCAGCCACAGTTGGATATCCTTTGTGTAAAAGTTGCCTGGCCTGAGAATAGATGTTTTATGTAAAGGTTGAAAAGCATGGGTACAGGAACAAACCTGAGCTTACTCCATAATGAGTTGTTGTAGGGTGAGAGATGCATAACAGTAGTAGAAAGAGTTCTCACACACAGTCAAACAACTCTCACTTTCGCTCTCTGTTGATACATATACCTATAGTGGGATTTCTGTCTCCCTCTTGGTCATTATTGTATGACTTTCTTGTATGTCTCCGGTGAATGTTGTTGATTAGATGTCTTTCCACTCTGGAGCTTTTTCTTTTGACTAGGTTGATTTGAAACACTGGGAAGACCCTTATAGATTACCTTCCCAGTAGCCACAATGCTACCCAAAACCCCATTGAAATGTTCTGCCTGTTCATAACATGGCTAGCACTCGAGATTCACTGTACCCCTAGTGAGGGTGCAGAGGACAGCCATGCCCCCAGATATAAAGGGTCTATAAGAGCAGCTGTCAAGAGCTGGGCACTTTCTTCAACATCTCCAAGTACTTCCTTCTTTGTGACAGTAATTTGATACTGGATTATGGCAACTCATTCTTAAGCAATCTACTTGAGTCGAGCATATGTAGAAAAGAGGTTCAGAACTTCTACATAACTATCACACAAAACAATCACACACCTAAGATCTACAATCTCTATTTAGAAATATCTATGAAAGTATAACATCTACATGGGATGGACTGGTACCCATCAAAGTGGAAATAAACAAAATTACCTCATGACTCACAGCATATGGCTCGACAAGGATTTTTCACATCTTATGAATCAATTATTTTTATTAAGGTCGAATGCTTGAATTAGTGCACAGTCACTCACCTACAACCCTGAAGGGCCAGCAGCATATTATACTAATCTCCAGAAATGGACGTAGCTAGGCACCTATAACCCAAATGCCGGCGTTATCAATAGTCTTAATGGCCAAATAATTTACTGAACAATAATACAACTCCTCTCCCCCTTCCTTCCGTTAGAGAGATTCCATTTTATAGACTGGTGTTAGTCATGTCCTGCAACAGAGTGTTTATCATGTGTAGGCGGTCAATGGGATCCCTTCCTTGTGTTAATGTCCTATCCTGTGGGGGGGGGGGGGGTGGTTTCAACCTTAACAGCTTCAGATAGTTAGGGCAGGTCAGTTCTTTGAATTCAGTGGACAGGATGCATATAAAAAGGGCCAGTCATTGGCGTACTCACCTGACTGTTGGCCCAGGCTGAGCAAAATCTTATCCATACCCAAGATAAACCAAAGTCTGTGCAACCAGGATATGTATTGTGGGACTGTATTGGATCCCCATAGAGCCAGGATAACTTGGTGTGAAGCCCCAATGCTAGTGCCAAGTGTCGACCACTGTGGGAGTATAGGGGGGACGTCTAAGAATTATGGAGGCCAAGCAAAAAGTAGGCTGGAAAATGGGGAATCAAGGTCTCAAAGGCCCTGTCTATATCGTCAAGTACCTGTTAGCAGAACTGTGATAGTTTACGTCAGTGCCATAGCAGGTGAGTCAGTGTGCCCGTTACTCCACATCCCTTCTAGCATTCTTTAGAGTGTCCCTGAAGCCAAACTCCTACTCTAGTCGGGGTGAGGTACCAGTAGGACATTATCGTATAGGCTGTCTTCCCACTAGAAATATTATGTGTGGTGTGTCTAGCTCTGTAATATATGTCCTCCCACTCCGCATCAGACAAGGTCTGCCAAGTTTGTCTTCCCATCTCTGCTGTCCGTGCATCTGTGCCTTGATCTCCAATTTACTAAGAATGGCATATGACAGTAATTAAGCACTTGTCAGTATGTTTGAGAACTAGCCATTGCTCGAATAGTGTCAAAGGCCATTCTGTATGAGGTCGTATGGAAGGGTGTAAGATACAGTGTCACACTTGTAAGTATTGGACTTAGTCTGCCTCCGCCAAGTCATAGCCCGTTTTAAGCTGTTTGACATGAATGATCCCCTGTGGGTCAAACAGGGCCCACATCCTTTTACAGCCCCCTACCTACCAGCGCTAGAATCACTCAGGCTGCAGCCCAGGCGTAAAGTATAGGTTGTGTAAGATTGGGGGTCATTGGGGAAGGTAAGGATGTTAACCCCCTTCTCATTGCAATTGCACCCCATACGTGGAGACCGCTCGTGTGACCGGTGAGGAATAGATACCCCGGGACTGGTGCTTCTGGAGGAGTCATGGTTCATTCCATATATGGGAGCCCACGACTGCCTGGTCCATAAAGAACCAGCGTTTCTCTCTAAGTGGTCTCCTACATTACATCATGTATCTTAGATGTGAGGCCTGGAAATATGGAAATATAGCAGGAGGGAAGCACAGCAAGGCCCCACTCCCAAGTTGATTGATAGAGAAGTTTTTGCTGCAAGCGTGGTTTCTTTCCCCCAGTTGAATCAATTGATGGCAAGTTGTAGGGAGTGAATCGCGCATCTAGGTGCGGTTAGTGGTATGTATTCAATCCAGCAGAGTAATCGGTCCCCAAAGCCAAAATGTTCTAGTGTTTTAAATAAATAGGGCCAGTGCTCTTGAATGCTTTTTCTGCATCAATGGAGAATAGGAGACTCTCTGTCTTTGAGCGTGAGATTTAAATCATCAGGTGGTAAAGACGTCTGATGTTGTCACCCCCCTAGCACCCGGAATAAAACCATCCTGGTCCAGGAAAACCAGACCTGGCATGATTGGAATAAGACGATGTGCCAGCATGCCAGTGAACAGTTCACTGTTGATGTTGAGGAGAGATATGGGTCAGTAGGACCCACACCGGATGGGATATTTGTCTGACTTGTACATCACCACTATGGATGCCCCTAGCATAAATTTGGTAAGAGTACCCAAGGAAGCAAAGGAGTTAAATAGCCTTGTCAGTATAGGGGCCAAGTTGTGGCAAAATGTTTTGTAGAATAATGGGGAGAAACAGTCTGGGCCCGGGGACTTCATAGGTTTGAACTGGCAGATATTGCCTCCTCGATCTGTATGGGATGGTTGACTGTTTCTGCTGTGTGTGATGGGAAGTATGTCACTGAGTGGGGTGTGAGGTATGGCGAGGGTCCACTTCTGTTCCCTGTTCTTCAGCATACAGGATTTTGTTGACGGTCTTGAAGGCCTCAGCTATCTGTGTATCCGAGTACACTTCCAAAGTTGGAGTCTGTTTAATGACTTGGACATTTCCAGACTGTCTTTTGGCCTGCAAACAGTGCACGAGCAGGTTCCCGCATATGTTGCCCCCTAAGTAAAACTTGTGCTTTAGTCGGAGTAACGCAATTTCTGCCCTGTCTAGGTCTAGGTGCTTAAGTTGCATGCGTGTGCGCTCAAGCTCTCTTCAAATGTGGGGTAACCCAGTGCGTTTATGTATCTCCTAGAGTTCCAAGACTTTCTGTTCTATGGTCTGCTGATTTTCTTTGCTGAGGCAATTTTCGGAGGCTGAGATTACTATGAATTCGTCTCACAGAACTAACTTCAGGGCTTCCCAGAGGGAGAAAAGACTGGTCTGGTTGTCATTGTTGGTCTGTCTTATTGCTGCAATGTTTGTAGGTGGTTGTAGTAGGGAGTCTCTAAGGCGCCATTGTGGTGTAGTTGGGAGGGCATAGTCAAAATGCAGAGTGAGGATCAAGGGGGTGTGGTACCAGAGTGAGATTCAGAGCTATATCTGTGGCCTGGATCAAAGTCGTGATGGCCGGGGTGGCCAGAAAGTAGTCTGAGCATATGTTTTATGTGCTGCGGAGTAGTATGTATAGTTCCTGGTGGTGGGGTGTTGTGTCCTCCAAACATCAGTCAGTCATCAGTCCGCCAGCAAGCTATGACCCTGAAGGGATATATCTCCAGTCTGGCC
This sequence comes from Pleurodeles waltl, assembly GCF_031143425.1. NCBI lineage: Eukaryota > Metazoa > Chordata > Amphibia > Caudata > Salamandridae > Pleurodeles > Pleurodeles waltl. The sequence goes on from NC_090444.1 coordinate 1,858,035,835, forward strand.
ACATTGTTGGGTCGATAGATCTAGGTCGTTATCCATGCCTAGATTTCGGTCGACTCAATCAGTATGGCTGTGTCTGGGATTTGTAATAGGGGTTAAAGGGTGCACATAATAAATGGTTCCTGTCATTCATTGGGGGTGTAGATGATAGCTGATGTGAGCTGTAGTCTTTTCACTCCTATCCCATGGGAGAGGAATCGATCCCCTTATTTCCGTCACTTTAAAAATTATGTCGCCCTGAAGCAAAGAGGTGAATAGAATGACCACCCCTTCCTTTTTCATGGCATTTGTGGACCACAGTTGATGTGGAAACCATCTTGTGTGCATGTGTTGTGTGTCTTTAGGTAGGAGGTGGGTCTCTTAAAGCAAGTAGATGTCGCTCCCAGAGCTTTCAAGGAGGAACAAGATCGATCTCCTCTTGCTGGGATTGTGGAGGCACCTGATATCAAGGCTCAGCACTTTGATCTCCACAGTCATCTAACTGCAGGTAAGCAGGACTGTAGAGGCTCCAAGTACCCGAATGTGTGGGCTGACAGTGGAAGGAAGTGTGCAGGGGCCACCAGAGTAGTTGGCCTATGCATGGGACAGTGTACCTAGACATGAGGAAGGAAGGGTAACCCCAAAAATAAAAGTAATACCAAGAACCATTAACTTTCAACACTTTAAGAATGAGTCCATCTTCAGTGGCATTCAACCAAGTCGGGTGGGCCATGGGCCAATGGGACAGGAATGTGAGTGCAGTTCTCCTAGGTGTGCTGCTGAGCAGAACATCGAACTCCCTGGTCCCACCATTGGGGCATCTTCTCGTCTGGACATACCGGTTAAGCCTGTGGTGGTTCTTTGTCTTCAGCGCCCCTCAACTCCTTCCACGTGCTCTGAAAGTGCTTGAAGCAATGATTGCCTCTCTTTGGCCATAGCAGCGTAATCTGGGCTCTTGGTACCTTCGAAGTGTTACTGCGGGCAAGTCTTAAACGAGGTCTGGGGTATGATCACAGAATTGTATCAGGTGTTTCTCCAGGGCTTTGTGGAGAATATCCTCCTTCAGCTGGAAGTCATGAATACATTAGTATGTCTCCTAGGGGTGCCCTGCCGGGTCTAGGAGGTCCCACCCGGAGGACATGATCCAATTTGAGCTCCATGTCATTGGTTGCATCCAGGATGTGTTGAAAGAGAGCCTTCACATATCAATCAAGGTCTTGGTTTTTTGCTTTTGTCGGGCTCCTTGAATATGTATATTGTTCCTTCCGGGAACTGTTCTCAAGGTCCTCTGCGCTCAATGTGTTGGTCATGCAGGCGTGCAATTACCTGGTGCATCCATTTGACCTTTTCATCTCTCCTGGTTTCACGATCTTCTACTGCAGAGCCTCTGTCACCTAGGTCCTCCAGGTTGTAGCGAACCTCCTGTAGGTCTGCTGATAGATCTCGCCTGCAAGTCCTCTTTAAGGGAGGAAAAAAAGGCCTCTAGAAATGATCTGGTAACCGGACCTGTTAAGTCTATAGCCTTGAGAGGAATGCCCGTGTTGTGCGGGGGTGCTCCAATCTCCCCATTTAGCCCTGTTGATCTTGTGAGCATGTCTTTGAGGGAGCGGTCCTTCTTAGCCTTAACTGCTTCCATGGTGGGGTGCCACTGGAACAATGGTCCTCGTGTAGTTTTTGCGGCACCCCTGCTCACCTTCACCTCTGCCCTTGTGCGCCTATACAGAGTATAAGATTTTGGAGCATGCTTTAGAAAGGGGGGCCCTCTGAACTCCACCAGAGTCCAAAAATGTTCCATGGCCCCCAGGTTCTCCTATTGCACACGAGGGCCGAAGAGTTGTGGCAGTATCCATGTTTTGTCCTGTTCTCCTCCAAAAAGTGACAAGTTGGTGGGAATCACAAAGAAGGTAACCATCTCACAGCGCAGGCCAGGCAATGCAACACTGTGGGGGTCATTCTGACCCTGGCGGTAAAAGGCGCTTACCGCCGGTCAGAAGACCGCCATTACACCGCCGCGGCCGCGGTAAACCGCCACGGTCATTCTGACCCACAACTGCCAAACCGTCAAAAACCCGACTTCCACTGAAGCCTGCCACATCAGCGGTCAGCGATAAACTGGAGATGACCAAACCTCCACCGTCACGCCAACACAAACACGCCCATGCCATTACGACCCACGAATCCACGCGGCGGTCTTACAACCGCGGTATTCCATTGGCGGTACACACCGCCGCGCTCAAAACACACACACCTTTACAAAACACAGCCACATTGGACAATGTGAAATACACACACCTGATACACATACAAACAACACACCCACACACCCATCACTATATAAAACACACACCCACATCACCCACAAACCCCCACAAATTGAAATTCAGAGACAAGGCGCAATACACAGAGAGAGAGCACAGGGAACGCAAACCACAACACACACAGGAACCCAACCTCATCACCCACACCACATCTACACACAAAACACCACACACCACCACACTCATCACCACAAACACCACCCCACACCTCATCCACACCACCCCATGGCACCCCAAAGACACCCCAGGTTCTCGGACCAAGAACTCAGGGTCATGGTGGAGGAAATAATTAGGGTAGAGCCCCAGCTCTTCGGCACACAGGTGCAGCACACCACAATAGCCAGGAAGGCGGAGCTATGGCAAAGGATCGTCGACAGGGTCAACGCTGTGGGACAGCATCCCAGAAATCGGGAAGACATCCGAAAGCGCTGGAACGACCTACGGGGGAAGGTGCGGTTGATAGTGTCAAGACACAACATCGCTGTGCAGAAGACTGGCAGCGGACCCCCACCCACTCCACCCGAATTCACAGCATGGGAGCAAGAGGTCTTTAACATCCTGCATCCTGAGGGCCTCGCTGGAGTAGGCGGAGGAATGGACTGCGGTAAGTCTAATCTCAACTACTTCACCCCCCCCAACACACCCCCACCCTCACCCCCAACCCCCCAGCACACATCCTCCCTGTTAATGTCTCACCAGCACAACCCACCCAACCCAACACCAACCCCTGAATGCAAACACAAACCATGGACACCCATCACCTAAGCATGACCACTGCACATACCCATCCCCCCCCCCAAACCACCCTCACAACTCCTCCCACAAGGGACTGCCAGCACTGGGGGACAAGGGCACCCACAAATTGCACGCCATGGCACACACAAAAGCAATAACCATACTCTTTTACCCCTGCAGGGCCCGAACGCCAACACACCGGCCAGGAGGGTCCAGATTTGTCCATCCCACCCCCAGAACAGGCCCCCAGTGATGACAGCAGCTCTGTCGACCTAGAACCTGATGACCAGCCCTGACCATCGGGGACCTCTGGACAGTCGGTTACCCTCAGTCAGCCACAGGCCACAGCAGACCTACCCCCCTCTGGAAAAACCAGCACAGCACCCACCCAGCGGGCCCATGCCTCTGTCTCCAGGACAGGTCAAGCAGCGGTGTGTCTACCAGTACAGGGCACCCAGGGTAACCCACCACCCCAACAACAACAGGGACCTGGGGGCAGTGGTAGTGGGCACACCGTCCAGGGGACAGAGGCCCAGGAACAAAGGGGAACTGGGAGGGCTGCTGTGCGACAGAGGGAGGACAGGCCTAGGGAACCCACTGTCCAAGAGGCCCTCACCACTATCATGGGAGCGTACCACCACTCGCAAGAGACGATGGCGACGGTCCTGGCCAGGTTGCAGGAGATCCTGCTTCTGCATGAGCAACAGAATATGGGGTTCCGGGAAGAACTGCGCAGCATCAGTTCCGCAATGGGTACAATGGTGGTGGCACTCAACCAGATTGTCACCACTTTGCGGGACCATGTGGCCCCCCAAAGGACCCCTGCCACTAGCATGGAGGAAGAACAGCCCACCACCTCCGCCAGCGCTAGTGGTCAGGATGCCCCGACACAACAGCAACGGCCCACCAGGACCCCACCCCCTGCAGAACAAGAACCACCCCGCAAGAAAGGCCTGAGATCTAGGAAGAAGACAGAGTAGGATGTCAAGACCCCGGCCATGCACGGATCCCCCCTGATGTCATGCCACTGTCCCACTTGTTCACCCTGTCCAACCTTGAACTGCCCCAGCTCCACCTTCCACAGCTATATGGACAATGGACCTGTAGGAACGACAGTCTGGACTCTGCCATGGACATGCCTCCATCATCACCCATCACCCTTTTTTAACTATACACCTATTTTAAAACTTCAATAAACACAATTATTGCACAAAAACCAACTGGATTCTGCTATCTATTTATTTAAACCAAATGTATTCGATATAACCAACAAAACATTTCTATTTACATTGTGATGACAACATACCAGTGTCACACAGCGGTAGTCCATGGGGAAAAAAACCAGAGGGCACTCCGTGGGGATCAGATCACTGAAATAGGAAGTGAAATACACAACTAAGTTACCATACATTGGGGTGAAAGGTCAGACAGTAGAGAGCCACCACAGTTACAGATATAATACAATGCAGGAGTAGATTCTTACCTGTGTGTTACTGGAAATACTGCAGTATCACTCTGTCCCTGTTGTCTGTGTCGTCCTCTTCGTCTTCCTCCTCTTCACTCTCCGCAGGCTCCACAGTGGCCACAACACCACCATCTGGACCATCCTCCTGCAGGAAAGGCACCTGGCGTCGCAAAGCCAGGTTGTGAAGCATGCAGCAGGCCACGATGATATGACACACCTTCTTTGGTGACTACATTAGGGATCCACCAGTCATATGCAGGCACCTAAACCTGGCCTTCAGGAGGCCGAAGGTCCGCTCAATCACCCTCCTAGTACGCCCATGGGCCTCATTGTACCGTTCCTCTGCCCTGGTCCTGGGATTCCTCACTGGGGTCAATAGCCAAGGCAGGTTTGGGTAACCAGAGTCACCAATTAGCCACACACGGTGTCTCTATAGCTGTTCCATCACATAAGGGATGCTGCTATTTCGCATGATGTACGCGTCATGCACTGACCCAGGGAACTTTCCATTTAAATGGGTGATGTACTGGTCAGCCAAACAGACTACCTGGACATTCATCGAATGATAATTTTTTCGGTTCCTGTACACCTGTTCATTGTCTTTTGGGGGAACCAAAGCCACAAGGGTACCATCAATGGCACCAATGATATTGGGAATGTGTCCAAGGACATAGAAATCACCCTTCACTGTAGGCAAGTCACCCACCTCAGGGAAAATGATGTAGCTCCGCATGTATTTCATCAGGGCAGACAACACTCTGGACAACACCTTTGAAAACATAGGCTGAGACATCCCAGATGAAATGGCCAATGTAGTTTGAAATGATCCACTGGCAAGAAAATGCAGTACTGACAGCACCTGCACTAGAGGCGGAATCCCTCTGGGTTGGTGGATGGGTGACATCAGGTCTGGCTCCAGCTGGGCACACAGTTCCTGTATAGTGGCACGGTTGAGTCTGTAGGTGAGTATGACGTGTCTTTCTTCCATTGTCGACAGGTCCACCAGCGGTCTGTACAAGGGAAGATTCCTCCGTCTCCTCGCAAGTCCCAGCGGACGGTGCCTAGGAAGGACAACATGGAGCACAGAGTCAATCAACCCACTGGTAAGTGCCCACAGCATGCACATAACACGAATCTCTCGGGATTGAATGGCTAGTATGAATGTCGGTGCAAGGCCTAGCCATGTGTGACGCAGTAGGAATTAAGCCATGTGGGCCCTCGAAATGGCGGCTGCCTGACCTGTGAAGTGTGACAATGTGAAGTAAGGTCATTGCGCTGGCGTGGCACACCGTGGCGGTAGGCGGTCGCAGTCCGCGGCGCAAAGCCGCATTGGACAACATTGAACCCTATGGGTTTCAGGAGCCAATGGCGATGAGCGCCGGCGGTCACGGTACGCACCGCCGCGGTCGTAACCACCATTTTCTCTATGCTTAATCACACGAGACCTGAGCATCCACAGGAGAGGACCCAAATTGCAAGTGCTGCTGTGACCTCGGTCTGGAAGTGACAATGGCTGCTGAGACTGGGGAAAGGGCCCCCGCCTTCAGTTCCGAAGAGTTGGAGAAGCTCGTGGACGGGGTCCTCCCCCAGTATGCGCTACTCTACGGTCCTCCAGACCAACAGGTGAGTACACGGGGGGCAATGCATAGTGGGTATGCCTGTGATGAGTGGTGAGGATGTACGATGGAGGGGAGGGCAGCGACTGACGAATGCATGCACGACAGATGAGAGCATGTGCCACAGGTCTAGTTTGGGGAGGGGAGGCCACTCACATCGAGCATGCAGAAAAGTGATGATTTTTCTCTTCCCCCCCTGTACATGTCACATAGGTCAGCGCCCATCAGAAGATCGACATTTGGCGTGCCATCGCCAAGGACGTCCGGGCCCTGGGGGTCCACAACAGACGGGGCACCCACTGCCGCAAGAGGTGGGAGGACATCCGCCGCGGGAGCAGGAAGACCGCCGAGGCTCTGCTGGGGATGGCCTCCCAACCTAGGAGGGGTGCCAGTCGTACCTTGACCCCCCTGATGTCCCGGATTCTGGCGGTGGCCTACCCCGATTTAGATGGGCGTTTGAGGACATCACAGCAGACACAAGGGGGTGAGTACCAGCACATTCAGCTATTTAGCGCGCAGTGGAGGTGCCTGGGTGGGGGAGGAGGGCTGTGGGTATCCCTAGGCCAGGGCGATTTCAGTAGGATAGGCCCCTCCGTGAGGTATGGTCCTGTGCCCCCGCCCCCCACCTCAGTAGGGTGCCTAGTAATGCGATTCATGGACCTGTGTATTCTGTGTGGGCAGTTGTCGCCCATAGGCTTGTAGGGCATGTCCCATGGAACGAGTTGTGTACCCCAAGTGCGCAGCGTAGTGCAGGGGGCTTCTGTGTCTGTCCTCTCCGCCAACGGTGTCCCCAATGCATGCACTCAACTTGTCTTTATGTTTTCCACCCCCCCCCCATTTTCTTTGTTTTTCTGTGATTGTGTGCATTAGCATCATCAGGCGGAGGAGAAGTGGCATCGGCGCAAGAGGGAGCTGCATCTCACATGGCCCCGGAGGGCCATGCAACGGACTCCGACATGACCAGTGAGACGGAGGGCGAGGGGGGCTCCACCACCACACCGACACGTCCTCGGATGGGAGCTCCCTTGCGGTGGCGGCAACATCCGTGCCCACCAATACTACAGGTACAGCCGCCACCCAGTGCACCAGCACCGCCCTCCCAGCAGCCCCTCGGCCTTCGGCCCGTGCCCACACGGCCAGGAAGCCAGCCATCTCCTTCGCCCCAGGCACCTCAGGCCCTGCCCCAGTCACCCCTGCTGCCCTCAGTGAGGAGGTCATTGACCTCCTGAGGACCATCATTGTTGGGCAGTCTACCCTTTTGAATGCCATCCAGGGTGTGGAGAGGGAGGTGCATCAAAGCAATGCATACCTCTGTGTCCCCCACCTCCTCGTCTCCCTCCTCCCTCCCTGTGACGTCTCCACTCACACCTGCAAGCACACCACCATCAGCCATTACACCCATCGCCAGCACACCCTCCAGTACAGTCCGCACACGTGCAGTCACCACCCCCACTGCCATGTACACGTCCCCTGTGTCCTCTCCCAGTGTGTCTGTCACCCCCGCTTTCAAACCACACAAACGCAGGCAGGCACCCACCCAACAGCCATCCACCTCACGTCAGCCTCCAGCCCAAGCACCTGCACCCAAAGACAGCACACTTGACTCTCCTACAACCACATCCTCTTCCTACACTCCCATATCCACTCCAGCTACCCTTCCCATGGCTCCTAAAAAACTTTTCCTCTCTAAAGTGGACCTCTTTTCCTCACCTGACCCACCCCCTCCATCCCGTAAGAGTTCCACAAACACCTCAGCCACCACCAGCCCAGCAACTCCCAAGAACGTTGTGTCTGGTTTTTGGAGTCCGCCCTTTCCTTGGGCTGGGACATCGTCCAGCAGCAAAGGCACAGCCAGCCCCCCCCCCCCCCGGGAAGAGGAGCAAAAAACTGAAGGCCAGGCGCGACAGGCCTGATACGCCTACCCCCAAGGAGGGTAGCCTTGCACCGTCACCTGCCACATCGGGTAGGGGAGCCAAGGGCCACGGAGAGTCTGCCAAGGAGGCCAAGGGCAGCAAAACAAAAAAGGCAGGGAGCAGCCGACCATGAGGGCCCCACCAGCCCCATTCCGGGGGTATCGGAAGAGACCCAGAGACCCAGGACTCCATCACAGGAGGGCCCCGCAACGGAAAGGTATTGGCCAGGTGTGGTTCACTCGAAACACAAGACAGGCACCGCTGAACAGGGACCGCCGTGAGAAGCACCACTGAACAGGGCCCCGCCATGAGGAGCACCGCTGAACAGGGCCCTTCAAGACAAGCACCGCTGAACAGGGCCCGCCGTGAGAAGCACCGCTGAACAGGGCCCTCCTGTCAAGCACCGCTCCGCTGGGCCCTTCCTGTCAAGCACCGCTCCGCTGGGCCCTTCCTGTCAAGCACCGCTGGCCCATCGGCAGTCCTGGTTCTGTGTCGGGCAGGGCTTCACGGGGCACTCTGCCCACCATGCGTCCTCCATGACCAGTGGACTCTGTTATCCACCTGATGGACTGTGGCTTTGCACTCCCCAGGACGGTACAGTGGGCAACCCACCCACTGTAGAGACTTGTGAGACTGTGGCTTTGCACTCCCCAGGATGGCACAGTGGGCATGGAGGCCCTTCGTGGATCTGGCGTCGTGGACTCATGTGGCTGAGGTGCCCCCCCATCCCTTCCCCCTGAGGTGCCTGTTTTTAATTTTTGTGATGCCCCAGCAGTGTTCTCTCCAATGGACTTGATCTCGTGTGTGGGCTTTGCCCATGTGTTGCTGAACATTGGCCCACGGACATTTGAACTTTGCATAACTGTGCCGGACTTTTGCTACTTGTATGGATATGGTTCTAGATGTGTTATAATTCTTTATATATTGCTAAGATCGCTATATTTTATTGTTGCAATAATATAGTTCTAATTTTACAATCATTGCCTTTTGTCTTTACTTTTTTTGTGGGGGTTTAGGGGTGTCACTCTGACTTTTTAATCTGCATTGGTGTGTAGGTATATCAGTGGGGGTGGGAGTGTGGCGTATGTGTGTGCCCGTAACCTTTCCTCCTCCCCCCTTCCCTGTGTCGTAGGTGCAGTACTCACCGTTGTCGTCTGCGGCGAGGTTCGTGATCCTGGAACAAGAGCAGGAAGGCAATGGCTGGGAGGATGTGGAGTTCCGGTTCCATGCTGTCCCGATTCCGAGTGGAGTGTGTCGAGGTGAGCGTTTTCCATTGGAAATGTCTGATTCCGCCGTATTTTTATCGGCCGGGCTCCCGCCCCGGAAAAGGTGGCGGATTGGTGAGTCGTGATAGTGTGGGCGGTACATTGTCTGCCGCCTGCCTGTTGGCGGTGACCGCTGCGCTGTTTGTTTGTCCCGCCGTGGCGGTCGGAGTGTTAAAGTGGCAGTCTGTGTTGGCGGTTCCCGCCAGGGTCAGAATTCCATTTTTTTGACCGCCTGCCTGTTGGCGGGTTGGCCGCCGCTTTAACCCCGACCGCCAGGGTCAGAATGACCCCCTGTATCATGGAGCTTGGAAATTCTTCGTAAGTTGTCTGGTGAGGGAACTAGGATCAGCCGCCACCACTATGCCCAGCGTCCACAGCGGGAGGTCGATGTGGCTGAATCAGCGAGTGCGCCAGCCCAGTCCCCCTACTTGGGGCCCATGTGCTTTGCATTTTAGTGTCCCAATATGTTCGCTCCAAGGCCGTTAGGGGCCGACCTCATGGGCTGCATTACAAACCGCCATAGGAGGGCTTGTGAAGTCCTCACGAGCCATGCTCTGATCTTTCCTCTGAGGCTCGCTTAACAGGTGGCATGATGTTCAGGGCCAGGTTAGTCTGCAACAGGCCTGATGGAAAACAATTGAGGCTTGTCTCGTCCCCCTGTCCACTGCTATGACTTGTATTAATTTGGGGGCCAGGGCCTCATCACTGTGATGCCTCTGTTGGTGTCGGCCGCAGCCCCTCCACCGCTCCTCCACACACCGTCTCTTCCCCCATCGGGCGGAGGCCCAGCACCCCTCTCCACCAGGAGACCCAGCCAGACATGTGTGCTCAGGCAGGCTGCAGGCACAGAGGGCAGGAAAATGCCAACTTTTTAAAAGTGGTGTTTTCAAACTTATAATGATAAATTTGGCTCTACCATTAAGGAGGTTTTATCATTACAAGTTCATAGATACCTGACATGCCATATCTATCTCCTCATCTTTAGGAATTACATCTTATTAAATGTAATAAGGAATCTCCAATGGTATCCTACAGGAGGGGTAGGTTTCACAGTAGTGAAAAACGAATTTGGTGGTTTTTCACTGCTCTGGCATGTAAAACTTATAAGTACATCTCCTACCTTTTAATTACCCGGCACCATGGCATATGGGCCATCCAGGGCCTACCTTAGGGGTGACTTACATGTATTAAAAGGGGAGTTTAAGGCTTGGTAAGAGGTTTCAAATGGCAAGTCGACATAACAGTGGGGCACTGCATTTAGTCAGCTATGGCAGGCCTGGGACATGGTTTGAAGTGTTATTTATGTGGGTGGCACAATAAGTGCTGCATGCCCACTAGTAGCATTTAATTTAAGGCCCTCTGGGTGTATGCCAATCAAACGTGGTTTAGGGGAGTGAACAGAGTCCTAAGGCTAACAGACAAAGGCCCTCATTCTGACCTTGGCGGGCGGCGGAGGCCGCCCGCCAAAGTCCCGCCGTCAGGTTACCGTTCCGCGGTCGAAAGACCGCGGCGGTAATTCTGACTTTCCCGCTGGGCTGGCGGGCGGTCGCCTTCAGACCGCCAGCCAGCCCAGCGGGAAAGAGGCTTCCACGAGGAAGCCGGCTCGGAATCGAGCCGGCGGAGTGGAAGCTGTGCGACGGGTGCAGTTGCACCCGTCGCGTATTTCACTGTCTGCGCAGCAGACAGTGAAATACATGTAGGGGCCCTCTTACGGGGGCCCCTGCAATGCCCATGCCAGTGGCATGGGCACTGCAGGGGCCCCCAGGGGCCCCGCGACCCCCCCTACCGCCATCCGGATCTCGGCGGTCCGACCGCCGGGATCTGGATGGCGGTAGGGGGGGTCGGAATCCCCGCGGCGGTGCAGCAAGCTGCGCCGCCGCGGAGGATTCAATGGGGCCGCGGTACACTGGCGGGACCCCGCCAGTGGTGCCGGTCCGACCGCGGCTTTACCGCCGCGGTCGGAATCCCCATTGGAGCACCGCCGGCCTGTCGGCGGTGCTCCCGCGGTCCTCCGCCCTGGCGGTCAAAGACCGCCAGGGTCAGAATGACCACCAAAATGTTTGGGAGGAGACTATCCTAAGGCTAACAGCTTTAACAGAATGTAACTGGATCAAACACAGTTCCGATGCTGGCAAGACAAAATGGAAAACAAATAGAAAGAACACCATAAAACAATCATAATTACAAAAAACATATTTTGTTCAACACATCACAAATGTGGCAGATTTCCCATCTGCCATATTACACACCCATTATATCCTATGGGATCATAATAAGGCAGATGGGATATCCGTCACATTTGTGAAGTACTATTTCCTTCCGCCAATACCTAAATCAGGCCCCTAATCAACCAATATTGGAATTTTCCTATTCCAGCTTTCAAACCAAAATATCGAAAACAGTTCATGTCAAGAATTCTGATCTATTGGCCTCCAGTCACTACTATCTCTTGTGACAGCAAATAAGCATTCTCTGATCTTTTGAAATTGGATAAAACTTTGAAACTGGCTAAAAAATTCAATGGCTTCTTGCCCCCAAGTAGATTTATGTACAGTATTGTGCACACACCAGCTCTTCCCACTGCTGTTATCTTAAATTATTGTCAAAAAGTAAGGTTTTGAGCCTTTTTAAACACATAGATGTTGATTTAGCATTTGGTAATGGGGTACTCCATCACAAATGGCATAGAGTAAACTATCTGCCAAATAGAGCCTCCAGCTGCTATATGTAGGGTCCACCAGCTTTTCGTCAACAGAGCCATCATTCCCTCTGTTGAAGGAAAGCTTTCTGAGACATCCCACGGGATTACAGACCTGCATTTTTTTACAGATGATGTCACCGCCAAAGATAGCTTAGCTGGAGGGACAGGAAAAAAACAAAAAATTACCCTATATGCAGGAGGAAAACTCCTTGAGTATCAAGGTCAATATTTATTTGTTTTTTAACAACAACTCCCACTTTGGGAGTTTGCTTTTGAAAAATGAAAATGTTATTAAGGTTTTGTAGACAGGCATCAAAACGGGCATCAGCCATCTACCAAATTTGTATTATGGGTCAAGGCACAGAGGTCAACGCTGAGCCAGTGGTTAGCTCTAAGTTTGACAGACAGTTGTCCTTTTAGTTGGCAGATGTAATAAGTCCCCCACTCTGACAGATGGAGTACTGGCCACCAAAATCTAGATAAGGCCCATAATCATCAGACCACCTCTTAAGGAGTGAAAAGCAGATCCTCAATTTGAAACATACTAGAGATCACTATAAATGTTTTTTGCTTAGAAGCAACTATTCTAATAAAGGAACTCATTAACTTCTCTACATAGGCAAATACAGTTAGGTTGTCATGCCCATTCATATTTCTGACACTTATGACAGCTGGATTTGCCATTCTTCTCAAAAGACTCAATGATTAGGTGAGTATAAGGCTATTTAAATTTTCAACCTAAGGTCTGTATGAATGGTGAATATAAAAAAGCAGAAAACCTTTTCAAACTAAATAAAAACACCAAATATTCATCAATTCCAGAAACATATTATTATAGTTGCCATACATTACCAAAAAGTAATATGAGTCATCTTAGCCAAGAGATGCAAAATCTATCTCCATGTCTCAGTCATAAAATGTCTTCACTAGCTGTCTGTGTCTCAGTTTTAACCAAGTTATCACCACAACACCAGCAGGCACAAACACACCAGCACAAGCAAGAGTCTACTCACTGCTAAACTATAAAAAACATTCTTGGGCTCCAGTCACTTACCCAAGCCACCCACCCACGCTCTTCTACAATCCTACCTCCCCGTCAGATCAACCCATTTTCAAGAAATAGTCATCAGCAGCTGATCTATATAATTTGGGGCATGTTTAAGAGCCCTTAGCGCCATTCCAATGCCATATTAGTATAATGTTTTCACCCTAATGTGGTTAGAAGCCCAAAAATGCTGCGTCATATTTACAAAGTGGTGCAATGCATGCAGTGCTCCACTTTGTAACCCTTTGCGCTACATTATGCCTGTGCCAGGCATAATGTATGCAAAGGTGGCGTTCCTCCGTTGGGGGGCAAAAAAGTGGCGCAATTACATTGTAATAATTGTATTATGCTTCTTCAGTGTAGTGTCCTCATTTCGTCATAACATTGTTTGATTAATTTGTTTATTATGTACTGAAGAATTGCATTCAAATCTATGATCCCTTCTAAAAAATATTATATAGAAAAAAGATTATTTTGTCTGGTGAGTTTTAACACATAAAATTAATTATTTGATGGTTGACCTACAATAAATGATGTTTTGTTGTCCCTTACAATTATATTTCCACAGGACCCCGCTTAACTTAAGCACAAATTATTTAAGCTCTTCACTCAGATGTTTAACTGTAATTAAATCCACATGTATAACTATTTCCTCCTCGCTTTCCTGCTCTTATTTAAATCCAGCTTTCGGGGTGCTGAGAACCACAATTGCAGTTTTGGGGAAAGGATTCTCAGGAGCCACCTTAACAATCCTCATCCTGTTTAGTGCTGAGCTCTTCCCCACTGTCATCAGGTATGCATAAACATTGCTTTCAGATATTCATAATTATTATTATGATGCATAGCAAAATCACAGCCATGTTGGCTGTTTCCAAAGAAGCAACTAAGAGGTTAAACCAAGGTAATGAAATGGAAAAATCCAATCTTTTATAGCATTTTATATTGAACGGGATGGATTTCTCTACATGGCAGGGCTGATTCTCACACTGCATTTTTTAGAATGTGAAGTAGTTAAGAATTACTATAGTAGAACTACTTCCTGAACTACAACCTGCAATTCACAAACCTAGTGGTCTCTACCTTCCCCAGCTCCTCTGTTGTTAAAGTGGATATCAGTATGTTTTCTGTATCTACCGCTGATACTACCAGTTTTTGTCTGTTTCTACATTTATGCAGGACATTTGCATACAGGTGATTATGGGTCCACTGAAGTCTTACAGGGACCATCTTACTATAAGAAGAAAAATAATAATTGCATTTTCAAGGAAGCACTTGTGTGCCAATATTTCCCAGACTTCTCCTGCACAGAGTCTGTTCTCTTGTATGTTTAAGATGCTGGTCTGTGGCATATGTCAGACACCAGTTATCGACTGCCACCACCTCAAGGACCCTGTTTACTCAGGTGACATTATAGTTGGGTACGATGGTTAGATCTTAACTTACATTTAAAAAATAGAAAGTCAGTGAAAAAAAGATGATAGTTAATGTTGAAAAGAGTTACAAACATTAAAAATACTGCATTTTGCCAGTTATATTTGATGAGCTAACTAGAACTTCTGCCTTGCCATAAATTTCTTATTACATCACTCATAAAATATTAAATGACATTAATGATGACATTTTGAATTATATCAATGATGTTGTTACTCAATGAACGTGACAGATTGCTGTGCATTACTTCAATATGCTACACCTAGACCCAACTTTCTATCACCTCTGTAGTGGTGATGGCCATAACCTTTGGCAACATGCAGGATACGAAGCTTATCTGTGAAATCACACACATATAGGAGATACAATTGACAGTTTTTGGAAGTATTCAGGTGCATAATAAACCAAATTGTTATGTGAGCATTAATGCCTTCAGCAATTTATTAAACCTTGAATGCCATTCAAAAGAATGTTTGGTCATTATTTACCTTTATTACATGTACCTGTTAAATATCTAATCTGACATTTAATATTAAGTCAAGGGCTCCATAGCTATGCATTATCCACTGATTAGGCATGCTTGTTAAACTACTTTATAAATAATCGCCTATTGAGCAAAATGATTTACTCCATTAGACCAAGGCTTATATTCATACTGCGGCTTGAACCATTTTTACATAAATCACCCATACTTTATACATTACACTTACTATGCCTTATAAATCAACAGTGTATATAGAAAATGTTGACAGCACTACATTACAACTCTTTAAAGTCAGCATGTGCACAGAAATTTACTGGTATTGTAACCTTAGCTTTGGTTTTTCTCACATATTTTGGCAACAGGCACTTAAGCCTCAACCTATTGGGAGCACACATCTGCAACTCACACTAGTTGTGGTCAGTTTAAATGAAGTAGTGTTTGGACTTAAAATGTTGCTATTAGTTAAACTGTGAACTATGTAACTTTTGTCATACTGAACTAGACTAGTACTCAGGACTACACAAATTGTACAACATGAACATACAGTTAAATCTTACCTGTGGGCCCTTTACTACTTGATTTGTTTTCTAAAACACATTACACAGTAATTTGAAGAGCAATAGCCTGGATGATGTCATCACTGATGTCTTTAGAGATATCATTAGTGGTGTCATCAAAGATATCATTTAAAATGTGAAGAGTGATGTTATGTGTGAGGTCGGAAGCAGTGCATGGTGGGATGGAAGTTATAGTTAGCTCACAGAACTAGAACTGGCAAATTTCAGTGGTCCTCGTCCTGCAAAAAGAGTAAAACAACATATAGGGGGCAGGGTAGGGGCACCCTGCCCCTCTGAGCGTGATGGGGGACAAAAACAAACTTTTTCTTTTTTTTCCAACTATTAACAATAAGGTACGGGCCAGGACCTGTGGAAGGGTTGGAGCATATATGACTTTTGGGAGGGGTGTGCAGCCCATTCCTAAGTTATTTTAATGCCCCAGGATCCCCATCCCCAGGTCCACTTTCACTATTATGGGAAGGGAATGTATGCCCCTCCATTCTAATTCTCTGTAGGGCCTCAGGGATCCCATTCCCAGAGCCTTTGCTTTTGTGGACAGGGGCAATTGGGCTTTTCTCTTCAAGCCATAGAATGGTGGCCTTCTGGAAACCATGCCCCAAGGGACAAATTGAGACACTGTCATTTTCAAGGAGAGGGCTGGCTGGTATATAAGTCCAATTTGCTGCCTGTGGTTTCCTGGGCAGAGAGGGGGGGGCATTGGGCCCTCCTCTTTAAACCATAGAATGGCCGTGGCTGCCCCATATCCTATGGGCCAAAGAGAGACAGTGTCCCAGGGACCCTTACTCCAGGACACTCTTGTTTTGTACCCGATAAAGGTCGGGCTGGGAATATAAGTCAAATTCCCTGCCTGTGTCTCCTGGGCAGGAAACACAGCTTTGTTCTTGCCGCTGGGAGTAGGATAAAAGCTGTGCCCTCTAGAAGAGAGCAAAGTAAAAGAACCTGCTTATGTCAGCACCCAGGATGGGTTCCCCGCTGAGGAGCTGACAAGGGCCGCTGGGCCTTGGGTCTTCCCCTGTGACCTAAATTTCTAAAAATGTTGTGAAGGATTCTGAATGAGACTGGGAACCCCTGTGATTAAAAAAAATGTGCCCACCACCTGCACAGCCCCACTAAATAGAGCTACTTGACGTGAGCTGGCAGGGCTGTGGGGGCCTTGGCCCTCTCCCTGTGGCCTCCAATAAGAAATATCTATGGGTGTACTGAATGCTTCTGGAAAAGATGCTCCTTAATGACCTTCATGGGCTTTTTTACATAGATTTTGCTGTATGGTGGTGCTCCAATCTGGGCACGGTCACTACCAGCATATTTTTAAAGTATTGTGATGGGCTGTAGGGAGTGCAGCCGCCCCTGACCCCCCCCCCCGACACCCAGAAATACTTAAAGAAAAATTCTTGGATCTATAGAATCCGACCCCAGGTGAAATTGGTAATATTTTTAAGAATTGCCAGGGCTGGTGCTTTTGCTCTCCAGCTTGCAAATGCAGATATCCATTGTGGATGGCCATATGGCTGCATCATGTGACTTTAGTATCTGTGCAATGTAGTTTTTATTACAAATGCTTTATTTAAATACTTTTTCACAGACACTGCAATGACCACTTGACAGAACCAATAGGACTGCCTTTTATATACTGACACTGATATATTAAAAAACAATTTAGAATTGAACTGAAAAGAGCAAAGTTTAAAGTGAAAGTTATAGCTAGGTATTTCAAACCACTTGAAAAGTCACTAAAACCAGAAAGGTTGAAGGGCTTTTATAATTAGGGAAAAATGGCAATTGCAAAATAACATTTTAAACTAAAAAACATCTTATGGCCTCACACATTGCATCACATATGACATATATTATGACATCATTGATAACATCACAGCAACATCTGAAATAACATAATTGATGATGGCAGTGTGAATGGAGTGGCACAAGTGATTGCCCCTATGAAAGGAGTCATCGGCATGGGCTGCAGGTGGGATTCTGACTCATTGATTGAAAACCCCTAGAGATTATATAAAAGTGAGATGTGTCATCTGTCACTGTGATGAGCCCTCATTTGGCAGCCAGTCATTGAGGTATGGGAATTCATGTATCCCTGACCTGTGAAGATCATAACCGCCATCATCATCGTAAACACCCCAGGGGCTGATGTGAGGCCAAAGGATAAAAGAGTAAACTCAAAGGGGGCTAATCCCAAGCAGCATTTGGTAGTACAATAGTTCTACAGAATGCTAGTCACAAACCAACCAGTATAAATCTCCACCTCCACCTCTCCTGCTTTTCTATTAGGGAATCTTCACAAATGTAAGTTTATCATTTAGTAGTACGTTTGGGAGGGACCAGGGGGCGTGGCTGGAATGAAAGCCAGACTTACAACACAATGAGAGTGAGGCAGGAAGAGTAAGGAGAGCTTCATGAAGGGAAATTCACCCACCCACAAAAAAGTAGGCCCAATTATATTCACAAACTGCACTTCTGAATTGACTATATTACAAAAGTGATTCCAAAACAGTAGTAAACTATTCCAGTTCAGAGATGAAGTAGGTCTAGAAAAACACATAACCAATCACTGGTACTGCAACACCCTCTGATAGAACATAATTGGGATAGGATAGGTTACTTTTCCCCATACTCAGGGCCACTAGAATTATGCATCCGAAGAGGGCCAAATTATGCGGCAGCGTTGAGAAAATTGTGCTGCAAGAAAAAACAAACTATGCGGCAAAATGCAGCACATTTTGGTATTGTTTTACTTCATTATTTGGTCATTTTAAAACTTGCTAACACTGTCTGGGCCTTGGTTGCACCTCATTTGCACCAACTTAATGCCCAACTATAACAACAAGGAAAAGAAAGGTAACCAGTCCAGCTTTGCACAGGCCCTTTCACCAATCAACAACACGTTTGAGCTAGAAACATATATTTTTTTTAAATCTGCAGATTATGTGGCATATGATGGATTATGTGGCAAATGCTGCAAATCTCTAACTATGCGACAATCACTGCGGCTGCACAATCGCATAATTCCAGTGGCCCTGCCTATACTTTATGTACTTTTCAGACTCCACAGTCAGTGGGGAGATCTCCCTACGATGAAGAGGATGGAGAAATATAAACTTTTTTGAAATAGATAACAAATTAGTACACATATTTTATGGTTATCATGAATGCAAATTAATTGTCTATATTTAATATTTGTGCATTTTTATTAATATTATAAATAAAGAACAAAAATGTTGCAGCACTATTAACTTCATTTTGAATAAAATCTTTAATTAATTTAAATATATTAAATAATTAAATGAATTCTTCTGAACTTTAAATTAGAACAAAAATCCCACCTAATAAAATAATATGTTTTCTATTATGCATTAATAGTTATTTTTATACATCCTTAACAGCGATGTGTAGAACTTGTCAAAATAAATGTAATTATATTTTATTGCAAAGTATTAGCAGCATTCATTTATAAATTCAATTAAAAAAAAAAAATCTTCTCAAACAATACATATATTTATTTTAGATACATTTAGCATTGCATTACATTTGTTTATATTTAAAATAAAATAATTAAAATTATCATTTCCTATGTGGTTTTATTTGAAGTCTCTACATTCATAATGTTCTATGGAAGTGCGTTGCAGTATCAGTGGTTGGTCATTTGTGGTGCTGGACTCACTACTGTTTCTTTTCTGGCAGTAGAAACACTCAAACATGTGGCTCCACCCCCTTTTTCAGGGGAGGGAGACAAGTAAGGGCCTGATTACGGGTTTGGCGGAAAGGTCAAAACGGCTTTAGATTCCCTGTCCACTTAGTTGGCAGTCCTCCTGCTGCATTATGATGTTGGTGGGTTGCTGAATGAGAGACCGCTGGAGTCCCGCCAACTCTGCCAGCCATTCGCTGACCCCCTCGACGGTGCCGTGGGGAAACGCAACTATCAGAGGGTGGTACGACAAGGTTCCCTCCGACTTGCAAAGTGCCTTTGCGTCGATCAGACTCTGACAGGGAGACCACCTGCTTCAAGACAGCAGAATCAAAGGAATTGGGGTGCCCCCTCACCCATTTCCTTCTTTTCCCCTCAATCTCCAATGTAGACCCCTTCATCCAGGGAATCCCGTCACAACAGCAACTTGACCCCAGAGAAAACGACCCCATGAGGGCCGAAATCCAGATAAGCTTATTTCGCACTTTTCGCCCATTGACTGGGCTGGGCACTTGTGGTCCGGACTCCAGCAATCGAAAGGTACTCATACAAGGTATTTTTTTCACATGTGTCATGCATATGAGTACATTTTACACTTATTCGGCCAGCTGTGACACTCAAGAGTTCTTGGTACCACAGCAGTGGCTGCATGCAGGTAAGACCAGCAAACTCTTAATCAGGCCCTAAATCTACACTTTTGAGTATCTTTACAATAAGATTTTTCAAATGGCTAAATGTGGTAAATTCACTCAAAAGCGTAAGATGAAATTACTCCTGGAGTGGCAAAATGGCTATGCTTCCTGTGGTACAAACTGAGGTCTGCCAAGACACCAAGAGTATTGTTCAAACATGCAGTTTTCCTGGTGGAAATGACAAGCCACACATAGCAAACCCAAAACTTTGGGCCATCACATTGATGTGTTTGAAGCATTCCAATGTAAAGCCAGCTTTTTTTTACCAGAGTGCCTTGAACCAGCAAATGATACATCCATATAGAACACATGCATATTCCCCAAAAACCTGTGACTTTGATTGTCTCAGCTAAAGATTTCACATATTCCCCATGAATGACCAGGAAGATTTTGCTAGCCATATTCCAAAGGACATTTGTATAACTTCTCGGCAGGCAGGTTCTTACAGACACTCAAAGCCAAAATCCTGGATGAAAAGACTCCAGTAGCTCCTTTGTGCCATAGTGTAAGTGTAGTCTTCGCTGTACTCAACATAGTTGCCGTGCAGGAAGGCATCCCTTCCTGCACAAAAACTATGCTTCAAGGCACTTACACACATGCAAAGAGGAAAAACCATGGGGAAATGAAAACATTTCTTCTCATTATACTGTGTCAGGAGGGACAGGAATTTGACACAATTCACAGTCTATAGTTCTTTGTAGACAAATCATGACTTGTGTTGGTTTGTAAATCCTAGCAGAATACTTTGTGTTGGGTTGTGTTAAAAAGTAATAGAGTCCCAAAACAAAATGTTTGCAAATCTGAGTCAAAATGTATTTCCATCAGTTTTGTATAGTATTCATTCCTTCAATTAGCGTGAAAAAATAAGTCATGCTAGTAATGCTGTGTCACTAATTTTACAATGTCATTGGTCATGCCTACACCTATTTTGCAGAAAGTAATCAACTGAATGCTGTACTTCGAATTCTATATAGGTTTTAATTAATATGTTAAAATGAAGGGACTGCTATGTATCAAGTTTCCATTATTACAGGTGCATAAACTTGCTGTCACTATCAAATAAACAATAACCATTGACATGCAGCCTCACACATGCCTACTTATTCCCACACCCTGCCATGTACCACACGCATGCCTTTATAAAGTCATATAAGTGCATAGACCATTGTTCACACACAGAAATCACAGATTCACACACAAAGAAATGAGCATAGACAAATATGCAGCCAATTCTAAACGTATACATGATACTAAACCATTATAATAAAAAGGATCATCTCAGCAATATTTTTCCACACTATAGGTACCTGTGGCCCTGGAGCCCACGGAGGCCCAGAGCTTTTATTCAGGTGGCCCGCGACTGCTTAGAAAATAAATAAAATTAACAGATTCATAAAATGTATATTAATAAAGGAGTAAGATTTAAAACTGAAAAATACAAAAAAAGTTCTGTAAATATGAAGAAAGTTGAAATTGCTGGGTAAAAATTAAGTTGTGATTGATTCGTAGGAGGACTGCAAGTACATCAAACAGGACAACAGGTGGCATTCTGAATTTAGAAAAGATCCATCCTTCTCAATAAAATTACAATTTAGGATTTTTAAAATGTTTGTTTGTTAATTAAATAATATATTTCATCGCGTGTATTTGTTTGATGAATGCTTATTTCAGTAATTCTGTATTCTGTTTTGCAATTCAGATCATTGAAATTGCTTGATGCCACGGTCCCCAGATTCCAAAAAATACCTCAGTGGGAGTTCTTGGAATCCAAAACTGATTCAGCAAGCATCGGCCGATTCTAATGATTAAGTTAAAGTCCAAGTAGTCAAAAGTAGAGTAGATAAACCACTGTTCTACACAAATAGTAGAAAAGGATGCACTCTCTAAGAGTGCCGGCAGTCCCAAAAATCCAGGTAAAAAGCATAGAGTGCTATCTCTGGTTCACCTTGCTCTCTCCAGAGGGGGGCTCTGGTATTTTTCTGATATTTCCAAAAACTGCCTATCTATCACAATACTTAACATAGATTAATTATTCCACTTGCAGCATCCAAAAAAATCTTGAGAAGTACACCTTTCACTTAATGAATATTGCTGTCATATCTAACCAGAAACTTTTTTGATTCACCTTAAAAAAAAACTCCCTATTTCTTTCTAATACTTTTCAGATATTATATCAGTGTATATTCCTTCTAATGAATATTACAAGAGAACATCACAGAAAAGAAACCAACTATGTTACTTCTATTTATTCAGTGTTAACAAAGACTGAACATAAAAATGCTGGCCAGGCTTATTGGCTTAACCACTGCTTGCTGGTGTCTGAATGGAGTCTGGCAGCAGCATAGCTAGTCCTCCAAACACTGCATTTTAATTCTAATTGGGTGAGAAAACGTGACTGAGTATGCTCCTGGAGTCTGAGTGAGGGTTGATGGCTTTATATTCTGACTGGAAGTAGTCCTTAGGAGGCCAATTTTGTTAGCTTGGCAATGCAGTCATTTAGGTTTAGATTCTTGATTATGACGAAGATGAGGGATTTTACATGTGAGACCAGACCGGGAAAAATGTCAAGAGGCTGTAATGAGGTGAACCCTATCTGCACTGGAGTTGGAAAGCAATTCAAGAATAGGCATATACAGTATATGCAGTTTTAGACAATGAGTGCATCCTTTTGGCTATTGTCTCTGAAAAGGTTTATTGAGTTGTTGAGATCTGAGAGACAAGGGTGAACCATACTACATCAGTGTAGGTGTATGGAACTGTGTCACAATATTGTGATAACAGCTTCCATTTATAGGTTCCATTGGTAGAGTGAGGGGAGGGAGCCTTGTAGAACATCAACTCTTATAGGATATATATCTGCATCAAAAGAAACTGATGTGAGAAATTAGGCCTTTGAAGAGCGGAATAGCTTAAAACAGTTTTGGATCAGTTTATAACAATATTGTTTACTCCCATCTCTCAGGATGTAAAGAAGTCATTGTTGATGCAGGGTGTTAATCCTTCCTGAAAAACTGAGAATACCTAAATATTAGGCATTGTGGCTTTGTCTGGTAGTTGTGGGGGCATCATCTATTTCTGTAATATATTTGGAATAGAAGCCAGACTGGCAGGAGTCTTGAAGATTGAGATTAAGTAGTTGGGTGACTATAGCTTTTGCATGAGTTTGCTAAAGAAATGTAGTTTTGAAACTGGTCTTAGGTTTGAAGATCATTTGGATTTAAGTTTGATAGTCTTGATGTATGGAGTGATTTGTGACTTTTTCAGTGCTGAAGGGAAGACCTCTTCTTCGAGGGAAGGATTTATAATTCTGAGTATTAGAAAAGAGTTATCAGTTTTCAACAGAGAAATAGGGATTGGGTAATTAGCAAAAAACAAAGGGGCAATGGAGGGTATGATCTGTATGAATTCTTGTAATTCAAGTTTGATAGGGGACGACCAGGATGCAATGATTTCTTCATGAATGATAGAGGTAAATGATTTATTAGATTTTTGATGAGTTTTCCCTATATTATGATTATTTTTTGGATAAAGAAATAAGCAATGTTGTGTGCACTGGTGTAAAAGTTGAGAATGTTTGCTGCATAGGGTTAGGACAGTGTTTCATTCAGTGTTTTGGGGTGGTTTTTAGCTTCATTTAGATTTGTCCTGAAGTAGGTGCTCTTTTTGCATATATGACATTTCTGTGATTTTTCCTTTGTTCTTTGCAGGGTACAAGAGCGTCTTCTGCTTTATCTCTCTATCATATCTTTTTCCGATTTCCTGACATTTTTTTGCTGAGATTGGAATGTTTAGTTTACCAAGGTGCACAGGGTTTCTACCATACAGATTTTTAAAATGTAATTCTACTACATTGTTTAAAAAATCTTTCTTAGATTCAATGGAATCGCTGTTGAGTCTAGTCTACATTAATCAGGATATTGTGAGCTGAGAAAATGTTTTTGAACTCTTTTGAAAGTGGTTGGAGGGGTATACGTTGAATTTTTTTCTCCAGCTTCTAAGAGTTTTGGTGGTATAGTCTCTTTCCTATTAGTTTTAGTTAGTGAGATAGTAAGATGGTGAGACCAATCAAGGGCCATTATGTAAGATGGCTTTTGGGTTAGAGAATATTCAATCAATAGAATTACTTTTCATTTGAGTGGGTTAGGAAAGTGAATGAATTAGGTCAATCCATGCACATGGCTTGTAGTGAGTAGATAGTTCAAAATATTTAATTGGATGTTGTAGTCCCAAAGAAAGATGTTTTTAGAGTGTTCCTTTTTCTTTAGCACAAAAAGATCTTCAACTTGCTTAGCAAATGCTTGGTTGGAGCCCAGGGGAAGATAAACATAAAAATTATAGGAGGGTAACTGAATAACAGGGTTTATTTCAGCAAAGGGTTCTGAGTGACATCAAACTCACAACCAGAGAGAAACTCTGAATATCAATGTCAATCTGATCCCTGAGGTGAGAAACATCCCCTTCTATGCAATATATGGTTCTTCTATTTCATCTCCCACTGCTGTCATCAGCTGTGTGGGAGCAGAGGAGGCATGGAGTGCAATGCATACCGTGGTCCCATTGCCCCTTTACCTGCATTAAGCCTAGTGTATGGCCACCTACCATCACTGCCCCCTTTTCTTGATATCACTTCTCTTTCCCACCCAAATGTCAACAATGGTACATGGCAACCTGCCAACCTCCCATACCAACTTCTGCATTACCCACCTTTCAAGATTAACCAATAGCAAGGTTCTTAGGCCCTTATTTTATCAGGATGGCCTGCTGTTCTGCCGTGGGGATGGAGTAAGTTACTCCTTCCCCATGATAAAGGCTCCACCCACCTAACATACAAGTGGCCACCAACCAGATGATAATTTATGAAAGCAAAGCCAGGAACCACCATCCAAGTGGTTCCAGTCACTGACATGAATGCCACACTGCGGCATCAGCAAGGTGCAGCCCTGTACCACTGTGTATTCTATGTGTATTCTATTTCTTTACAAAATGAAAATCCTGAACAAGCATTTTCTTTTTGTAAAGAAAAAAAGTAATGGTCCCCCTGCCGTAGGAGTCTTCTCCAATGGGAGGGGGCATTATTACTATTTTACTGTCCCTTACCACTAGGCTTTGCCTGACATTGAAAGGCAGTAAGAAAATGGCTACACGTCTGATCAATTGAATTGGGTGGGCAGACATGAAGCTATTTCCGCAATGGCCCTTCCACCCCAGGGCCTTTCAAAAATGTTTGGCCACACCAGAAGCAAAGTAATTTCCACTGTGGACATACTGAGGGTTCTTCCACATATAGATTGGGCGGCAGACCACTATGTTGGCCTGGTGGGACCTCTTTTTCGATGGATTTTCCTTCCTGCCAACATATAAATCTGGCCCTCAGTATCTTGCCACTCAACCCCACTCCCTACAGTATCCCCAACCTCATCCAAATTAAGAAAAAAAACTGATGCCCACTGTCAAATCTCCACATACCCAAATATTTAAAAACTACAGGGTCTTTGGCTACTTACCTACTTCATATGCCCCACAGACTAAAAGAGATAAAAATACTCAAACCACTACCCTCTCTTCGAACCACTTCTGCTAAATATGTAAAAAAACAAAACACCAGGGGTACATTGAAGAGCCCCTAGAACCTCCTGGCGCCACATTAGCGTCTTTTTTATGCTAATGTGGCCCAATGAGTCAAAATCGTGGTGCTATATTTACAAGTGGTGCAATGCATGCATGGTGGTGTCAGGGAGGCGCTAAGGGACGCAAGAAAAGTGGCATTGCACTGTGTACAGCACCACTTTGCTTTAATAGACCCCCAGGTATCCTGCCTCTAATCCTCATCATCCTCTATGCCTTATCTCCACCTCTCAGCCCAAAACTGTACTTTCTGCCATCAAAGCTGAGAGCCAGGACCTCACTGATAAGCTCTCTGAGAGCCAAGTTAGCAAAGCCTGGGTTTTCTTTATACTGCAACAACAATGGGAAGCAACTTTTTTGTTTTTGCTGTTACCACATCAGAACAGTGAATAACTGTATTTATAATCTGGCATTCATACTAGAGGCTCTCACTGTGAGTTATACATAAAAGTTTGAAAACAGCATTTTATGCATTGGTTGTATAGGCATAAGGAGTTTAAAAGAGAAGTGGAAGTGGAATTCTAAAGTGGAGAGTTTCCAGGAGTTGTTGTAGACAACAGCGGTGATTGGTAATTCTGGTTTCAGTTTCTCCTGGGGAGTCCATAAGCGTTCAAACAGGTGGATTTTCTTGCTGGCATAGCACAGATTTGAAAAATTAACACGGATCTCACAATCCCTAGTGCACTGATAGCTCTTGTTACAAGCCAAGTCAGGATTAAAGTGACCAAGCAATGAGCCCCATAATGGAGGAACAATTCAAAACAGTCATGACTGAGGGGAAACCTGTAGCATGTTTAAGAGAAGACATCTTCAATGAAAGAATAAAACATTTTGGTGAAAGGGGTTTGCGCCTCATGTCATTTCCTCCCTTGTTCCTCTATTCGAAGCAGAGGTTTGTGGATTTAATTTTCCCAAGATGTTTAAAGGGACCTGTTTCACGGCTTGCAAGTGGTTGGGATAGAAGATAGGCTCTGCCTATGATATCTCGATCACTAGCTGGCAGTAATGTACAACCAGAAATGGGCTTCCCTTTAGAGTGAGTAGGAATGTCTTGCAGAAAGTGCTGCCGACACAGCAGGAGCACTTTTAGCACAATGGCCACATCATGGCAGCATGGCACACCAGGCAGCACTTTGTTTTCTTTTCCATAAACAAACCACCACATTGGGAAAATTAATTTCATTGGACAGGGATGATTATGATGTATATAAGAGATTGTGGTTGAGATGAGCAACTCTAATAAAATACTTTGAAATGTATGAGTACAGATTTTAATGTGTATTACTGTTTATCACCAACTAGGTCGGTACAAGTTTTTGTTTCTCTGTTCTTTGTATACCATTAATAGTATCTAGGCAATCTTTTAATAAAGCTGAATGAAGAGCTGCTCAAGCAACGAGGGCAGATGTAAACATTTGACATACTTTCTCAACAGTTTGCAAACAGCGAACTGGAAGAGTATAGGATGAGCCTTGTTCAGCTAAATAAGTAATATATCTAGACATTTTCAGCTGGTGTTCATGCTTCCACTGGATGTGGGAGGGTCCCTAAAGGAAGGTCATTACTATACCAGCTGCATGTTGGAGATTGGAGCAATGAGGAATAAGTGTTAGCCAGAAATAAACTTATTTTGAGAGTATATACTACTGCACTTGTTATTATACTATGGGGCAGATTTATAAAAAAGTGGCATTGCACCGAGTGCAGCACCACTTTTCTTGCGCCTCTTAGCGCCCCCATAATGCCACCATGTGCGTGTCGTATTTAAGATCCGGCGCACTATGGTGGTAGTCAGGGGGACCAGCGTCATACTTTTTTAGCTAGTTCGGCGCTTTGCAGGGCTATCATCAAAAATTGTGACGCTAATCCTGAAAAGCACCCAGAGGCCCCTTGATCACAATGGGAGTCTCTTTTTAACCCCTGCACTTAGCAGGCATTTAAAAATGCTGATAAATGTGGCGCAAAGTAATCTCGTAGCTCCCGTTGCATACATTATGGCTGGCGCAGGCAGAATGTGCACAAGGGAGTAAACAGCGGTGCAAGGCAAGCATTGCGCCACTTTCTAAATATGGTGTGGCGTATTTTCCCTTCCAATGTCACATTAGTGTAACAAAATGGCACTAATGTGGCATTGGAATGGCGCTGGGCCACCATAAATCTGGAAAATGATGACAGGAAATTGTTTCAAAATGTAAAAAACAACAAGTGCAGCAAAGTGTGCATGTGAAAATGGAGAAATGGAGTAATGGGTTAGGCTAAAGAGACAAAAGTGGAAATGGTGAACTTAATACAACAAATGCAGTATAAAGACTTTAACCCGGAAAGTTAATACAGTGTTTAAAATGGAGACCAGGGAAAATTGGGAGATATATTTGCAAAACCAACCACTTTTCTTGCCAGCGTTCTTTGCAAAAGACGTGCACAATATGACTGTTGCAGAGTATAAATAACTATTGATGTGAAAATCTAAAATAGTGTTGTGGAAGCTGATGATGTGTGAGATGCATTCATGTTTGAATATTGTTACAACACTGTATGACAAAAGCTGCCCCAGTCTGGACATGGATATCCTTGGCTTCAGGCCATTCTTGAACTATGTTCTTCCAGGCACAATGGTTGTGGCTTCAGCTCATTACTTGGCCGCATCGGTGGATCTCTGGCTCCCCTTATTCTGCTCCTGGATGAAGTATGGAAGCCTCTGCCGCAGGTCATCTGCTGCTCCGTGGCCGTTGCCAGCGGCTTGATAACTTATTGCCTTCATGAGACGCTCGACCTGCAGCTACCTGAGACAGTGAAGGATATTGAAAACCCAAGGTAAGCCTTGCCCATGTAATTGGTACGGGTTACTTTTTATAGGATGAACATCTATGGGTTTAATATCTTTGTGGGTCCCTAGAAAACATGCAAAATGTTTAAAAAACAATGTTGAGTCTCTCTTGGTGTGCTCTGGTGGTTTAGTATGAACTCTCCCATTCAATCCTCTCTCCCCTTTTTCTCTCTTTCTGTAATCCACCTGTCTTTTCCTGTGTACCTTGATATATATTTGATTTTTTTTATCCATGTCTTGTTTTTCTCCCAGTAATGGGTGCATTCTTTCTTCCCTTTTTTTTATTATTATTTTTTTTTATTGATTTTATCATATCAAACATACAAAAAAAAGTAAAGCAACAGTCCCTTCAAAACCGCACATCTAAAGAGCAATAGCCAACCTCCGCAACATCAGCGTACATTTCGTATAGGAGAAATCAGACAGGTACACATTGATCATTCCAATCCAGTTTGTCCTTCTAAATTTCCCCATCCATTAATTGGGGACAAGATCCGTACCAAATTACCACGGGGCAGCTTTCTGGCAGTGATGCATTAGTAATAACATACAGCAGAAGAAGGGACATCAACAGATACAGACGGAAAAGGCAGGTGGGGGATACAGCCAGACATCAGCAGCCATTCACCTTTCCTGGCGTAGATGCCAACAGACAGAGGGGGCAGTAACTCAGTCCGGGCTTCTTTGGTTATATCACTCACTCGTCTTGGGCCGCTAAGAAGTTATTCAGCGGGGCCCAAATATCTTTGGGTCTAGCCCCTTCAGGCATCAAGCTCCAGAAGACCATAAGCTGATCATGACAAAAAGCAGCATCACTTAACCATTCAGATCGGCGCGGCACTCTCGTCCCGCCCCAGCACATAGCCACTCTACGCTTGGCTAACAACAATAGTAGGCCCACCAAGCGCCTATGTGTTGCCCGGATATCCTCCACGCACCCAAGCAGCGCGGTTCTAGGAGCGGGAGGAATTTCTATTTCGACCATTTCAGAGATTGCATTAAAAACTGCCACCCAAAAGGCGTATACATCCGCACACTCCCATTCCAAATGTAAAAAGCCAGCCTCCGGCTCCCGGCAGCGTACACAGCGCGCATCTTCACGCAACCCCAACGAATGCAGCCACACTGGGGTATAATATAGTCAGTGTAAAAATTTAAAGTGCAGCAGTCTAAGCCTGTAATTTGGTGTCAACGCTCTCATATGCACACAGCAGTCACGCCACAGAGCCTCCGAGATGGGCTCTCCCAGATCCGCTTCCCACGTGAGCCTAGACGGCTCCCGGAGATTATTCCTCTGCTCCTGCATACAGTTATATAATTTGGTGACCAGCCTATTAGGCGACCGCGCACAGCAAAGGACCTCAAGCGCACGGAACTCCACCGGGGCCTCAGCCGAACACCACAAGCGGTTCCGCAAAAAGAACGAACTCGGATCACATACATACGCTGAAGCGCTGTGCACTCGCGACCAGCCATTATCTCAGATACATCAAGCAAGCGACCATCCACCATCCAATCTCTCATCTCGGTCAGGCCAGCATCTCGGAGAAACCCATGTACTCCACCGTCACGGTACAACTGTCCATCGGCTATCGCCATGACCGGCAAAGAAGGAGCGCACGGGACCGCGACCCCGGACGGCCGCATCAACATACCCCACGCCCGCATCGTGCATGCCACCGTGTCAATCCCCCGCACCCGGGACGGAACACGTCCAAATGCCCTCGCCAGGTCGTCTGGCCACACAGAGTCGCTCTCAGGCGCCAAGTGCGGCAGATAACGGATAGGATTCAGCCAGTAATACGCAAAATGTGCCTGAGCGCATAGATAGTATAGCTCCATATCCGGCGCAGCGAGCCCACCTAGCTCGAACGTCAACCTCTCCCATGAAATGCGCGCGCGTCGGCCCGCCCACAACAGGCAGATCAGTGCTGAGCGCAGACGTCTTAAGTAGCTTCTCGGGAGAGGGAGATTCACAAATAGGTACAAAAACTTCGGTAGAACCACCATCTTTGCAATAGCAATACGTCCAATCAATGATAACGGGAGGGCACGCCAGGTCTCCACCTTCCCCTCCAGCCACGCCAGAGCAGCGCCATAGTTAGCCAGCCGCAACTCCTCCACATCGCAACTCAGCTGTATACCCAGATACCGCACCGGCCCATCCGCCCACACCAGAGGGTATCGAGAGTCATACCGCGGCACCTTGGGGGTCAAAGGTAGCACCACAGATTTAGACCAATTAATAGTAATACCTGAAAATGTACCAAAACGCACGATCTCATCTAGTATTATATCCAGATTCTGGTCAGGATTCCGTATATATAATGCAATATCATCTACGTACAGAGATATCAAAATTGGTCGTTGCCGGAATTGCAATCCTCTATCGTTATATTTCTGTCGAAGCCGGGCCACCAGGGGCTCCATTGCCGCAGCAAAAAGGAGAGGGGACAGCAGGCATCCCTGGCGCGTGCCGCGCGCAACAGGGAACGGGGCAGACACGTTCCCATTGAGGCGCAATCTAGCAGTGGGCAACGTATACAACAATTTAATCCAGCGGAGAAAGCGCGCGCTAAGTCCCATCTGACCCAGCAGGGCGAACATGTAGTCCCATGTCAAGGAATCAAACGCTTTAGCAGCGTCCAGGAAAACAGCTGCTGCATTATCATCCTCTACTAGTGTACCCGCCACCGCGAAGAAGGTGCGCAAATTGTGGCCCGTAGACCTTCCCGGGACAAAACCCGACTTATCCGGAAGTACCAAACTAGGGAGGAGAGGCTGTAGTCTCACCGCAAACATTTTTGCTAGGATTTTGTTGTCAATATTTATTATGGAAAGCGGCGGTACGAGTCGCATCGAGTCGGATCCTTTCCAGGTTTCAGGATCGTCACTATCAGAGCCTCCCGGAGCGAGGTCGGGAGCGACCCAGTCTCCAGGGCTTCTGCATAGACCTCCAACAGCCGAGAGGCTAAAATATCCACATACTCTTTATAGAACGCAGAGGTCAGGCCATCCACACCAGGAGACTTCCCACCGGGCAAGCCACGTATGGCCGCAGCCACCTCCTCTACTGAGAATGGTTCGTCTAAGTATTTCCTGTGCACCTCATCAAACCATACTAGCGCAATATCCTCGAAGGGCATCTGTGCTTCAGTCGCGCTAGCTCCCGCCGGAGCCGCATAGAGCCCCGCATAGAACTCTGAACACCTGCATTATTCCACCCGATCCCGACCCACTCCCACCCTCACCATCCATGACCTCGGAGACATAGTCACTGGCCCAAGGTTTGCGAAGCAAAGCTGCCAACGTACGTCCTGCCCTTTCACCCTCCCCATACTGGCGAGCGCGAGCCTCCCTCCCGAGGAAGCAAATTTCCCTAAGAGAGACCTCCTCATACAGCGATACCTCTTGACGGATCTCCGCAAGAACTTCATTGGACCAGCGAGATACCAGTCGCCTTTCCAACTCAGCAAGCCGTGACTCAATTTCAGCCATCTCTCGCCTCAAAGTTTTTACTATACCGTATTGTTTCGAGAGACAAACCCCTCTGATAACAACTTTAAATGCCTCCCAAAGGGTTCCTGGGGACCTCGCCGATCCCTGATTCTCTGCAAAGTGCAGTCTAATCGCCTCCCGCAATTCCTCACGGAAGGCCGCATCTCGAAGCGCCCCCCTAGGCAGCCGCCACATAACCGATCTACCAAGTTCAGTCGGTATCTCCAATTCCAGACACACCGGCTAGTGATCTGACAACGTACGAGGGAGATGATCAACCGCTCTAGTCCAGGCCAGCATATCCCTGGAGCCCAGCCAGCGGTCAATTCGAGACCAGCTACCATGCACATAATTCAAACATGTACCCTCTCTTGCCTCTCCATGCCGCTGCCGCCACAGGTCAACCAGCGCGCCATCTCGCATCATGGCCTCCAAGGCTTTAGCCGCCGCAACATGCTGCATCCTGGCCCTGCTTTCCCTGTCCATCTTGGCGTCTAGTACGACATTAAAATCTCCCCCCCAGAGCACCGCACACGGCCCCAGCGACTCCACCAGGCGCCACAGCTCCAAGAAGAAACCTGGATCATCAACATTCAGCCCATACACAGCGACTAGGCAACACGTTTTGTCCAGTAGAACACCACTCACCAGCACGTATCTGCCGTTTGGATCCACCATAACCTCTTTCGTGCACCACTGCAGATCCTTGCGAATAAGGACCGCAACTCCACGGGAGTAACCCGAGTACGTGGAGCAGTGCATCTTACCCACCCACCCATATTTTAGTCTGCATATTGTGGACCTCACCAAGTGCGTCTCCTGAAGCATACAGACATCAATTGCATGTCTCTTAACATATGCAGCCACAAGTCGAGCTTTCCTACTATCATTAAGCCCTCGCACATTCCAAGTCAAACATCTGATCACAGACACTTCCTCACCCCTCGGCCCCATCGACAATCAGCCAGTAGTACACGCAAAGGCCAGCCACCACCTGCCTTGAATTTGGCAAAGGAACAGATAAAACATCCATACATAGAAGAAGGAACAATACCCCACGAACATGTGAGAAACCCCCCACCCACTCAGGCCCCCCAATCGGACCCAACCAATGACCCACCCATCTTGGCCCCACATCCCTCCTCAAAAACAAGAACAGTGAATAACAGGACTCATCCAAGGGGCTATGACTGGCCTAGTACCTCTCCGCCCAGCTGACACCGGGAGAGAGGGGCCCGTGGGCCAACTACAAGTCGCTAAACAGACGGGTCCGGTGAGGAGCAGCCAGCGCGCCCAAGCAGTTCCAACAATGAGTATCAGGTCGATCGGAGTATATTAGTCATTGTCACTCAGGGCAACGTCGTCATCGCCACGGCCCCGGCGCTCTGCGGTCTCCCGCCTCTTAGGCAGCTGCCGAGCAAATTTGGTCGCTTGTTTCAGATCCGTAAAGTAGAGCACCTTACCCTCATGGCGCACCCTCAGCTTAGCAGGGTATAGCAGGGCAAAGCTTACTCCCGCCTGAGACAACAGTCGCTTAACTGGCAGAAAGGCACGTCTCTGGGACTGCACACCAAGAGTATAGTCTGGGAAAAAAATTTATTTCGGAGTTCTTATAAAGTAACGGACGTCTCTCCCTTGCCAGACGGAGTACAGCGTCACGATCACTGTAGTTCAGTAGATGCGCAATAATTGGGCGCGGGGGAGTCCCGGGCGGGGGACGGGGCCTCAACGATCTGTGAGCTCTCTCAACCACCAACATCCGAGAGAGCTCACCAGCGAACAAATCAGATAACATCTGCTCTATAAAGTCTTCCATTCGACCCATATCGGTCGCCTCCGGCAGCCCCACAATTCGAATGTTATTGTGGCGGGATCTTGATTCCAAGTCCTCGTTCTTGTTACGTATGACCTCAAAAATTCAGTCCATACGTGCAATCTGATCCCTGTCACCCTGTCGTGCGTCCTCTATCTCAGATGTGCGTGACTCCAGGGCCTCCAGCCTGGAGTCGTGATCGTCTACACGCGCCCTAATGCGATCAAGCTGTTCGGTTACATGGTCCAGCTTGGCGTCAATGCCAGCCAGGCTGGCCTTAAGGTCCAAGAACATGGACTTCACCGATGCCTCCGGGCTATCCTCTCCGTTCGGCTCCTCACAGGGCTGGGAGCTGGCAGCAGCGTTTTTTTTTTCCCCACCTCAAAGGTAAGTTTGGCCTGGCGTTGATCAGCCTTACCCATCGTTCCACTCTGCACCAACACCTCCGACCAGGCCCAGGTAATTAGAACCAAGCAAAGGGAAGCCCAGACTCCAGGGATCCTCCAGTTAGCACAGACCTCACAGTGTGCCCCCACACCAGCAGCAGAGATCATCAAACAGCGGGTCCCCAGAACATCAGTCTATCCTCACAGGTCCACTCGGCCTGCACTGCCCAGCCGGATAGTCGCCACTCGTTCACCCTCCTCGGGCCGCCACAATCACAGCCTTCACCGCCCTCCACCGGGAATTACTTTGTTTCTTCAAATTAGTGGCCCGGGGGGCCCGCCTAAATATTTCGGTCGGTTCCTCCCCAGAAGCCAAGTATGAGCAGCTACGAACCTCAAAGGCCCCCTGAGAGGCTTCACCTCGACGGCATGTCTCCGTTCGGGCCTCTTCCTCGCCCGTTCAAGCCGCCGGGCCCCAAGAGAGCCGCGGGGCCCATCAGTAACTCCCCGCGTCAGCGCCACCATAACCAAGCGTGTTGTAGGGCCGCGATACGACCACGTCGCCGAGTGGCCCCCAGGCGCAGTTCCACACCCGATCACACACCTCCGGGAGCGGCCGCGGGCCTCCACGTCCGCCCGCCCGCTCTGCACCCTGCATTGCTCCGCGTCCAGCCACACACCTCCAGAAGCTGCTGCGGGCCTCCACGTCCGCCCGCCCGCTCTGCGCTCTGCGCTCTGCTCGCGCGGGCGCGACCGTCAGGAGGCCCGCCCGCGTCTCTTCACGGCTGCTCCGGTCGCTCCACCGCTCCCGAGCCGCAAGTAGCAGCCCAGGGGCTCCTCTCAACAGAGCGCGCCAGGCTCGCACCTGCCAGCACCGTCGGATGAGACAGTAAACGGATAAACGGCCCCGGGCCAGGCAGAGCCTCACGTAGTGACGGCCATCTTGCCCGGCGGTCAGGCCACGCCCCCTTCTTTCTTCTCTTTTTGTGACATTTGTTGCTTTCAGTTCAAACCTGGCTGACCCATGGAGTCCTGCTGAAACTAAGGGTGCGAACCCTAGAATAGCAGACTATGATGCCTCAGCATGTTCCACTCTATATATTAAATAAACAGTAATGAAGGACTCCTTGACCGACTTTCATTTCACAAAGAATATAATTGAAGCTCCCTGGCTCTGTACTTGCTAGTGTAGAAAGGAAGCTCTAGATACAGTGCTGATGCTTTTCATTCTATATGAAGAGGAGATCAGATTATTCAGAATGCCTTTATAATAGTCTTGCTTTTTTATGTCATGGAAACAAGAGCAGGACTGGCCTTTTTTCCTTGTCAAACATCTGGAGCCTGTTTATGTTTCCTAGATCAATGTGAATCTCTGTCCTCAGGCTATGAGATGATCACATCTCTGATTCTCCATAGAGGGTCTCTCTAATAAGATCTCATGGTGTGATGGTTGGCAGACCGAAAAAAAAGTTCTTGTTAGACATTCACACAGATAAACTTTCAGCTTGATTACGAGACAGAAGGAGTAGTATCCCTTAATGGGACATCACTCCACCTTAACTTGACCAGCCCGGTGTTCCCTCCTCTGTTTGACCTGAGTGTGACAACACCAGATCTGATTTAACAGGCCAGAGAAACAGAGTGATAAAGATACTTGAGGCTTTCTCTGCAATACTAGCTAAGCCACAGTCCATGTTGTTGCCAAATAATTATTTTCAGCATGGTAGGAGCTTGTAATGCTACGACCTTCCTGGGAATATTTTTGCCTTCCCCCTTCCCATCTACTCTCTCAACCCCACTCCATCCATACCCACCCAGCACACTCCCAACAGCTCCATGTAGGTGGAATAAAGTAACATTGCCCCTTCAACTCTGACCTCCTTGTCCCAGCCCTAACGGTTTGAGGTGGTCCTGCCTCTGAAAGGATGCTCACCACTAATCTAAGCCGAAGAATCCCAAACATAGTCTATCTTCTATGTTAATTGACTCTTCTATACATATTCCTCCAACCTCCATTTGGCCTGTATTTTTATTCTAGCTCCGATGCACATTCTGTGAGTACACCACTATTAATTATGGCAATTATTGGTACTATGTTGTTTACTGTGTGTTAGAAATTGGAGTCTCTAGTTGTCCAAGTAGGGACCATATTCTTAGTCACAGTAAGTCAGATACACTCCCTAAATTTATCTGTACTCACCATTTGGTAGCTTGGCATAGAACAGTAAGGCTTAACTTAAGAGGCAATGTGTAAAGTATTTGTGCAAAAGTCACAACAGTAAAAGCAGTGAAAAATCACCCAAAAATAATCCACACCATGTTAGAAAAATAGAACTAAATTTGATGGACAAAACAAGACCAAAAGGACGAAAACCCAATAAGTAGAAGTCAAGATTTGAGTTCTTAAAGAATAAATGTAAATGTAGTGCTTAAAAGCATAAGCTATCAACTGTGGCTATCTGGTCATGCTAGAGCGGGGTAAACCTAAAGATCAGGCCGACCATGATGGAGTGCGGGCTGGCTACAGACACTAACCTAGTCCCACTGAAAGATTATGTTGTATGTAGGGTTGCACCGATGTTGAGGGTCTGATGCAAGAAGCAAAGGGGATGATGCAAAGGCAATGTTTAATTTCTGATCCTCACTGTCAGGGGAGGCGTTGTCGTTGAGCTGCTCAGCCGTCGATCTTAGAGCAGTGGTGCAGCATCAAACCTTTCTGATGTAGGTGATAGGCCATTGTCGAGTCGTGCAACCTCCGACATGGAGATGATGTGCTGGGACTAATAGAGATGTTTTGATCCTGAGCTACTTACTCAGTGATGCAAAATCCTCACCCTGGTGATGCATTGGTATCCTGGAGAGATGCTGTGGTTCTCATCATCACAGTGATGGCAATGCACAGATTTCTGTAGAACTAAGCTGCAGAACATACTTCCAAGGGCCCAGGACTGGCTTGGCACCACTTGGGCAGGTCAGACACATTTGGCAAAGTCCAGGAGCTGCAACAGAGTGGGGTGAAGTCTGTTCTGAGACTTCAGAACAGGAGGCACAACAGCAAGCCCTTGGAGTCACTTTGGTTATGGGAATGTAGAGATGCAGGTCCAGTCCTTCTCACTCCCAGACAAGGAGGGCAGCAGGGCAGGCACAGCAAGAATGTCCTCAGGTCCAGAAGTGTGCAGATTTGGTGGGGTTTGAGGTCCAGTAGTTATATCCAGTTGTGTCTTTGAAGCGGGGGACACCTAAAAAAGAGGCCTTTGAAGTGTACAAAGCCCCTGACCTTCCTTCCTTGGCTCCAAACAAACTACATGGGCTTATGCAGCTATTTATGTGGGGGCAGGTACAGTCCTATTCAGGTGCAAGCTTCAGCTCTCCTCTCCCATCCAGCCCAGGGTGTAAATGGCCCGCCTCAGCCCCCTTTGTCTGTGACTGTCTAATGGGAATGCACAAGAGCCCAGCTGTTACCCACTAAGAAATATATTCAGAGACAGGCAGAGGCACTGAATGATTAAAGTAAGAAAATGCAAACTTTCTAAAAGTGGCATTTTAAGACTTACAACTTAAAATCCAATTTCACTATAAGTTGGGACTTTAAATTATGAGTCCAGAGACAACAAACTTGAAATATCTATCTGGTTCCAATTGGAAATTACACTTATAAAATGTAATAAATATAATAAGGCATTATCAATGTTAAGCTATTGGAGGAATAGGCTTTGATGCAGTGAAAAACATATTTAACCTGATAGGTGCGGGCGTCGGCCACTGGCCGACGCCCACACACCCTCCCTGGTGCGGGTCACGACCAGTGGCCGACACCAGGAAGGGTATCAATAAATCCTCGGGTGCGTCGCACCCGAGGATTTTTTTTTTTTTTAAACCCCCCCCGGGAGACACGGAAGCTTCCGTGTCTCCCCCCGCCCCCCCCACCCGCCCCTTTGTGACGTCAGCGCGCCTCGCGGCGCGCTGACGTTGCAAAGGTGTTTTCCCCATCAAAGCAGGAAGCAGCCTTGCGGCCGCTTCCTGCTTTGATGGGGAAAACGGCCTTTCTCACGTTCGGGAAGGCCTCGTAAGAAAGGGGAGTGTCTCCCCTTTCTTACGAGGCCTTCCTGAAAGTGTTTCCTGGCCCCCCGGTCGCAGCTGTGCTGCGATCGGGGGCCAGGAAACACTTTCAGGTTTCCTGGCCCCCCGATCGCAGCACAGCTGCGATCGGGGGGCCAGGAAACACTTTGAAAAGGCCTCGTAAGAAAGGGGAGACTCTCCCCTTTCTTACGAGGCCTTCTCAAAGTGTTTCCTGGCCCCCGATCGCAGCACAGCTGCGATCGGGGGCCAGGAAACACCACTAGACGCCAGGGATTTCACTTTGGGGGGGCGGCCCCCTCGGAAAACGGGCCGCCCCCCCCCCGGGGGCATAATTAATAAAAATAAAAAAAGGTAGGTGCCCCCTGGGGGGGGGGGGGGCGCGATCGCGCCCCCCTCCCCCCAGGGGATTGTTTTTTTTTTTTTTTTTAAATAATGAAAAAAAAAAAAAATGACAGGGTGTCGCCCGTCGGCAGGGTGACCCCCTGTGGGGGCAATATTTTTTTTTAGATGTTGTAGGGTTTCCCTGGGGGCCATTTTGGCCCCCAAGGAAACTATACAACAACTAAAAAAAATAGATCTATATATAGATCTATATTTATATATCTATGTAGATAGATATATCTATGTACATGGATATATCTATAGATATATCTATGTACATAGATATATATATATATATAGAGGTAGATCTATATATACCAAAGAGATTTATAAAGTGTGCTACTCACCTGTGAGGGTCTCAAGGCGCTTGGGGGGGGGCGGGGGGAGGGAAAGGGGCTGGGAGGTTCACTGTTCGAAAAGCCAGGTTTTGAGGCCCTTCCTGAAAAGAAGTAAGTTTTGGGTCTTGCGAAGGTGGGTTGTGAGGGCGTTCCAGGTTTTGGGTGCAAGGTAGGAGAAGGATCTGCCCCCGGTGGTGGTGTGTTTGATGCGGGGGACAGAGGCGAGAGAGAGGTCAGCTGAGCGGACGTTTTGTGTGGGGGTGTGGAAGGTGACTCTCGTTGAGGTAGGCAGGGCCTGTGTTGTGGAGTGATTTGTGTGCGAGGATGAGGATCTTGAAGGTGATCCTTTTGTCAATGGGGAGCCAGTGGAGGGATTTGAGGTGTGGAGAGATGTGTTCGTGTCGGCGGAGGTCGAGGATGAGTCGTGCTGCTGAGTTCTAGATGCGTGTAGTTTGCGCTTGAGTTTTAGAGTGGTGCCGGCGTAGAGGGCGTTTCCGTAATCAAGCCTGCTGCTGTGTGCGTGAGTGACAGTTTTTCTGGTCTCTGTGGGGATCCATTTGAATGTTTTTCAGTATACGGAGTGTGTTGAAGCATGAGGAGGTGAGAGCGTTGATTTGTTGGGTCATCGAGAGGGAGGAGTCTAGGATGATGCTGAGGTTGCGTGCGTGGTTGGCGGGGGTGGGTGCAGGGCCTAGCGTGGTGGGCCACCATGAGGGGTCCCAGGTTTTTTTGTGTGGGCCAAAGAGGATTATTTCGGTTTTGCTTGAGTTGAGTTTCAGGTGATTGGCTGTCATATATATATCACTTTTGTCAATATGTGTGTGGTTTCCCTGGGGGGAAAAGGGTCCGACTTGTCTAGTGGCAGTTTTAGTGCCATAAAGAAGCGCAGAAGGTTTATATGCCTACTGCAAAGAGCAAATCTGTATTTTATGTAAATAGCTGAGTACATTAGCAAAGTCTATGGAGAGATGAAGGGCACTTTTGCTGGGTGGTAATGAGGGAATCCGAGGAGGAGGGAGTGGGAGCACCAATAATGATTGTTGGACTGGGCGCAGGAGGTGCTAAAGACTGTGACGAATGGTATGTGACAAGGTGTTTTTTGAGTGTCTTGAAAGTACGTGCTGATTGAGGGAAGAAGCGCAGGTAAGGTGGCCTCTACTGTTGCACGTATCTCACACACCATCGATTTTGTGACTGTCTACGTAGGCTAGTGTTTTAGAGCAACAGTTTAGCCAATAGCAGAGATGGCATCTTGATGGATGACTGCTGCCTACACTCGGGTTATAGAGGACCGCTCTGACATAGGATCAGAGACTGAGACATCAGATACTGAGACAGCATCTGAGGGATAGGACAATGGCGCAGACTCTGGGAGTGGTTTTTCAGTCAGAGGAGTCCCATTCGATAACTCCTCTTCCAGTACATTATGAGGGAGGTGATGAGGACAGTCCTGCTGTCCCTTCGCAAGCTGTTTGTGCAACTGGGTAATAGTGGGTTAGGTCAACCCAGAGAGCAGGTGAATGTGGCGGCAAGCAGAGAGAGAGTGCTCTCTTGGGAGCTCCCCAATTTAGTTCAGCCCCAAATTCCACCACCCAAATCATATTGTGGAGACATCAAAATTATCCATGGCAAAACAAACTAGTTTTGTAAGGCAGGCACCTGTGTTTTTGGTCCTGGATTCGGCGGCCATATAGAGAAACACACTAAACCCAAACATTTCTGGAAACTAGACATTCGGGGGAGTCCACAGAGGTGTGACTTGTGTGGCTTCCCCAAAGTTTTCTTACCCAGAATACCCTGCAAAGCTGAAATGTTGAAAAAAAACTAAATGTTTCTCGCATTTCTGTCACACAAACTACAGGAATATGCTGGGATCCACAATATTCCTACCACCCAGTGACTCCTCACCTGTCCTGATAAAAACACTACCCCACTTGAGTGCCTACACCTAGTGTCTGTGTCAGGAATGGATCACCCCAGGGTCAACAGCTGCCTCACGTAAGGACCAACATTGACCGTTGTGTGATCTATTCCTGTCGCAGGCACCAGGCCTAACCACACAAGTGAGGTATCATTTTTATCGGGAGGCTTGGGGGAACGCTGGGTGGAAGGAAATTTGTGGCTCCTCTCAGATTCCAGAACTTTCTGTCACCGAAATGTGAGGAAAACTTGTTTTTTTAGCCACTTTTTGAGGTTTGCAAAGGATTCTGGGTAACAGAACCTGGTCCGAGCCCCGCGAGTCACCCCATCTTGGATTCCCCTAGGTCTCTAGTTTTCAGAAATGTACAGGTTTGGTAGGTTTCCCTAGGTGCCGGCTGAGCTAGAGGCCAAAATCTACAGGTAGGCACTTTGCAAAAAACAGCTCTGTTTTCTGTGATGTGTGTCACGTTGTGTTTTGGGGCATTTCCTGTCGCGTGCGCTAGGCCTACCCACACAAGTGAGGTATCATTTTTATCGGGAGACTTGGGGGGATGCTGCGTGGAAGGAAATTTGAGGCTCCTCTCCGATTCCAGAACTTTCTGTCACCGAAATGTGAGGAAAACTAGTTTTTTTAGCCACTTTTTGAGGTTTGCAAAGGATTCTGGGTAACAGAACCTGGTCAGAGCCCCGCGAGTCACCCCATCTTGGATTCCCCTAGGTCTCTAGTTTTCAAAAATGTACAGGTTTGGTAGGTTTCCCTAGGTGCCGGCTGAGCTAGAGGCCAAAATCTACAGGTAGGCACTTTGCAAAAAACAGCTCTGTTTTCTGTGATGTGTCCACGTTGTGTTTTGGGGCATTTCCTGTCGCGGGCGCTAGGCCTACCCACACAAGTGAGGTATCATTTTTATCGGGAGACTTGGGGGGACGCTGGGTGGAAGGAAATTTGAGGCTCCTCTCAGATTCCAGAACTTTCTGTCACCGAAATGTGAGGAAAACTTGTTTTTTTAGCCACTTTTTGAGGTTTGCAAAGGATTCTGGGTAACAGAACCTGGTCAGAGCCCCGCGAGTCACCCCATCTTGGATTCCCCTAGGTCTCTAGTTTTCAAAAATGTACAGGTTTGGTAGGTTTCCCTAGGTGCCGGCTGAGCTAGAGGCCAAAATCTACAGGTAGGCACTTTGCAAAAAACAGCTCTGTTTTCTGTGATGTGTCCACGTTGTGTTTTGGGGCATTTCCTGTTGCGGGCGCTAGGCCTACCCACACAAGTGAGGTATCATTTTTATCGGGAGACTTGGGGGGACGCTGGGTGGAAGGAAATTTGAGGCTCCTCTCCGATTCCAGAACTTTCTGTCACCGAAATGTGAAGAAAATTGTTTTTTTAGCCACTTTTTGAGGTTTGCAAAGGATTCTGGGTAACAGAACCTGGTCAGAGCCCCGCGAGTCACCCCATCTTGGATTCCCCTAGGTCTCTAGTTTTCAAAAATGTACAGGTTTGGTAGGTTTCCCTAGGTGCCGGCTGAGCTAGAGGCCAAAATCTACAGGTAGGCACTTTGCAAAAAACAGCTCTGTTTTCTGTTATGTGTCCACGTTGTGTTTTGGGGCATTTCCTGTCGCGGGCGCTAGGCCTACCCACACAAGTGAGGTATCATTTTTATCGGGAGACTTGGGGGGACGCTGGGTGGAAGGAAATTTGAGGCTCCTCTCAGATTCCAGAACTTTCTGTCACCGAAATGTGAGGAAAACTTGTTTTTTTAGCCACTTTTTGAGGTTTGCAAAGGATTCTGGGTAACAGAACCTGGTCAGAGCCCCGCGAGTCACCCCATCTTGGATTCCCCTAGGTCTCTAGTTTTCAAAAATGTACAGGTTTGGTAGGTTTCCCTAGGTGCCGGCTGAGCTAGAGGCCAAAATCTACAGGTAGGCACTTTGCAAAAAACAGCTCTGTTTTCTGTGATGTGTCCAAGTTGTGTTTTGGGGCATTTCCTGTCGCGGGCGCTAGGCCTACCCACACAAGTGAGGTATCATTTTTATCGGGAGACTTGGGGGGACGCTGGGTGGAAGGAAATTTGAGGCTCCTCTCAGATTCCAGAACTTTCTGTCACCGAAATGTGAGGAAAACTTGTTTTTTTAGCCACTTTTTGAGGTTTGCAAAGGATTCTGGGTAACAGAACCTGGTCAGAGCCCCGCGAGTCACCCCATCTTGGATTCCCCTAGGTCTCTAGTTTTAAAAAATGTACAGGTTTGGTAGGTTTCCCTATGTGCCGGCTGAGCTAGAGGCCATAATCCACAGGTAGGCACTTTGCAAAAAAACAGCTCTGTATTTTGTGAAAAAATGGGATGTGTCCACGTTGTGTTTTGGGGCATTTCCTGTCGCGGGCGCTAGGCCTACCCACACAAGTGAGGTATCATTTTTTTCGGGAGACTTGGGGGAACATAGAATAGCAAAACAAGTGTTATTGCCCCTTATCTTTCTCTACATTTTTTCCTTCCAAATATAAGAGAGTGTGTAAAAAAGACTTCTATTTGAGAAATGCCCTGCAATTCACATGCTAGTATGGGCACCTCGGAATTCAAAGATGTGCAAATAACCACTGCTCCTCAAAACCTTATCTTGATCCCATTTTGGAAATGCAAAGGTTTTCTTGATACCTCTTTTTCACTCCTCATATTTCAGCAAATGAATTGCTGTATACCCAGTATAGAATGAAAACCAACTGCAGGGTGCACATCATTTATTGGCTCTGGGTACCTAGGGTTCTTGATG
This sequence comes from Pleurodeles waltl, assembly GCF_031143425.1. NCBI lineage: Eukaryota > Metazoa > Chordata > Amphibia > Caudata > Salamandridae > Pleurodeles > Pleurodeles waltl. Next base: position 1,858,079,378 of record NC_090444.1, read on the forward strand.
AACCTATAAGCCCTTTATATCCCCGCAACCAGAAGAGTCCAGCAGACAAAACGGTATATTGCTTTCAGAAATCTGACATCGCAGGAAAAAGTTACAGAGTAAAACATAAAGAAAAATGGCTGTTGTTTTCAGCTCAATTTCAATATTTTTTTATTTCAGCTGTTATTTTCTGTAGGAAAACCTTGTAGGATCTACACAAATGACCCCTTGCTGAATTCAGAATTTTGTCTAGTTTTCAGAAATGATTAGCTTTCCGGGATCCAGCATTGGTTTCACACCCATTCCTGTCACTAACTGGAAGGAGGTTGAAAGCACCAAAAATAGTAAAAATGGGGTATGTCCCAGTAAAATGCCAAATTTGTGTTGGAAAATGTGGTTTTCTGATTCAAGTCTGCCCGTTCCTGAAAGGTGGGGAGATAGTGATTTCAGCACCAGAAACCTTTTGTTGATGGCATTTTCAGGGAAAAAACCACAAGCCTTCTTCGGCGGCTCTTTTTTCCCATTTTTTTGGAAAAAACTAAATTTTCACTGTATTTTGGCTATTTTCTTGGTCTCCTCCAGGGTAAACCACAAACTCTGGGTACCATTAGAATCCCTAGGATGTTGGAAAAAAAGGACGCAAATTTGGCGTGGTTAGCTTATGTGGACAAAAAGTTATGAAGCCCTAAGCGCGAACTACCCCAAATAGCCAAAAAAGGGCTCAGCACTGGGGGGGAAAAGGCCCAGCAGCTAAGGGGTTAAGAGTTTTTCACTACTTGGGCATTTATGCCTAACAAAGAACATGCCCATCATATTAAATACACTGCACCCTGCCCTTGGGGCTTTCCAGGGCCTACTTTAGGGTTGTCATATGTATTAAAAGGGAGGATTTGGGCCTGGCAAGTGGGTTAACTTACCAGGTCGACATGGCAGTTTAGAACTGCACCCACAGGCCTGCAATGGCAAGCCTGGGCCATGTTTAAAGGGCTACTAAAGTGACCACGGTAGTGTTCATTTCGTGCACCAGTCTTTTCAATGTTTCCCCATCTGTGTGCAAGGCTGGGTTTGGGAGCAATATGGCACTGTTGACTAGGCCACTCGGACGTCTGTAGGCAGTAATCTGGTCTCATGGTCAGCACGCACATGCACATGTTTTTCATCAGAATTACTGCACTGATTTTCTTATTAGTGAGATATCACAAGAGCAGAGATCTTGTTACAAAGCAACTATAATGCCAAGAAGAAGCGGGACACATTTCTATCCTGTCAAGAAATCATGGAAGGCAGAAAGGTAGTGGTCAAACAGCACAATGCTGAGCCAGACAACCTGGTGGAGGAGGACATTTTTCACATTTCTGATGCTGATTTAAAGTCCCTTATGAAAGAAATTGTTGACACTGCTATAGCTGAGCCTCAAGCTAAATGCTCAAAGGATCAAGATGATAATTCTGAGGAAGAGCAAAAAAGCAAATATATACAACGGACACATGCATGAATCCTTGAGTCACATTAGAGAAACGCTGGGTTTTGAGGCAAAAGCTCAACTGGAAGAGGGCTTTTAGTCCCAATATACTACTAATTGTACAGATGATATGCTTCTAAATGTTGTGATTAAAGACATTTTTGATAAAGAATGGAAAGATCCTGATAAGTCCTCTACACCCCGTTTTTTGAACAAACGCTATTTGATTTGGAATTTTGATCAGGACTATCCTCCAACTCCTAAAGTGAATACTATTTTGGCATTCATGGCATCAACTTCTTATTTGGCTTTACAAGATACCGTTCTGTTTGATGTTCTGGATAAAAAAATAGAAGTAACACTTAAAAGTTCCGATTTCATTCTGAGGGCAAACACCAATTCAGCATATGCTATGCAGGCTCAGCTCGAAGACTTTCAGTCCTTATATGATTGCATCCGAGATAATCAGGACAATACTTATATTTTGGCTAACATGGAGCTGGTATCCAAATTCCTGACAGATGTCTCTTTTGATTGTTTATAAGCAGCTGCCTTTATACCCCGACAAAACATCTGCAGTACTCCAGAACAACCCAAAAAATGACTATCTGGAGGTGGGAGCAAGGCTCAGACTTTTTTTTATCACTGGGAGGGGTATGTGTCAGATCATTGGGTTCTCTGCATCATAAAAGAGGGTTACAAAATTTATTTTTCCTTCTCTGCTCAAGAGACACATTTTGAATCTATGTTGTGTCCTAAGGATGATGCAAGGATTCAGGCAAATGCTTTGCAGGGTTAAAAGAGCTCTTACAGAACAATGCTGTTGTTCCAGTTCCAGAAGACCAGATGAGAAAAGGTTTTTCAATTCTGTTTTTGGTACCCAAGCACAACGGCAAACTGAGACCAGTGCTGAATCTGAGACAACTGATCCTGTATGTGCAAATAGAGACATTCAAGATGATTTCATTGCAGACGATTATTCCGCATTTGGCAAAGAACAAGTTTCTGGTGACACTGGATCTCCAAAACGCGTACCTTTGTCCCAATACATCATTCCAGTCAATGGTTTCTCTGTTTGGTGGTACAAGGTCAGCATTTGCAGTCTCTAGCCCTGTTGTTTGGACTGGCTACATCACCAAGGGACTTCACCCAGGTACTTGCTCCAGTTGTTGCACATCTCCGTATAGCTGATATCACATCTTTCCTTATCTTGATGATTGGCTGCTGCCTCCTTCTTCTTTTCCTAAGGCCCAGAAGAATCAAGAGATGGATATATCAGTCCTTCACTGTCTGAGGTTCATTGTCAATTACCAGAAAGTACAGTCTCCAACAATCGCAAGAAAAGCTGTTTCTTGGAGATCTCATCAACCGAAAGACCTGTGTTCTTTCCTGCTTCGATTATGGCGTCCGTTCTCCAGAGCACCACTCATCTACTGGCTCAGTCATCCACATGAACTTGGTTGCGGTTTCAGGGTTTGCTAACAGCTACCTTGGCTATAGTTCCATGGGCTCAGTTTCACCTAAAACCAGTGGTGAATCATGGCTTGGTGGTTCCCAGCTTCAGGGGAATACAAGTCCCTCATCCCAGTAACTACAGAAATCAGACTGCAGTTTGGTTGATGGTTGATGGAAAAGGACTCTGAGGAGGTTCCTTTTCAGTACTCAGTTCCTCTTATTGTGCCCACGGATGCCAGCCTTTGGGGCTGGAGTGCAGCTATGAGGGAGTTGGAGGCAAGTCGTCATTGGTCTCAGTGAGAGAGCTTCCACTCTTTTATTTAGAAGGAGCTTCAGCTGTCTGGAGAGCCCCGCTTGCATTTGCCTCTCGTCTGGAGGGAAACATTGTCCTGGTGAGAACAATCTAGTTGCAAGGTGTCATCTGATCCATCAGGGTGGTACAAAATGTTAGAGATTGAATCAGGTGGAAGAGTTGATATTTATGTGGGCAAACTCCCACCTCCTAGCTCTGGGAGCAGTATACATTCAGGGTCAATTGAATTTTCAGGCATATAGATTGAGTTGGAACCTTCTCTCATCAGAGTTCTACCATCTGTCCCCTCTGGAGTTACCTTTGGATAGGCATGTTTGTGTCCCCTCTCAATGCAATGCTGCCAGTGTTCTGTTCAGAGCTCCCATGTCCCCAGGCCTGGACATACACTCTTTTGGTTTTTTGGCCTCAGGGCATCACGCATACCTTATCTCCAATTCCCCTCCTCCCGAGGGTGCTTCAGAAAATGCAGGAGGAGAGGAGCACAGTGATACTGATTGCATTGTTTTGGGCTCAGAGACCTTGGTTTGCCCCTCTCTTGAGAATGTCCAAGGGGAGGTTCCAGCAGCTTTCCACTCACTCATCTCCTCTACAATCACCTCAGCTTCCAGTGTTGCAAATCAAATGTCTGAAGTTGATGGCTTGCTTCTTGAACAGCTAGGTCGGCAGGAGATGGGCTGTTCAGATTCAGTGGCCTTAGACATCCAACCCTCTAGAAAATCTTCCACATTTTGATCTTATAGGAAGCAATGGTCTTCTTTCCACAAATTGTGAGGGGCATATTTGCAAGTGGCTTGTGCTGCCGGTACATCTCTTTTTGTGACTCACTGGCAGCACAGGCTGCAGACCCATTTCTACACGGCTATGCAAACACACTTTGCGTGTCTTTTCATGGCCTTGTAGATATGGGGTAGGGCATTGCTGCGTGGCCTTTCTCTGCGTCAAAGACGCATTCCATGGGCATTGCAGTGGGTGTTCCTACGCCACACCCATGGATATTGACACATTCCCAGATTTGTAAACCCGGGAATGTGTCAAAAGCCTACGCCTCGCCTGGGGAGGCAAAATGAGGAGAAATAACTTTATTTCTCCTCATTGTTTCCTCTTCCTATGTGTGTTGAGGAATAAAACACCTCCATTGATTGTTTTAGTGCAGGAAGGTATCCCTTCTTGCACAAAAGCAATTATTCCTACAATGCAGACACCCCTGCACCATGGTGCAAGAGTGCCTGCGTTGGTGCAAGGCAGCCAATTGTGCCACCACAGTTGAAGGGGACAGGAATGCGTCGCAGGTCATCAATACAATGCATTCTTCCAGTTTTCTTTTGACGCAGGGGAGCGCAGCAAGGCACTTCACATGAAAAAGTAATAAATAAGCCCCTGTCTTTCTAAGGGTTTTGTCACATCTGTAGATTCCTTCAATATGTAGTTTTTTCTAAGGGAGGGCTTCCTGAAAGGTCTTGTTCATGCACCCTTAGCGGCTTAGAGGTCTGATATTTAAACCCTTTAAGTATGGGGGAATTGTTCTAAAGTTTCTCCGAAGGGGGGGTCAGGCTTTTGAAGAGTTTTTCTGTTGAAGAGATCTATTGTTAAGGGTCCAGTGCTGACGTGAGATCTGTCTGTTGTTCCTAAAGGTCTACAACTCTCTCCTTTTGAGTCACTGGAGCAATCAGATCTTGCTTTTCTTTCTGCTAAGACTACATTTTTGGTAACATTAACTTTGATAAGAGAGTAGGGAAAACAGAGACTCTGGCAACTTCTTTCCCTTATTTGAGATTTTTTCCTGCTGGAGTCATTCTGAGACGTGATCCTAAATTAGACTAAAAATACAATCACATTTTCAATTATCTCAGGAGATTGTGCTTCCTGTGCTTTCTGATTCAGATTCAGACATTCCGTTATTGTTTGATGTAAAAAGAGTATTGACAATATATCTGGGTAAAACTAAGAATTTTTGTTTGTAATCCTCTTTTTTATCTTTTATGGATCTGCCCCAAAGGTAGGAAGGCTACCTCTCAGGTCATTAACTGGAGGGTCAGACATGCTATTCTTCAGGCTTATGAATTGTCTGGGGAGATTGTGCCTCTTCAAATTCAGGGTTGCTCAACTAGAGCAGTTTCCAATTCTTGGGCAAAGGGTGGGTAGTGCTTTGATTCAGGAAATTTGTTGTGCAGCAACCTGGACTTCACACTTAGGGGGTCATTCTGACCCCTGCCGGCGGCGGATGCCGCCGGTCTGGCGGGAACCACCAGAAGACCGTACTGCGGTCAAAAGACCGCAGCGGTCATTCTGAGTTTCCCGCTGGGCTGGCGGGCGACCGCCAGAAGGCCGCCCGCCCACCGGGAAACTCCCTTCCATGAGGATGCCGGCTCCGAATGGAGCCGGCGGAGTGGAAGGGGTGTGACGGGTGCAGTTGCACCTGTCGCGATTTTCAGTGTCTGCCACGCAGACACTGAAAATCTATGTGGGGCCCTGTTAGGGGGCCCCTGCAGTGCCCATGCTAGTGGCATGGGCACTGCAGGGGCCCCCAGGGGCCCCACGACACCTGTTCCCGCCAGCCAGGTTCTGGTGGTGAAAACCGCCAGAACCCGGCTGGCGGGAAGGGGGTCGGAATCCCCATGGCGGCGCTGCTTGCAGCGCCGCCCCGGAGGATTCCCTGGGGCAGCGGGAAGCCGGCGGGAAACCGCCGGCTTCCCTTTTCTGACTGCGGCTTTACCGCCGCGGTCAGAATGCCCCCGGAAGCACCGCCAGCCTGTTGGCGGTGCTTCCGCGGTCGTTGGCCCTGGCGGTCCATGACCACCAGGGTCAGAATGACCCCCTTAATGTTAGCAAATCATTACAATTTTGATTTTCATCTGTCTCTGATTAAAGTTTTGGTTCTGTCCTCTTGCATTCCTCAACGAAGTAATTGCTCATTGCTTTTTTGACTCCTGCACTTGCCAGTGCATTTTTGTGTCTTGGTAATTCCTCATAGCACTAGGACTGGGACAAAGAGGACACAGTTGAGGTAGTAATGATTCTTTTACTTACCAGGAATCTTCACTACCCTGATAAGTACTCCTTCTTCTCCTAGTCCGCTCCACTCCCTCCCCTGTGCACCTCTAATAGAGTCCTTCATAAATTGCAGGCCGACTGGAGGGGGAAGGGGAGGGTTATAGAACGGTCAACAGAGATAGATGACAGACTATATGTAGGAGCCTTCAGCGTAGAGTAGTGGTGAACTGTCAGAAGCAGGACCGCCTCCTACCATTAGGGATGAGGAGGACTACATATCAGAGTAATGAATATTACTGGTAAATAAATACATCATTTCCAGTGAAAAAGGGGAATATTGTGAGGAATACTGCATGGTAAGTCCTTGTTGGCACAGCTTTTATTCATTGCAAGGGGTTGTTCCACGAAGAGTAACTCATAATTTTATGGTACTGATAGGGTGTGGTGCTTCTGCGTGCAAAGTTTACACTCTCCCAGTAACCTCCAAAGTGTAATTAGTACCACAATGCTAAAAACTTGCCATAGTGCAAAGATCTGACTCTGAGAGTAAATCTGGGTTTTCACCACATTTACCTTCCCAGCGCACAGTTTGAGCACATGGGCTAAGTTTGTTTTTTGTATAGTTGCTCTAATTTGTTAACATGCTAGAGTATGCCCACAACATCTGTGCGTGACTGGTTCTACATCCATTAGCCTTGCTAGGGTGTTGCTTTCCAGGACTCCTCCGTCGAAACAGAAATATTAGATACAGAGTATACAGGGTGAAAATCAAATTTTAAGAACACGGAAAATCCTGTTTCAAAACTGACAATTACCCTGTTAGCAGAATTTATAACCGTTGGGTCAATAAAAGTGTTTTGTGAAGTTCTGTACAGAAGCTCAGATGGGAGCTTTGCAAATGTCCATTGAAGAACATACCCAATGAAAGCAGCACAGGATATTATGGATATACGTGAATATTGTGTAGATTCCCTTGAAAGGTCTGGGTAGAAGCCAACAATGCTGAAATTGAAGTTCCCAAGACTTCTGTCTTTGCATATGTTGATCATTACCTTTGTCTATGCCACATGAACATCACATGCGACCCTCTGAAACGGGGAACAATGCTGGAATTTACCACTTCAAACTATCATTAATAGAGAGACTCTTTGGGTCTAACACAAAACAAAAGGCTTTGGAGCAGGACTGAATGACTGCTGATTTTGCTAAGATGCAGTGCTGCTCCAGGTAAAACAGGACAGAAGTGCATTTCTAAAATTCTTGAAGGAATGTGTTCTTAGCTAGATAGCAGCAAGACCACCCCTGCTTGCGGCCTCTCCTATTTCACACATGAGTAGTTTTATGACCCCTGACAGACTGACATAGAGTTCTAGTAATAGATCTGAATGGGTGATCAGAAAAGTTGCTATAAAATGATCAGTGCCTGTTGATTGTCGATTAAGTGGTTGATGAAGAATGATAACTCCTAATGGTGTTTAAGTCTCACACTTTTTACATATTTCTTTTCAATAGGGATAACTCCATGAGCCCAGTGGTGGATCCAAAAGAGGTTGTTGAGATGCAGAAATTCTAGCGACTCTTGTGGTGCTCTGCAGCAGCCTGGTTTAAAAGGACATTAAGGATTCACTGATATATCACAAGACTAAATATTCAAGAATGCCAGATTTCAAACTATTCAACTGTTCCTTTGCTGTAACATTTGCTTTTTAGTAAATCACTAATGATACCAACTGCTGATATGTGTTATATCTTTAACAAAGCACTGCTCACTGCAAACCTTTATAGTTGCTTAGAAATGGCTGAGTATTGAAGAGTTTACTGCACTTAGAGGGGATGTGCAAGACAGATTTTTTAAGATCTTGTGACGGTGGCCTGTGCTGGGCACTCCCCATCCCTATGATTCTCAAACAAATTCAGTCCCTGGTGTTCTTTTTGCCCCCTACGTGGGCACAGAAGAGGATAATTGACAGAAAGACTGGTTCCCTATTTTTATAGGGGTAGGTGTATTGCCATGTCAATGTGGGGCAGTCCCCACCCCTACATTTTAAAAAATTAATCTGTGGTGTCTAATGGGTCTTTCTCCCCCCTACTCCTCAGAGGAAGATGGGAGTAATTGCCCCATCTGACCCCTTGGAAGAGAGAAAGACTGTTCCCCTTTTTATGGGGATGGGGGCATGGTCATACACATGCTAGACAACTCCTTCCCCAACAATTAAAAATAAAGTAATCCCTGGTGTCTAGTAGGCTTTCTGCCCCCCAATGGGTAAGATGAGGGTTACTGTCCTCATCTGCCTTCGGGGGCAGCAGAAAGACAAATCCCCATTTGTATGGGTTAGGGCATTGCCATGCCAATCATGAGCAGCCCCCACCCTACATATATATATATCAAAAAGTGATCCCTGGTTTCTAGTGGGCTTTTCTCTAACTGGGGGGCAGAAATACTACTTAAAATACAGGAAGGGGGAGCACAAGCCCTTGCCCAAGGGGCTGCTCTCCCTCTCCCTGGTGTCTACTGGGTGAATCCCTGCTTGGGAATCACCCCCTTCAGGGATTCCCAAGCATGGATTTAATTGTGAATGGTGCTATTGGAAAGGGGAGATTCTCCCCTTTCAAATGACACCCCTCATCTGAATTGGTGATCAGAGGGCTGAGATATGTCCTCGAGCACTGTGAACACCAGTGGGATTTCCTGCCTCGGGTGCCAGGACGTCCTGTAGCCATCCTCGGCACACGAGGACCAATTTGAGGACGGCTTGGAGCCGTCCTCTGCACCAATTGGGTTATTCAGGTATATCAAATTCAACACACAAGGCACAATTGTTCCTAAGGTTTCCAGAAACATATCATGGAGACTTTGGCCAAAATTTGAGTTCTGGGCACATTGCTACATTTGATTAGGGTGCTGTACACAGATAGCTTTGCGAGAGTAGGGTGGGGAAGGGATGGAGAGCTATCTGAAGAGTTTCCCCTGCAGAAAGGTGTTAGACAAGGATGTGTCTTAGCTCCAACCCTTTTCTTGCTTTTTATAAATGCATGTATCCCATACTTGCTTGATACTCAAAATGACGCACCAAAATTGGGTGGTATCAAGACACCATGCCTGCTATTTGCTGATGACACCTTGCTCTTATCCAAAAGTGCCTCTGGATTATCTAGGCTTTTTGAAAAAAATTGGGTTTTTGCAAGGACTACGGCCTCAAATAAACTGCACCAAAACTAAATGTATGATAGTTGGTGACCCAAAATTTAGGCTCACAAAAAAAAAGTCCTCGATGATGAGGTCCTTTAATGTGTCAGTGATTTTGATTATTTGGTAATCAGGTTAGACAACTCCCATAACTGGACATCACACTTGTCAAAGTCCGTTTTGTCCCTGAAACAAAAGACAGGAGGCATTTTGAGATTTGTGGCTAAAACACCCACCTTTTCCATCACACCCACAATGGATATTTATAAAGTGCAAGCTAGAGCAGGTATTTTATATGGCACTGAGTCCAGGGGGCATGTCAAGTTTTATGATATAGGAAGAGCAGAAAATCTTTTTATTAAAGCCCTGTTAAAAGTTCCATCTAGTTCTCCAACCTTGCCCATCCGAATGGACCTAAATCTGCACTCAATTATGGATCTTGCAGCTTTGCGATCGCTCCAGTATTGGATTCGCATTTGGTCCTCAGTAGCGTTAAATCCCTATAGGACATGGCTAACAGCGCTTTTAGGAGATTCTCAGGTTGATAAAATCCGATGGTGCAAGTATGTAAAAAGGTTTTTTTTTTTTTACTCAGGCTGAGGTCCTACTGGGTGGACCCCTTGAACCTTCCAAAAAATGCTCCCCAGATGTTGAAGGACACATATTGGGAAAATGTACATATGTTAACTCTAGCAGCTGTCCCGTCGGGTAGTATGACAGACAGCTTCTTATCTTTCAAGTGTCACTATGAGTTTGAGCATTTTTTAGACACTATTACACTCCCAGTGGCACGTGGACTTTATCTAAGACTTAGGCAGTCATTATGAACTTGGCAGTTCGGCCCGCCATGCTGGCAGTGGCGGCTAAAGCCGCCAGCCGGCATGGCGGGCTGAACCGCCACTTAATGAATAGGTTGACAGCCGCCAGCGGCAGGCGTCACCCACCGCCAGGTAGCCTGGCAGCGGTATGTAACCATCCACCACGGTAGCTGCTCTACCCTACGGATAATGTTTCAAATGCCGCCAGCCTTTTCAGGCTGGCGGAGGGGATGCCCCGGGGCACCACTCGGGGCCCCTGTACTGCCCAAGCACTTTGCATGGGCAGTGCAGGGGGCCCCTGTGCAGGCCCCCATTGCGCATGTCACTGCCCGATTTACGGGCGGTGACATGCACGAAGGGTGCTGCTGCACCCGCCGCACACCAACATTGGCGGCAGCTCCTCATGGTGTCGCCCTCAATGTTGCGCCCGTGTTCCCCGCCAGGCCTTGGGGCGGAGACACTGTCCCTGCCCACTGGCCTGGCGGGGAAATCATTATACGGCTGGCGGGTTTTCCAGGAGGCTGGCGGTCGATGGAAAGACCGCCAGCCTCAACACGGCGGGAAATTCCGCTGTGTTCAAAATGACCGCCTTAGAGTGGGATCTTTACCAGTGTGCAATCTTACCGCTAGATGGAAGCAATCTACTAGCTTGTCAAATTCTTGCCCGATGGGATGTATCATTAAAGAAACTATAAGTCATCTTCCATTTTACTGTCCAGCATTTAAAACGCAAAGGCCCCATTGGCTAAGACCTCTTTGTAAGACATTGGGCATCAGAGACCGTCATTCGGCCCTTAGGATTTGTAGTACAAATACCCATAGGCTGGTGGCGTGCACTGTGGCAAAGTTTTTAACAGCTATCTGGCGGCACAGAGCAGGTTTCATAAATTGATAGAATATGTTCTTAAGGGTAGCAAATGTGTTTTCGATTGTTATTGTTTCAATTTTCAGATATAAATACATGTTTTTATTATACTAAACTTTTTAAGATTGGGAAGAGATTCATAGGTTTTGTGAACTTTTATATGTATTTGCCCAAGTCTCATCTTGTGTTATTTGTTTGAGAAACTAACTTTGGTCTATCACCTAATATAGATTCTCAAAATGATAAGTGAACAAGCCATACTTATTCCCGATAGAGACTTCTGGCGTGAGATTTCTACATTTCGGATGTTGAAAATGTGGAATGTTTTTTAGCCTGAAGATCCTACCATTTTTATTGTGATTATTTGTTATTCCCTTTTTACATACGTTCTTGTGAACTTGTTCTTATGTTTGCATTTGTTGCTTTTATGGTACAGGTGCCGAAATAAAGCTTGAATTGACATATCATGTGCTTTAGAATATATTTGAATGTTATATAGGCAAGCTTCTGAATATTGCTTGTCCTCTACCTATGCCATCAGGGCTATCTTTTGAAGCTTTTTATTTAAGAAGACTGTACAGGAATTAGATTCAGTTGAGAATTGCACCACAATATCTGAGGTGCCTTCCATACAGAGTCCGGAGTAGGACTCGAAGGAATGTTTTTAATAGCACATTATGTTTAATGGGTTGAAATGTCTACGGATTGTAAGTCTTGCACCCCTGTGTAACGTTGCAAAAATATACTAAAGAACACTATTACTTGTCCAACTGAATTATGTTGAAGACTGCATTGCCAATAACCTAATTGATTTATTTGGGATTGTTTGCTAATTGTATACAGAATCATTTGCTAAACAAGCACTGTTGTCAGTGCACACTGAGCATCCTATTTGAAAAACTTTGTTATCATAAGAGAAGGTAAATATTGCATACAGCATTTTTGTAGAAACATTAGAACTATTGTGCCTTCTGTGTTGAATTTGATATAGTTTATTCATACAAATGGAGGGGATTGTTATGTAACCTCTCCCTAATTTACTTAAATTATATAAAAAGTATATCTGAGGGAACAACTATACATGTACACTGATAGACTTGTTCTAAGGAAAACAGGGTAAACCCATCGATTGTTCCAGCCTAGTGGTGATTTAAAGCCTACCACGATGGAGTGGTAGTATCATACACTAAGTGGGTCATCCTGATCAAATTTATCTTTGACTTGGGGCCCTTATTTAGGTAAGCCATCAAAAACAGTTGTTCTACTGTCCTTCTCTATGACTCATTGTCCATAGTATTTGGATTTTAGCACTTCACCCGTCCCCTACCTCTGCCTCTTTTCAGTATTTCTGTTGACTCTAGGGCCACAGAAAAATGGCAGACGTACCCTCAAGAAGTCAATAATTTGTCTGCTGTACATAGAGCCTGTTATCTGCAGTGGAACCATGCTGGTCAATCACCATCATCAGTGCTATAGAAAACTAATATAGATATCCAGTCCTTGCCCACAATCCCCACACAACATACACAAACTGCAGGTCCATGCTTCTACAATTTCTAGGAGTCTGTCTTGCACTGTTAGAGGGCCAACTGCATAATGCAATAAAAAACAGGTAAACACAGTGTAAAACTAAAAGTCCAATATAAACTATAAATGTTTTGAAATGTAAGTGTATGAACACCAAACATAGGTAGCAGCAATCTCCCTTGGCTCCCTGTGTTCCCAAGTTGTTCACATTACTCGGTCATATAAAGTACTCGTGTGCTACAGTTGTACAATCTGACGCATCTGTAATGGGGTGCAGAGCTTTTACAAATATATATGGACAGACATAGAAATAATGCAGAGTCAATATAAGTAGCATGTTACTATGCACAACTGCAAGGACTCTATGCATAAGTAGATAGTGTGTCAATCACAGCAAGCATGAGTCTATCCTAGGTATCTGTCTAGGCACTTACCTCACACTCCCATGCCATAGTAAACAGCCATGCACCTCAAATACCCATTACCACATGCCCCTAACTGCAATATTGCACATTACTCAAGGGCAGGTCTTAAACCCACACACATTAGACTGCAAACATAAAGATTACCTAGGGGTACATACAATTAATAAACTCCATATATTGAAAGGGAGCCCATTGCATAGCCCATATTGGCAATCATGTTAAATAACTCATTGACACCAACACTGTCCCCTCATAGCATGATTTCCAGTGCCATTTCCACATATGGGAGAAAGATTGAAAATTAAAACATTTCTCCTGGCTGTGCAATGCTAAAGCAACCGCTGGGCTTTGGGTGAGGCACTGTGAGCTGAACAGGAACTGGGCCGAAAGCTTTTGATGATGTGAGAGGACTCCGTCTTCACGTTCTGAAGTTCTGTTGTCCTAATACACAGTTCTATTATTATAGTAGGCACCATAAAACAGTTCCAGCTGACAGTACATGTTCTCAGCATATTGTGTCTGTCCATGCCCTCAGGCTGTTTTTTCTCCTTCAATTTTGGAAAAGCCTCTTTAATTACAGGATTCCCTGGATTCAGGACTGGGCAAAGAGCAGCTGATGTGCCAGCGTCTTCCATGCCAGTTCCTGACCCATTATCAACTCTTCTAGCTATTGTGCCCCCTCCAGTGAATATTAGCCCAAATTCTTCACTGTTTCGCTGACTGCTCCACTAACAAAGTTTGTAATTCTGTGTGCCGTTTTTGTCAGTGGGAATGCTCCTTAATAGCAGTGTCTGCTCCATGCATTTGAAAGTAGTGTGGGGACTGGGTTAATATTTCAACCCACTTACAGGTACTGTGAGAACACAGAGCTCTCCACTGTGGTCTGGTGTACACAGTGTTTACATGGGCCTCGACTGAGACTGAAAGCAGTCAAGTTTCTCACATTGCCTATCAGTGGGTAAAAAATGAACTGTAAAATAAAGCAAAATGATGCACTTCCCTACTTCTCTCCAGTTCCAAAGTTCGTGGCTCTAAGGCAGCTAGAGGTCTCAGAGCCAACTCCCCTAAGCAATCCAGACTTTGCTCTCATGCTGTTAAGTAGCATGAGAGAAGTGCAAGGACTAGTTGAAGTAGGCTGTCTCAGTAGTCCTACAGGCCCTCGAGGACTGTGTCTGCGGTCTGCTCACCACCCAGCCTTCTAAGACCGCTCAGGCTGGAGAGATTTAAAGTGCGCATGTCAGGCTAGCAGTCCCAAGACAGCTGGCCAAGTGACATGAACACTTTAAACCGGAGTACTAGCCAACACTACTTCCTGCTGCCAATCGGCAGAAATTGCTCTGCGCTGACACTTGGCTTGGCCTGGCTGCGCTGAAAAATAAAATGATAATAACATATTTTTAGTGCCATGTTATTTTTGATGTTTGATGTGCTGGCAGTAGAGTGGGTGATGCTCCTCCGCCCTACTGGAGGAACCGCTGCTGCGCAATAGCCTCAATGTCATATTGGATAAGTCATGGATGGCTATGCACATAGTGCGCATCCCAATGCCTCAGGTCCCACAGTATTGTTCAAATCTTTGGAGGTCCGCTGTCATGAGAAAAAGCTGGGTAGCTATAGTTTCTAAAGGTGTTCTTGGCTCCAAGACAAAAGTGCCATAAGTAGGCCCAGAACAATTCCATACTGTTATTGTAACCACTAGCTATGTAAATGGTTTCCAATGTGTTTATCTATATGTTGAGTTACTTTATGTGAATTTCTTTTTTACTGTTACTTTGGAAATTTAGGTCCAGAGCACCTGAATACCCCAAGTCAGTGGCTTGCATCTCACTTACAATAATCTCTTCTATTGTTTTTTCATAAAAGTTTCTTAAAGTTTAAGTGCAGAGGAGCGGAATCTGGTGGAGGGGTTATTCCATCACAAACATCATGAATATCCCTCTGTTTTACAATTGTAATACGGCAGACAAGATATTTGTCACGTTTGTGGTGGAGTAACCCCCACAGCCAAACTTTTAAATCAGGCCCCACGTTCGTAACATGTTATTTCTACTTAACCTATTTTTTGGCCATCTTGGTTGATCTGTTTGAACTCGATGCGATGATAAAATATTTTGTAGCATGGTATCCACCTCCTCGATGGCAGAAACTCTTTGCAAATGTACCTTTCATGTGTTAAAGTGTACAAAATAGAAAATACCTCTACATATATATGACGCTATGGCATATCATGCCAAATAGACTGAAAAGGATGTACCCACACACATCCAGGTTGTGTTGGAGGGAGTATGGACTACAGGAAATGATGCAACATTTGGTGGTCTTGCCCCAGCATACAAATATTTTGGAAGTAAATACTTAGGCCCTCATCATGACATTGGCGGTAAATCCTGCTTACCGCTGTGGTGACGGCTGCCAACATACTGCCACGGTGGTGAATATCCGTTCTCCATCTTATGACACACACTCGTCAATCAGACAGAATACTACCTCATACACAAATCTGCCAGCCCAAAGGTCAGTGCTAAAGTGTCAGTACCCACACCCATACCATTACGCCAACAGAACAACGCCCACCACATCTTGATCCACGAATCACCACAGTGAACATTCAATGACGGTAAACCATTGGCGGTACACACTGGCGCGCTCAGAATGGACACCCAAATACTAAACTACACAACATTGACCAATACCAAATACACACACCTGACACAGATACACACACCACACACACACACCTACAGCACTATACAACACACACCCACATTACCCACAACCCTTTATGAATACAAATTATTGCCACCAGACTGACACCAACAACACTGCAACAACTAGACTCACACACCACATACACCCATACATCCCTCCCACACCCCACTTCACACACCAAACCACAGTACATAACATGCACACACTTACACACACCACACAACACCCATGTCCCCACAAAGGCACCCCTGTTTCACAGATGAGGAGTTGCAGGTCATGGTAGAGGAAATAGTCAGGGTAAAGCCACAGCTGTTTGGAGCACAGGTACAACAAATATCCATTGACAGCAAGATAGAGCTATGGTGGAGAATCGTGGACAGGGTGAACGCCATGGGACAGCATCCAAGAACAAGGGACGACATCTGTAAGAGGTGGAACAACCTACGGGGAAAGGTACATTCAATGGCAGCAAGGCACCAGCTCGCAATACAGAGGACTGGCGGTAGATCCCCACCTCCTCCCCCACAACTCACAGCATGGGAGGAGCAAGTCTTGGCATTACTGCATCCTGTGGGACTCACTGGAGTTGCCAGAGGACTGGACACTGATGAGTCAGCGTTTACTAATTATCACCCCCATACCTGCATGCCATCTCACCCCTTCACTCCCATCCCTCCACTCCATCCCACACACTGCACCTCTACATATGACTAACCCCAATGCCAAGCCCTGCATGCCATAACAATGCATGGACAGCCCTCACAGCCCTGCATGGACACCCATCACAAAAGCATGCACAGCATGGAGAACAAACAATCCCACAATACATCACCATACACAAATAAAGGCAGCAGGGCAACAGCACAGAGAGGGGGAAGCTAGGGATGTATAATATGTCTCGGACATGAAGCATAATACATCACTCACATCCCCACAGGTGACCCAGCCAATCTCAGTGGAGAGGAGGTGCCACAACTAACCAGTCCCCCAACAGAAGATGTCCCCAGTAATGACAGTAACTCTGGACTTCAGGATCTGGATGAACTACCTAGCCCATCAGGGACCACTGGTCAGTCGGTCTCCCTAGCCCACTCCCAGTCAACCACAGAGCCTCCCCCATCAGTATCCAATACCACAGCACCCACCCAGAGTCCCCACCCCTCTGTCCCCAGGACACATCAATCAGCAGTGTGCCCACCTGCACGGGGACCCCAGTCCACACATCACATCCAAGACAATCAGGGACATGGGGTCAGTTGCAGTAGGCACACCATTCAGGGGACACAGCACAGGGCAACATGGACACTGGGAGGACCGCTGTGCAACAGGGGGAAGACAGGCCCAGGGAACCGACTCACCAGGAGACACTCACCAATGTCCTGGGGGCCTACCAACAATCCCAGGAGACAATGGGCCAGATCCTTAACAACATGCAGGAGAACAAGCGGCTGCAGGAGGAACACCATCAGGAGATCAGGGAGGACTTGCAGGCTCTCAACACCACCATGATCTCCATAGCAGGGGTGTTGGCAGACATGGGCAACATCATGAGGGAATGGACAGCGCACAGCGGGCCCCTACCAGTAGCCAGTCTATTGACCAACCCTCCACTTCCGCTGCAGCTAGTGGGCAGGATGCCCCATCACAGGACACACAGGCCACCAGCACCCCTCCCCCTGCAGAAGGTAAACCACCTCACAAACGTTTCCTGCGACCCAGACATAAGCCAGAGTCACTTGCCAAGACCAAGACCACAGTCAGGAAATGAGACTTTCCTGATTGCCCTCCTTGTGTACCATCCTGTCACCTTGTCCACTTTGAACTGCCTTTGCTCACCTTCCTATGGCCCCTTGGACACTGGACCTGTGTTACAAACAGACTGGAACAATACCCTGGACTTTCCTCTACCATCACCCCATTCTTTTGCACTTTTCCGTCAATTATTTGCACTACAATAAACACCCTTGAACACAATTTAAGTGACACCGTTGAGTAAGTTGAGATGCAAAGGACGTGAATGCCTTCATGCTACAGCCTCACAGAAAACATCAATAGTCAGGGTAATGGTCGGTTGCACTGTCTCACCTGTGTGTCATTGGAAGTATTGACTTATAAGTGATGTTCTGTTGTCCACATTCTCTACCTCTTCATCCTCACTGTCCTCAGGGTCCACTGCTGCCACGGGTTTATCTCCAGCCCCCTCCTCCTGCAGAAAAGGCACATGTCGTCTGAGAGCCAGATGGTGCAACATGCAGCATGCCACTACTATCTGGCAGACCTTCTGGGGTGAGTAGCACAGGGATCCACCTGTCAGAGGCAGGCATCTGAACCTGGCCTTCAGGAGGCCGAAGGTCCTCTCGATAATCCTCCTGGTTCTCCCATGTGCATCATTATAACGGTTCTCAGCTCCTGTCCTGGCATTCCTCACAGGGGTCAGGAGCCACTATAGGTTTGGGTAGCCAGAGTCACCTGAAAATATTGGGGGACAAAATTTAGCCTTACTCAATCCTATGGGGATAACACTTGAAGGCATACACTGACTTACCGTGGGTGGGGACTCTGGCTCACTATTAGCCACACCCTGTGCCTCTGTGGTTGGGCCATCACATTTGGGGTGCTGCTTTTCCTCAGAACGAAAGCGTCATGCACCGACCCAGGATACTGGGCAGTTACGTGGGAGATGTACTGGTCCGCCAGGCCCACCATTTGCACTTTCAGTGAGTGGAAACTCTTCTGATTCCTGAACACCTGTTCATTTTGGCAGGGGAGGGGGGGGCAAACGCAATATGTGTACCATTAATGGCCCCAATAATATTGGGTATATGTCCCATTGCATAGAATTCGGCCTTCACAGTGGCCAAATCTTCTACCTGGGGAAAGAAATGTAGCTGCACATGTTTCACCAAGGCAGACAATACCCTTGCCAGCACGAATGAGAACATTGGCTGTGACATTCCTGCTGCTAAGCCCACTGTCACTTGGAAAGAACCAGTTGCCAGGAAATGTAGCACTGATAGAACATGCACAAGAGGGGGGAACCCAGAGGGATGACGGATAACTTATATCAGGTCAGGCTCCAATTGTGCACAAAGCTCTGTGATTGTGGCCATGCCCAGTCTATAGGTGAGTATAATGTGCCTGTCCTCCATTGTAGCCAAGTCCACAAGAGGTCTGTACACAGGGGTTTGTCTTCTCCTATTCATCCACATTGGTAGGTATCTAAGGGACACAAGAGTGAGTAGGGAGTCACAATTTAAACAATGGAACCACCACCTCTGTGTGCATACAGCATTAATGTGATGGGACAGTGGGCATGGCAATGTATGTGCAATTGTTGGCAATGACGCAGTTATGGAAGATCTGTAGGTAGTCCACCACTATGAAATGGTGACCGCCTGTCCTGTATCTAGGAACAGGTGGAAATGAGGTAACTCTGCTGACGATGGGCGTTGTGGTCGAAGGCGGGCTTGCACTGGCGTGCAATTCCGCATTGGCTAATATGGGGCTCTGTTGAATACAGTGGCCAATGGGGATCAGTGGCGGCGGAGATGGTATACACTGCCACAGACGTGACCGCCATTATCTGCCTATAACCTCACTTGATTCCTGATTCACAGGTAAAAGTGAGGTAACTCCGACGACGTTGGGCATCGTGGTGGAAAGCAGTCTTGCACTGCCGCGCAATTCCTCTTTGGCTAATATGGGGCTCTATTGAGTACAGTGGCCAATGGGGATCAGCGGGGTGGTGACGGTATACACCGCCACAGACGTGCCCACCATTTTCTGTCTGTATCCTCACTTGATTCCTGACTTTCCACAGGACAACACCTACACTGCGTAGGCTGCTGCGACCTGTGTCTGGAACCTACCATGGCCAGTGTGTCTGGGGAAAGGGCCCCTGCCTTCACTTCGGAGGAGTTGGAACGCTTGGAGGATGGGGTCCTACCCCAGTATGGACAGCTGTATGGGCCTCCAGACCAACAGGTAAGTACACCTCGGGCATGATGCATGTGGGAACATTGCATGGAGATGTGTGTGCAAGTATCATGTCGTTTGGGGGGGGAATGTCTGTTGGTAGTGTACATGGTGGACGCCGGGCGATGTGTGTGCCAATGGAGTTGGAAACGGGATTTGTTGGTCATATGTGTGACGGGCAGGATTGTATGTGTAATGGTGTCCTCCTGTCTGCATATCCTCTGCAGGTCAGCGCCCATCAAAAGAAGGGATTTTGGCATGCCATCGCCAAGGACATACGGACCCTGGGGGTCTACAGCAGGCAGAGCACCCACTGCAGGAAACGGTGGGAGGACCTGAGATGCTGGGCATGGAAGACTGCGGAGGCCCAGCTGGGGATGGCCTCCCAACAAGGAAGGGGTGCCCGTCGGAACCTGACCACTCTGATGGCCCGCATACTGGTGGTGGCCTACCAAGAGCTGGATGGGCGCTTGAGTGCATCACAGCAACCACAAGGGGTTGAGTACAGTGGGCGTTACTACAATAATTGGTTGATGGCATGGAATCCAGGTGGTGGGTGTGAGTTAGTGGGTGCCCCCTAATGCCAGGTCAGAGTTTGCAGCGTGATCCAGCTCAAGGGTAATGGGTGTCTAGCAAATTCAGGTAACATAGCTCGGTTGCATTCCATGTCAATCAGGGATTTGTGGGTCCGGGGGGGGTGCAGTTGGTGGTGCTTGGCCCTCATCTAGCCCATTGAATGCCAATGCAATGCATAGTGCTAATTCCTGATCCCTGTGTGTGACGGTAGTATGTATGCCAACTGTGGTGTTGGTGCTGTGATTGACCCAGTGCTCCGTTTCACTCCCTCACCCCCCTTTCTCCTTTTGTCATCCTGTTCATGTGTGCATTAGCATCATCTGGTGGAGAAGCAGGGCCACCAGCGACAGAGGGAGCTGCATCCCTCAGGACCCAGGAGGCAGAGTCCACAGATACAGAGGAAACCAGTGGGACAGAGGGCGAGGGGAGCACTACGGCGGAGACAGGAAGTGACAACACAGACTCTGAATCCTCCTCCGATGGAAGCTCCCTGGTGGTGGTGAACACCTCTGTGACCCCCCCCCCCAGCTGCAGGTACAACCGCCACCCCCGTGCCAGCACTGCCCTCCCAGTAGCCCCTTACAGAGTTGCCTGTGCCCGCTCACCCATGAGGGTGAGCATCTCCTTCGCCCCAGGCATCTATGGCCCTGCTGCCCTGAGTGAGGAGGCTGTTCACCTCCTGAGATCCATCTCTGTAGGGCAGTCAACCATTGCGAATGACATCCAGGGGCTGGCATCCCAGATGCAGCAATGCAATGCATTCCTGGAGGGCATTCACAGTGGATTGGCGGCCCAACAGAAATCGATTCAGGCTCTGCCCTCCTCTCCGATGGCAGCCATTGTCCCTGTTCCCACCGTCCCCCCTACAACTACCACTGCCCAGTCCCAGTCTCCTCAACCCCAACCCATCCCATGCACACATACAGACAAGCATGCACACAAGACATCATAGAAGAGTGGCACAGTCAAACACAGGCCCCACACTTCAGTCCACAAGCACTCACACAAACAGACAGTTGCACACACATCCACATCCACATCCACTGCCTCCACTGTCTCCCCCTCCTTCTCCTCCTCCTCCTCATCCACCTCCTGCGCAGTCACTTCCACACTCACACCTGCATGCACTGCTTCAACAGCCACCACCAGCATCACCACACCAAGCAGCACATACACCTTCCTAGCAGACACGTCCGCAACATCCATCCATGCGTCCCCTGTGTCCTCTCCCACCCTGTCTGCCCCCCCCTTCCTAAAGGACACAAACGCAGACACCCAACAGCCATCCACCTCACATCAGCACACTGTCCATGCACCTAAACCCAAGTCCAGAAGACGTACTCCTCCAACAACCACTCCCTCAACCTCCACTCTCATCCATCCTCCCTCCTCCCACCTCACCGTCCCTAAGAAGCTTTTCCTTGCCCAACTTGGCCTCTTTCCCCCTCCCCCCATCCTGCCTATAAGAGCAGGATCCCAATGACCCAGCCCAGCACCTCAGCCAAACAGTCCACTGGGACAGTGGAGGCACCTACTAGTCGTGGAGGCAAAACAGTGAAGCATCCCACTCCACCAGCCAGGTAAGGGAAGGATCCCACTCCACCAGCCAGGAAAGGGGAGGATCCCACTCCACCAGCCAGGAAAGGGGAGGATCCCACTCCACCAGCCAGGAAAGGATCCCACTCCACCAGCCAGGAAAGGGAAGGATCCCACTCCATTAGCCAGGAAAGGGAAGGTTCCCACTCCATCATCGAGGAAAGGGAAGGATCCCAATCCACCAGCCAAGAGGGGTAAGGTTTCCACTCAACCACCAATGCAAAAAAAGGTTCCCACTCAACCACCAATGCAAGAAAAGATTCCCACTCAATCACCAATGACAGAAGAGGTTCCCACTGAACCACCAATGAAAGGCAAGACGCCCTCACCTCCAACTGGGACACAGCAGCCCTCACCTCCAGCAGAGACTGCCCAGGAGACACCTCCCCCAGAAGAGACAATGCAGCCCTCACATCCAGTAGAGGCTGCCCAGGAGACACCTTCCCCAGCTTAGACACAGCAGCCCTCACCTCCAGCAGAGGCTGGCAGGGTACCAACACCATCACCACCAGTGGTCACAGAGCCCTCACCTCCAGCTGAGACACAGCAGCCCTCACCTCCAGCAGAGGGCATGTAGGCCACCCTTCAGTGACTGTTGTACCAGGAGCCCCCTCCAGGATCAGTGGGCATGTTCCCCACCCCAGAAAGAGTGGGCAAGTTCCCCACTTCATCTGAGATGCCCCCCCTTCCACCGAGGTGCCTGTCCGCTTCCACAATGTTGCCACTGCACAGTTTTGTGCATAATTAGTCAGGATCAAGTTGGGGTTAGGACTGTGCCCTG
Source organism: Pleurodeles waltl (assembly GCF_031143425.1). Lineage (NCBI taxonomy): Eukaryota > Metazoa > Chordata > Amphibia > Caudata > Salamandridae > Pleurodeles > Pleurodeles waltl. The sequence continues at coordinate 1,858,102,037 of NC_090444.1, forward strand.
TGGCCATGTGGGCCTTATGGACTTTGGAATGGGCATTGGCCCTTTCTGGACAATTATTTATATATCTCTGTTCTAAAATTATTTCATAAGCTGGCTTTTGCCTTGCAATTACAATTTCAGTACTGCCGACCTCTAGTCCTTGTATTATTATGCTGTGTGTCCTATGCCATTGATTTACATCTGCAGCTGGTTGTGTGTATGGTGTGTGTGTGAATGGTGTACGTTGTGTGTATGTGTCACTCTCCTTTTCCTCCCTCCCTCCCTTATGTGCTAGGCGGCTGTACTCACCGTGGTTGTCTTCGTCGGCATTGGTGTTCCAGGTGGAGCATAGCATAGATGAGAATCGGCAAGACTTGAAGTTCCGGTTACTTGGCAGCGTTGATCTTCTCTGTGTCTCTGTTGGTGAGTCATTGGTTTTCTGTGCAGTGTTTGTGCCAGGCTTTTGATGGCGTTGGTACTGCCCCGGAAATCGTGGTGGTCTGAGGTGTCATGATATGGTGGGCAGTACCTTGTCTTCCACCTGGCTGTTGATGGCTACAGCCATGGTGCCTGGTGTTAATGCCCTGGCGGATGGTGTGGTACATTAGCTGTTTATGGAAGATATCACCACCATGGTCTTAATTTGGCGGTGATCACCGCCAGCCTGTTGGAGGTATTACCGCCACTTTAACAATCACCGCTAATGTCATAATTACCACCTTAGTCACCTGAGGATAGTGATGGGCTAAACAATAAAACTTGACCCTGCTATTATCTTTTTTCATTTAAGGCCACACAATTACATTATAAAGATATTGTTTGTCACTGACGAGTTCCATGACCATATAGAGGCACAAGGTCCCAGGCCATTATCGGTCATGGAAATCCAAGGTGTATTGCAATAACTTTACAATGTATAGGAGGGGGCTATTGTATCCCTCCTTATAAAGACAAATTAAATGGTAATTTGTCAGGTGTGACACTTTCTTCTGGTTCTGCCTTTTTAGCCCACAGCACTTGGATGTTTAAATTTTTCAATTTTGAAATAAATCAACATGTCCCAGAATGCAAAGAGCTGAAGGCAGGTATTGCTGATGGTGTGGCACATGATGTGGTGACCCTTAGCAGATGTGCTTAGACAGCTTCCAGAAATTGGCAGAGTACCCCATCCTAAAAACAAAACCCATTATTTCAACATGTGAAAGTTAGACATGCAACAAAAACAAAGTCCTTTAGCTCTCTCTGTCAGTGGAAGTTGATTTAAAAAACTGTTGTTACACACACATGCAGTATTTGGCCTCCAGCACATCAGCTTTCTTCAAGCAGAATGAAGGTCGCTGTGCCCTGATCTTTTTGACTTTGGTCAAGGTGTAATTTATGTTCTGACCTTGGGAGCAACATGGTCTCAATCACGACTTCTTACACCAGATGCCCATTGATCCCCGCTCGAAAAGAGGAGACTCTGGGGCCTGAATGTCAAGACAGAATAGGAGCCTCCACCATTGAGAGCTTTGTCATAAGTCCACCCAAGTGAGACAGAAGTAGTTCAAGCCTTTGGGGCACTGTTAAACCACCAATAAATCAATTTTATATAAAGTCCACTCAGGACCACTGAGGCCCAACCTGTGCGGCTTTGTCAAGACACCAGTATTAGTATTGTCATGTAGGTTCTAATTATGCTAATGAGGCTCCTGGATTTGGGGGACAGGATCACATGGATTGTGGATACTAAGTATGATTCTGCACCACATGACACCTGTTGGTCTAATCAGGATTCTCCGGCTAACTACAGCACCTCATTGCGGGCTGAGATGATTGTGGCAACCGGGCGTATGACAAGAAAGACTCCTCAGAGGAATCGTGGCCAATCCAATCTCATCCCTTTCTCTCAGTTACCAAAAGTGTCAAATGGGCAAAAACAACAGAGGCAGATATAGTTCAATAAGGATTTATTGAAGTAACTGAATCTTAGATAAAAAAAGCATGTATTGCAATAACTAGGATGATAAAACACAATAAAAACAAACAGGTGACTAACAGAGTAAAACACAAGAACAGTACTCCAATACTGTTAATAGGAATTATAAATATTTCTCCTACCTACACTATGTTTGAGCACAGCGTAATAAGCCTAATCCGCCCTTCGGGTTTCCTCCCTGGGGGTACATTATCCCTCAGACCTGGAGGGAGAAGCCTGAAGTCTAGAGAGACACCGTCCCCATGTGGATCAGGGGTCCAGCCATCTAAGCAAGTAGCTGCAGCAAAGCAATTGGCATAAAGTCATGGTCATCTGGCTGGAATCTTCCTCTAATGTGTCTGGGACAAAGGGGTGTTTTTATAAGAAAACAGCTGACATTCTAAGAAATGGACCCCAGTGTGTGTGTTTCTGTGAATGTTGGAGACACAGCATACTACATTTGTCGGCAACCCTATCTGACTGTAGCCTTGAAGAAAGCACAAAGTGAAATAAATGTCCTACTAGGAACGTGATGCTTTCCTAGTCGAAAGTACAATGAGATAAGGAAAATAAAACAGGACTGCAAATGTGGCTTTTGCTAGAAAGATAAAACAATGCTGAATTAAATGGAACTGGATTAAAGTTCACGGCTGCAGGCCTAGTTAGCTAAACTAACATGTCTAAAACATGTCTAAAATAGCTATACAACAGTATATGGGCCTACCCAGTAGAGGCAGACGCCCAACCTCATGTGGCACAGATAAACCACCATGATCACTATTTAAATAGTAAATCTATTTATATACAGTAGGGCCTATGACCTCTGACAGGGCACTGAAAAACTTTTTCGGTGACTAGCACCTTACTTCGGAACCCAAGATTAGTAGTTAGTAGGTTAGTACATTTTTTTTTAAGTTTCGTTTTTTCTTGTACATTACTTGTGTTCGGATTGTGCTCTTGATTTATTGTGTGCTTAGTAGAGTTTGGGGTAGAGATACAACAATAGGAACTGATTTGAAAAGGGGAAGTAGTAAGTTGTATTGTAAGTAATGGTTGTGTGTGCTTCTTAGTTGGGTGGCATGGCTCCAAACGAGTGCTGAAAAATTCAGAACGGAATTTAGGAGATCATAGTAGTGAGAAGGGTTGGGATGAGTCACAGGCAGTGGACATTGGAAGGGTGGTAGTGTTTTTTTAGTAATAGCAATGTAAATAAGTTGGATATATTTATAACATTTTTTTTATTGTTTTAATTTCTTTTTCAAAAAGAGCTACCAGACACTGAAAGGGAAACCTTAAGGCTTCCCCTGAAGTGCCATTGCTTCAGCAAGCACGGATCTGCTTTGACAGCAGCTCCCTGCTTGCTGAAGCTTTTCATCTCTGTCAGAGATTAAAGTTCTGCTGTTTGACAGTGGGACCTGCTTAGAAGTCCCACTGTCAAACAGCAGAGTGTTTCGCATGGCTTGGCTGCATCTGCAGTGCTACAGCCAAGCGACAGCGAACAGCTATGTCCCAGGGATGGGCACCCTGGGACATAGAAGGAGCCAGCCCTGGAGGGTGGGGGTCCCCAGGGCCATCTGTAGCTCCAAGAGCGGGGCCACAAGGCACACATCCAATGAGAATAGCCCTAGAGGGTGGTGGTTCCTGGGGTGTGGGGGTCCAAAACAGACCCCCTTTCAATTTTTTACTTTTTTCCCCATGGAGTGGTGGTCCCCGGGGCATGGGGTTGCCACCCCCCACATGTATCTATATAGAAACCCTGGAGGGTGGTGGTCTTTTTAAAAAAATTTTTTACCTGGGGTAGGGGTCCCCAGGGCAGCGGGGGGGAGCGGCCACCCACTCCAAGTACAGTGTTGCCTCTAGGGTGGTGGTCCCTGGGGCAGCGCCCCCCCCACCCAAATACAATGTATTTTGTCCCAGTGGGTCACCACCAGAGCTAAGGGGTCAGGGTGTTTGTACCCTGCCCCTTATGTTTTTTGTTTACTTTTTGTTTTTTGTTTACTTATTGTTGGGACTCAGCTGACGCCGACGCCTAACATGGCTGACAACACATTCACAACTTCCTTGATGAAGTGTTATCAGCCAATCAGATCTCAGCACAAGATCGTCAGGTAGATTTACAAATTTGTTTTCCCTTTCATTTCTCCAAAACTACTGAATGGAATTACGCCAAAACAAAAAAGCACTCTTTCTGGAGTCGTTTTTGCACTATCGCTGTTCAAAATCCCTATGGAAAAATGAATGGGGAAAACATGTTTGATACTCTCTTTTTGCTTGGCACCCCCTGGAAGGATCACCTCAAAACGTTCCACGCAGCATCTAACGGGACTGGCAATTTGTTTTGTAAAGTTTTGTAAAGTGGCACCAAAGATATTGGCAAGTAAATAAAATGCTTTTTATATAGGAACTAGGTCCTAACTATAACTACCTAGCGGTGAATCTTCACAACATTTTCCAAGAGAATATGATGCTCACTTTGCCATCTGTTTGGAAAGTTTTGGGGTGATCCCTGAAGGAGGGGCCGATAAAAAGAGGGGGTCCCAAAATGCTTTCCCCCAGTCATTTTTCCATAGGGATTTTGAACAGCAATAGCGCCGGGACCATTGGACGATATTACAGCAAATTTGGCAGAAAGGTAGCTTTTAGTCCAGAAATTGACCTTATTCTTATTTGTTGAAAAAATTTAAGAAAGTCAAAATTTGTATATCTACGGACGCAAAGGCTTTGCAGTCCTCCCAATATCGTGCTGAGATCTGATTGGCTGCCACCACTTCAACAAGGAAGTGCTGGCAACCATGTTAGGACATCAGCCGACCCAACCGAGTCCCAGAAAAAAATGTAAAAAAAATTAGAAAAGGGGCCAGGGTAAAGTCACTCTGACCCCTTAGCTCTGCTGAGCAAAAAAGCATTAAAAATAAATTCGACCAGATTTGCGGCAGATCTGCCAAAATGTTTGTTTAAAAACAGGCTTGGGCTCCCGTACTTGTTTCACTGGAGCACCCGGGTGGGTCAGGTCCAGGGCTCATTTATATTTTCAATGGGGGGAGGGACCTCCGGTCCCCCCCACAGCCCCATAGACCACAATCTCCCGAGGCACACATTGAAAAAAATCCCTGCAGCCCTGTGGAATGCCACCTTCCTGGGCAAATTTGAAACAAAAATGAAAGGGGGTCCGTTTCAGAACCCCACAGCCCCAGGGCCACCACTTCCCCAGGGGTACATGCAGAGTTGAAGGGGGCCATGCGGCCCCCTTCAGGAGCCACAGATGGCCCTGGGGACCGAAACCCCACAGGGCCAGCTCCTGCTATGTCCTTAGGTGCCCACCTCTTTGCTTTTGGTTGGTGGGAGCTTTGACAGTTCATACCAAGCAAAAGCAAAGTCCACTTTCTGCAAGAGAGAGCTGTCGAAAAGCTCTCCCTTGTGGAAAGCAGAGTTTTCATCTGTTTTCCCTGCACACAAAAATGCATGCAGGGAAGACAGATGAAAACATTGCTTCCACATGCGGGGAGTTGTTACTTACAGCGGCTCCCTGCTTGTGGGAGCAATGGCGGCTCCGACAGGAAGTAGGGGGCTGGCTAGGATCGCAAGGTACTTCAGGCTTCTCAGGCGGTCCTGTCACTCTCTCACTCTCTCATCCCATAATGGGATGGAACATAGAGAGAGAGAGAGAGAGAGAAAGAGAGAGAGAGAGAGAGAGAGAGAGAGAGAGAGAGAGAGAGAGAGAGAGAGAGAGAGAGAGAGAGAGAGAGAGAGAGAGAGAGAGAGAAAGAGAGAGAGTGTAGGACGGAAGTCACCTGTGGCAAAAAAACATTTGGACCTTCCCACTGGAAGTTGGGGGTTCTAGTCTAGATATGTCTGTGGTCATTTCCCTACTTTAATTTATTTAAAAGTTTAAGGTTCATATTAAAACGTGATCCCACTATTTTTAATCGATAAATATATTTTTCTTTCCAATTTGCACAGACATATCTCTTTCCAAATACATCAGCTATCAAAGCCTAAAAAACTCTCTACCACTCTCCCAATCACTCTCTCTTTCTCTCAATTTCTCTTTTGCAATCTCTGTCACCCACTCACACACCCACTCAGAACCTTATGCACCCACTCCAAGACCCACTCACATTCATGCATCCTGTTAGAAATGGTGTGTCTAGTTGGCAGTCGGTTTGCACCCTGTCCAATGAGTAGGGACCCTCACTCTAGTCAGGATAAGGGAAATACCAAGCTCAAATAACCCCTGCTCACCCCCTTGGTAGCTTGGCACAAGCAGTCAGGCTTCTCTCTAAAGCAATGTGTAAAGCATTTGCCCATAACACACAGTAATACAGTGAAAGCACTACAAAAGGACACCACACCAGTTTTAAACAAATAGCCAACATATATTTCTGTAAAACAAGAAAAGAACAACATACAGTAATAAAGATATGAATTTTGCAATAATTAACGTAAAAATCCAGTTCCTTGAAGTCGATGGCGCCGTCTTGGGCTATCACAGTGTCGTGAACAACAGATCCAACAGTTCAGGCCAGCCGTGGTGTCGCAGACCAGCTATGGTGTCGGGAAGACCTGCAAACAGTACCTTTGAAATGCAGGGCACCGTGATCCTCATGATGAGTCCCGGAGTGCTGCGTCGCTGGTGTCCCAGGCGTCGGTTCCGGTGGTCAGTGTGGGGGTCGTCAGACCCTTGAAGTAACATAATTCGCAGATTGAACTCCGGGCTGGTGATGAAGTCAGGAGCGCTGGTGTGGATGGCATTGGGGCTGCGGTGTGAAGCGGGACGGTGTGACATGTGGGGGCAGTGTCTCGGTGACGGCATTTTGCGGTGTCGTGAGGCCTGGGCTGCGATGTGAACCAGAGCAAAGCGATGTGCGGTGTCCACAGATCACTGTGCAGGCAGCGGTGGCGTCATTGCTGAAGCGCCGTCGTCTGTAGGCCCAAGGTTGCGGTGCGGGACGGGATGGTGCTTTGTGTACCTCACGATCGGTGTCCACAGGCCATGGTGCAGAAAGGGCTGCCTGTTGACAACACTGGAATCGATGGTGCTGTCGTCTGTGGAACCGGAGCTGAGGTGTGGGATGGGATGGTGCTTTCTGTACCTCCAGAGCTGTGGCCACGGTGCAGGCAGCAGCGCCGATGTCAGCACGCATCAGCGTCGTTGGTGATGCACAGGCTGCGGTGTGAGCAAGGCGATGCCAGAGTGTGGGGCGCACAGGTCGCGGTTCAAGCAGTGGCTCAGTGGCGGTGTCAGATGGCGGCATCAAATGAGACCAGGGTTGTAGTGTGAAGCAAGGCGATGCGGCTCTCTAAAGCTTCAGCAGGTCACAGTGCAGGCAGCGCATCGGTGACGGCGTTGCAGTAGTTTTTCTTCTGTTGCAGCACAGAACACACAGTTCCAAAGTGCTTTAGGAAGATGAAGTCTTTGGTGTCCCTGAGACTTCCAACCCCTTAGAGTAAACCTCACAAGCAGGATACACAGCAAAGTTCACTCTTTGCTCTCTTTAAGGCAGAAGCACAAACTGCAAGCCAAACCAGCAAAGCTTACACAGCAAAGGGGCAGTACTCCTCCTTCAGCTCTTCTACTTGGCAGAGGTTCCTCATGATGCAGAAATGTTCTTGGGGTGATCTAAAGTCTGGGGTTTTGGCTCCACTATTTATACCCCTTTCTGCCTTTGAAGCAGACCTACTTCAAAGGAAAGTCTCTGTTGTTCACCAGATCCTGCCTTGCCCAGGCCTGGCCCCAGACACATTCCGGGGGGCATTGTGTGAGGGCAGGCACAGCCCTTTCAGGTGTAAGTGACTATTTCTCCATCTTCATTCTATCCCAGATGGCCCATCAGGATATGCAGGCTACACCCCCAGCTCCCTTTCTTGCCACTGCCTAGAGGGAATTCACAAAAGCTCAACTGTCAGTCTGACCCAGACTTGGAATACATGAGCAGGCAGAGGAACTGAAGGGTTTAAGCAAGAAAATGTCCACTTTCTAAAAGTGGCATTTTCAAACTAACAATCTAAAAACCAACTTCAGTAAAAGATGTATGTTTAAATTGTGAGTTCAAAGACCCCAAACTCCAAATTTCTATCTGCTCTCAAAGGGAAACTACACTTTAAGGATGTTACCCTATGAGAGAGATAGGCCTTGCAGTGAAAAACTAAAGTGGTAGTATTTCACTGTCAGGACATGTAAAACACACAAGTACATGTCCCACCTTTAACATGCACTGCACCCTGCCCATGGGGCTTCCTAGGGCCTACCTTAGGGGTGCCTTACATGTATAAAAAGGGAAGGTGTGGGCCTGGCAAGTGGGTACACTTGTGAGGTCGAATTGGTAGTACAAGACTGCACATAAAGACACTGCAGTGGCATGTCTGAGATATGTTTACAGGGCTACTTATGTGGGTGGCACAACCAGTGCAGCATGCCCACTAGTAGCATTTGATATACAGGCCCTAGGTACCTCCAGTGCACTTTACTAGGGGCATATTAATAAATCAAATAGGCCAATCATGGATAAACTAATCACCAAGACAATATACATAGGGAACACTTGCACTTTATCATAAACCAGCAAAAAAAAAAAAAGAAAATGGGAGGAAGAAGGAAAAATGTTTGGGGACAACCCTGAAAAAAGGGTCATTTCCAACACACCTACTCACAGTCCCACACACACTAATGTATCCACTCACAGACACACTCAAACCCTCATGCACACATTCAGATTCCCACTCAGACCCTCACGCACCCACTCACAGACCCACTCAAACCCTCAAGCACCCACTCACAGATCCACTCAGACCCTCATGCACCCACTCACAGACACAATGAAACCCTCACACTCACAGACGCACGCAGAAATGGACGTGCCCACTAAGACTCTGATGCACCCAATATCACACCCAGATAGACATTCTCACACCCACTCTCACCCTCAGATACACCCTCTCACACCCATTCTCACACCTAGAGAGACAGGCCGTGGCCAACTCCTGCTACTCACGGCCTATATTCACTTAAAAAAACAAAGGTTACAGGGACGTTAGGCTCACATTTAAAAAGTACCAAACCATGCAAATTCTCCTTTTATAGTTAAAGTTATCTAAAATAACTATAACTCCTGCCCTAAGGTAATTATAACTCACCACTGCCATGCACAGTTTTTTTAAAGAATAATTTTACAACAAATCTTACAGTGATATTTCCAATGCTGTGATAACAGATGTCATGAGCGCTGTAATATCTGAGGTAATTAGCGTGCATGGCGAGGCCGAGAGCTATAGTTACCTTAGAGCGCAAGTTATAGTTACCTGAAATAACTCTATGACTGACTAATTTCTAATGTTTTATACGAGTAAATTCAGAACCTACTTATAACGTCCCTGTAATCTTTTTTTTTTTTTTTTGTGATGTACTTAGACTGATATATTTCCGAATAAATTGAAAAGGACAATGTTTTTGTCAATTAAATATAGTGAGATCACCTTTCAGTATGTAATTTAAATATTTATAATTGGTTAGAAATTAAAGCAGGAAATGACCACATACTTAACAAGACAAGGGCCCTAATTACAACATTGGCAGTAAATCCCCCTTACCGCCGTGCAGAAGACCGCCAACACACTGCTGCGGCGGCGGAATTCCGCTACAGCTATTACGACCCACAGCTCGGAATCTGCCAAAATCCAGATACCCACACAAGTCCTCCACACCAAAGGTCAGTGATAAACTGGTGAAAACTAAACCTCCACCGTCACGCCAACAAGAATACGCCCACACTATTACAACCCACGTATCCACGCGGCGGTCTTTCAACCGCAGTATTCCATTGGCGGTACACACCGCCGCGCTCAAAATACACACACATCTCCAAAACACCACCATATTGGACAATTTGAAATACACATACACACACCACTCCCACACACCCAATACAATATAAAACACACACCCACATCACCCACAAACCCTTACAACGAAATTTTTGGAAGAAGCAGAGAGAGAGAATAGCAAAGACAACACCAGCATCCAGAAGCACACAACACCATCACCTACACAACATCCACGCACCTCAGACAACACACACAAACACATCCCCTCACACATCACCCACACCACATCATGGCACCCCAACGACACCCCAGGTTCTTGGAGGAGGAGCTCAGGGTCATGGTGGAGGAAATCATCCGGGTAGAGCCACAGCTATTTGGAGCACAGGTGCAGCAGACATCCATTGCAAGGAAGATAGAGCTATGGAGGAGAATCGTCGACAGGGTCTACGCAGTGGGACAGCATCCAAGAACTAGGGATGACATCCAGAAGAGGTGGAACGACCTGTGGAGGAAGGTGCGTTCCGTGGTCTCAAGACACCAGATAGCAGTAAAGAGGACTGGCGGCGGACCCCCACATCCTCCCCCACAACTAACAACATGGGAGGAGCAAGTCTTGGCTATACTGCATCCTGAGGGCCTCGCAGGAGTAGCTGGAGGACTGGACTCTGGTAAGGCAAATCTTTACTACTTTATCCCCCCCACCTGCATACCATCACATACCCCCATCCTCACCCTCACCCCCATCACTCCAACACCTCACAAATGTCCCACTATTACAACCCACCTATCCCAACACCAAGCCCTGCATGCAACACCAAAGCATGGGCACCCATCACCAAAGCATGGCCACACCAGATACCCACACAGACCCCAAACCAATTATCACACAAGGTCCAGAACAAGAATGCAAGCACTGGAGTACAGGGTCACTCACCCATTGCACACCATGGCACACACTGATGCTATAACCATGCCTTTACACCCCTGCAGGACCCATACCCAATGTTACCGGACAGGAGGTTCCAGGCATGTCCACTCCCCCCACAGAAGAGGCCCACAGTGATGACAGGAGCTCTGTCCAACTGGATCAGGATGACCAGCCCCGCCCATCTGGGGCCTCGGGACAGTCGGTTCCCCAGACACTGGCACAAGCCACCACAGAGCCTCCCCCTTCAGGAAACACCAGCACAGCACCCACCCAGCGGGCCCATCCCTCTGTCCCCAGGACACGTCACGCAGCAGTGTGTCCACCACTACAGGGAACCCAGGCAAACCCACCACCCCAAGAACAGCAGGGACCTGGGGGCAGTGGGCACACGGTTCAAGGGACAGAAGAACTGGAAAACAGGGGAACTGGGAGGACTGCTATGCAACAGGGGGAGGACAGGCCCAGGGAACCCACTCTCCAAGAGGCCCTATCCAACATCATGGGAGCGTACCATCATTCCCAGGAGACAATGGCAACGGTACTGGCCAAGTTTCAGGAGACCCAGTGGCTGCAGGAGGAACAATATCTGGGGATCAGGGAGGAACTCAAGTCCATTAACACCACCCTGGTCACCATTGCAGGGGTGCTGCAGGACCTTGTGAACACCAGGAGGGACACTGTGGCACAACAAGCGGCCCCTGACACTAGCCTGGATGATGAACAACCCACCACCTCCGCCAGCGCTAGTGACAGGGGGTACCGCCACAGGACCATGACACCAGCACCCCACCCCCTGCAGATGGAGAACCACCCCGCAAACGGTCCCTAAGATCCAGGAATAAGAATGCCAAGACCCCCGCCAGGAAATGAGACCCCCCTGAATGTCATCCTTCTGTCCCACTTTGTCACCCTGTCCATCTTTCAACTGCCCTGGCTCCACTTCCTATGCCCCTTTGGACAATGCACCTGTGAAACCAATAGACTGGACTCTGCCATGGACATTCCTCCACCACCCCCCTTACCCATTTCACAAGCCCCCCAGTTATTTCAACATAAATAAACACCCTTGAATCACAAAACAATCTGAAATCAGTCTGTGCTTTCACAAATGTGTATTAGCAAAAACTATAGAATATAGCAATGTCAATTTTATTGTCAACATCCCGATGCCACACAGCTCTAGTCCATGAGGTAATATAGCAAAGGTCACACAGTGGGACCCATATCTGTGAAATGGAAAGGCAAAGTGACAAGTCAGGGTCCATACACTGGGTGAAAGTGACAGACTAATGATAGGTGAAACAACAGTATGAAATATGTGAGGCTGTGATATCTTCTTACCTGTGTCTCACTGGAAGTATTGCTGGATAACGTTGTTTCTGTTGTCGATATCCTCTTCTTCTGCCTCCTCTTCTTCACTGTCCCCAGGCTCCACAGCTGCCACAAGACCTCCAGCTGGACCCTCCTCCAGCAGAAAAGGCACCTGTCGTCGCAAAGCCAGGTTGTGCAGCATACAGCAGGCCATGATGATCTGGCACACCTTCTTTGGTGAGTAGTAGAGAGAACCACCTGTCATATGGAGGCACCGGAACCTGGCCTTCAGGAGGACAAAGGTTCTTTCGATAATCCTCCTAATTCGCCCATGTGCCTCATTGTAGCGTTCCTCTGCCCTTGTCCTGGGATTTCTCACTGGGGTCAGTAGCCATGACAGGTTGGGGTACCCAGAGTCACCTGCATATAGAGAGGGACAACCTTAAGACACACTCAAACCCGTAGGAACAACCCCAGACAACTATTCACAGGGTATAGGGTCCTTGTACTCACCTATTAGCCACACACGGTGCCTCTGGAGTTGCCCCATCACATAAGGGATGCTTCTATTCCTCAGAATGTAAGCATCATGCACTGAGCCAGGAAACTTGACATTCACATAGGAGATGTACTGGTCGGCCAAACACCATCTGAACATTCATAGAATGGTAGCTCTTCCTGTTTCTGCACACCTATTCACTCCTGCGGGGGTACTAATGCCACATGTGTCCCATCAATGGCACCAATGATGTTGGGGATATGTCCCAGGGCATAGAAGTCACCTTTCACTGTGGGCAAATCCTCCACCCGAGGGAACACGATGTAGCTTTGCATGTGTTTTAGCAGGGCAGACAACACTGGGACATCCCTGATGCAATGGCCACTGTAGTTTGAAAAGACCCACTGGCCATGAAATAGAGTACTGACAGGACCTACACTAGAGGGGCGATCCCTGTGGGATGCGGATTGCTGACATCAGGTCTGGCTCCAACTGGGCACACAGTTCATGGATTGTTGCACAATCAAGTCTGTAGGTGACTATTACGTGTCTCTCTTCCATTGTCGACAGGTCCACCAGCGGTCTGTACACTGGAGGATGCCGCCATCTCATCACCTACCCCAGCGGACGTGCCCTATGTAGGAGAACAGCGAGCAGAGGGTCAGCCAACACTGAGGTATCACAATGTGTTATTTGCAGAATATTTATTATTCCTCAATGTGACTATAGTTGTGTATATTCTAGGACTTGATAGGTGTGACGCAGTTATTATTAATGCCATGTGGCCCCCTGAAATGGTGCCTGCCTGACCTGTAAGGTGGGACAAGGGGATATGAGGTAACTGTGCTGGCGTTCTACGCTGTCGCGGTAGGCCATCGCTGATCGCGGCGCTATCCTGCATTGGTTAACATTGGGCGCTATGGTTCCCAGGAGCCAATGATGATGTACCCCGGTAGTAGCGGTACGCACCGCCGCGGACGTGACCGCCATTTTATGTGTGTCCACTCACTTGATACCTGACCTTCGATAGGAGAGGACCTACACTGCAAGTGCTGCTGTGAAATGTCTCTGGAAGCGACGCTGGCTCGAGTGTCTGGGGAAAGGACCCCTGCCTTCACTTCGGAGGAGTTGGAGAAGTTAGTGGATGGTGTCCTCCCCCAGTACACGCTACTCTACGGTCCTCCAGACAAGCAGGTGAGTACACTGTGAGCATGCTGTATGGGCAATGCCTGTTTGGAGTGGTGTGGCCGGAAGATACGGGGGGGGGGAACTGAGCCCTGAATGAGCGGACGTTGAGTGTATGTGCATCAGGGCAAGGGTGGGAATGTGGGGCAATGACTGTGATGGTCTGGACGGTTAAAGTTTTTCCTTTTGCCCTGTACTATTCCTGTAAGTCAGCGCCCACCAAAAGAAGGATATTTGGCGTGCCTTCGCCAAGGAGGTCCGGACCCTGGGGGTGCACCACAGACGGAGCACCCACTGCCGTAAGAGATGGGAGGACATTCACAGCTGGAGCAAGAAGACGGCGGAGGCCCAGCTGGGGATGGCCTCCCAAACTTGGGAGGGGTGCCCGTCGCACCATGACCCCCCTGATGTTCCGGATCCTGCCGGTGGCCTACCCGGATTTGGATGGGTGCTTGAGGGCATCACAGCAGCAACAAGGGGGTGAGTACATTCACATTCATCTGACTCTGCGCGCATTATGAGGTGTCTGAGTGGGGGAGGTGGGCAGTGGGTTCCCCTAGGCCAGGGCGAACTTGGTAGGCAAGGTCCCTTTGTGAGGCAGGCTATGTGGCACCCCAACCCCACCAGTGGTAAGAGCCATCTACACCTAGTCAGGGTCCAGTGACTTCCATGTGTGCAGCAATCGGGCATAGGCCTTGTCCCCCAAGGCCCTGTGAACAATCTTGGAACCATAGGTGCATGGTGTAGTGCAGAGGGCTGCTGTGTTTGTAGTGTCCACCAACGGTAGTGGTATTGCATGCACTGAACATGTCTTTCTTCTGTCTTCCCCCCCCTTTTTGTGGTCTCCCTGTTCTTGTGTGCAATAGCATCATCAGACGGAGGAGTATTGGCACCGGAGCAGGAGGGAGCTGCATCCTACTTGGCCCTGGAGGGCGAGACAACGGAGTCTGAAGCCACCAGTGGGATGGAGGGCGAGGGGAGCTGCAGGTCGGGGACAGGAACAGAGACCACGACAGCGACTCCTCCTCTGATGGGAGCTCCCTTGCGGTGGCAGGCCCCTCTGTGCCCCTCGCATCAACCGGTACAGCCGCCACCCCCCCACCAGCACCGCCCACCCAGCAGCCCCTCAGCGTGTGCCCCGTGGCTGCTCACCCAGGAGGGGACTGTTATCCACTTGAGAGACTGTGGCTTTGCACTCCCCAGGATAATGCAGTGGGCAACCCACCCACTGGAGAGACTTGAGATACTGTGGCTTTGCACTCCCCAGGATAAAGCAGTAGGCAACCCACCCACTGTAGAGACTTGAGAGACTGTGGCTTTGCACTCCCCATGATAGAGCAGTGGGCAACCCACACACTGGAGAGACATGAGAGACTGTGACTTTGCACTCCCCAGGATAAAGCAGTGGGCAACCCACCCACTGTAGAGACTTGAGAGACTGTGGCTTTGCACTCCCCAGGATAGAGCAGTGGGCAACCCACCCACTGGAGAGACTTGAGAGACTGTGGCTTTGCACTCCCCAGGGTAGAGCATTAGGCATGGAGCCCCTCGTGGAGCAGTGGTGTTGTGCATTCATCAGGCTGGGGTGCCCCCACTCCCCCTCCCCCTGAGGTGCCTTTTTCATTTCGGTCTGATGCCCCTGCAGTGTTCTCTCCATTTGAAGTCTGGTGTCATGTGTGGGCTTCGCCCATACATTTTGGGCCCAGTGGTCCACGGACAAAGATTAGTGCACTATCCGGACTTGTGTAGTTGGTGTACATAATTGTATATACTGTATTTAGAGTTTTTAGTACTGGATTTGTATTGATTACACTCTTTCTAATAATTTCCTTTTGTCCTTGCGTTCTTCCAAGGAGGGTGGGGGGGGTGTATGTGTAATGTTGTAGCATGTATTTGTGTGTATGGTGTTGTGGGTGAGGGTGGGGGTTTTGCGTGTTGCGTGTGTGTCACTCTCTTTTCCCTCCCCTGTGTTGTAGGTGCTGTACTCACTGTGGTCATTCCCGCCGTCTTTGATGCTCCTGATAGAGGAGCAGGAAGAGTATCGCAGGGAGTATCTGGAGTTCTGGCTCCATGGCGTCCTGGTTCCTCGCGGGGTATGGAGAGGTGAGTGTTTTCCCTTCCAAGTCCTGTTTCTGCCATGTTTTTGTTTGCCTTTATTCCGTCCCGGAGAAGGTGGCGGATTGGTGTGTCATAATAGTATGGGCGATACATTGTATCCCGTCTGTCTGTTGACGGTTTCCGCCGCACTATTTGTTTGTACTGCCGTGGCGGTCGGAGTGTTAAAGTGGCTGTCTGTGTCGGTCGTGATTCCATTTTTATTTCCGCCGGCCTGTTTGCGGTATTACCGCCGCTTTAACACCGACCGCCAGGGTTGTAATGAGGGCCAAGAACCCTTAACATTTATGCCCAGATTTAAGAAGCTCTAGCACCACATTAGCGTCATTTTCTGCTGCTAATGTGGCCTTAGTCTTCAAAAATCTTTGTGCCATATGTACAAAGTGGCACAATGAATACATTGTGCCACTTTGTAACCCTTTGTGCCACTTTATGCAATCTCCATGCATAATGTATGCAAAGGAGGTGTTCCCCCTTTAGGGGAACTGCAAAAATGCCACAGTGGAATCTAAGAGATTCCATTGCGTTGCTTTTTTCGGCTACTTTTAACCCCTGCTCAAAGCAGGCATTACAAGGGGGCCACAACTTTGGTTTTTGCAATGGGCCCCTATGTACTGTTCAGGGTTAGCACCAGAATTGTGGCACTAACCCTGAACAGTACATTGATAGCATCAAACATTTTAACGCTATTGCCCCCTACCCTCCACCAGGCTGCATTTTATTTTAAATACAGCTCACACATGGTGGTGGTAGTGGGGCACTAAGGGGTGCAAGAAAAGTGGTGCTGCACTGGGTTCAGCGCCACTTTTCCTAAATCTCCCCCTTAGTGTGCATGTCTGAGACCTTAACCACAAAGCCAGAGGTGACTCCTTGCTGTGTAGTGTCAAGACTTAGTTCCGACATTCAACCCACAGATTTTGAGGGGAAAAAGACTTCAATATTCCATCACTAGAAATGTTTAACAGTGAAAACATTATGAGATGGAAGAGAGAGAGTGAGACCGAAAGTGAAAGTTTGAGAGAGAGAGATAAATTAACAGAAAGAGATTTACAGAGAGAACTTGAGAGAGAGAAAGTTTTTAGGCTTTGATGAATGATATACATTGAATGTAATATTTTAGGACAATTTAAAAAAGTCTGTTTGTCATTCAAAACGAGTGAGACCACCTTTAAGTATGAACCTTTATCTTTTGAAGTTTAAAATAAATGAAAGAAGGGAAAAGATCACATATACCTTGAAGTGATAGACTGTATAATAGTTATTGAAGGGTTTTAGAGCAGAAACAGCCATGGGCTGCATTGTATTAGTTGGTCTGGTCTAGAATGTCAGACAATAATTATTATCAGACTGCACATACACACTTTCACATACTATAATTTATTTTTAGCTATATTTATTTTGAATAGTTCACATGGTAGCTGTAAAGAAATGTTGGGGTTAATATATGAAGACATGACTTCTTCCTTTAGCCTAAATATACATTTCCTTAAAGCTTTACCTATTTATTAACTGTACTGTTTTTCTCTTTTTTAGTGGACTTTTCTTGAACACAAGCAGGTACAAATGAAGTAATGCATCATTAGCTGATACAGAGAGTGTAAATAACATGGGGAGAGGTGGGGTGAGGGATGGAAATGCATTGTCTTAATCATAAATATATACAAATCAATTTGAGGCAAAAAATAACAATAATAACATACGTGATCATAAATAAGTAAAACATTGTAAAGTTCTGAAAACTCATACAAATACCTGGAGAACATCAAGGGGGTTTAAAAAACACATTTCTAATGAAGAGGCAGATAGGATAGTTTGAGCTATGTTTCTAAATTGTGTTACATGAGGAAGATATGCCGAAGGGCTGCAGGAGGATGGAGGTTCCAAGACACCGGTTGGGGACGTGGTCTGGCAAGGAGAAGCCCGGGCAACCAGGGCAGCCTCTATGCCTTTGGAGTGGTTGTGGTGCTGGAGACGCCGGAGATGGCAGTCCAGTGAGGAAACTGTGGAGCCCATGCGTCAGGGCACTTGAGTTGTTGTTAGGGACCTGGAGGTGTTACCAAATGCCACAGCCCAGTGAGGAGGAAACATAGGTTGTGGGTGGTGTTGTTCCATTGAATTTCCCTCACTTGGCCGTTTGGTCCCCACGGCAGCCCTTGTGGCAGCCCTCTGAGGCAGCCCCCCCATCCAGACGCTGTGTTCTTCAAATTTTAACGGCTCATTACGAGTTTGGTGGTACTAGGACCGCTATGTTGGCGGTGGCAACAACACCGCCAATGGGCCGCCGGAGAAGACCACCATATTATGACCATGGCCGTCTTCCCAACAGAAGACAGCCAAACCACAGCCTTTACCGCCACTGAGGTCATGCTGCCATGGACGGCGGTAGCCACCTTCAGGCCGGAGGACACCATGTATCCGCCTGACATTTTACAAGGCTGCACACCACCAAGGTTTCTGTCATGGTTGCACCACCTCGAAAACCCTGGCGGAAATCAACTCTCTAAAATGACACACTCACCTTCAGGTACACATACCTGTCTGGAGTCACCAAGGAACCTGAGCTACACGTCTTTCTACTGCTCCTGCTTACACAATGACCCTAGAACCAGCGATGAGGATGATGATGACAACAACCATGAGTACATACACACTTACCTGACAATACAGGGAAAACCCAAGGTACACACGCTTATACAACACATCCAGGACAGCAGGCGATGATGACACACATGTAACCACACACCCATATGTACATACACAGACACACACACACAGACACACACACACACCCATACTAAACACACTATGGCCAACACACACGTGCAATACACACACCATCCTGCACACACACAGCACCGGCACAGTCAAACACAACAACACACAATGCCACCGCTTCGCACAACTACCCCACAGCAACACAAATGCCACAGCAAGCTAACACATTACACACCTCCACATAACACTACATACATACAACATATTTTTACAACACCTGACAATCAATATACACAATCACACAGCCATACAACGAGGCATGCATCAAACCATGCTAACAGAACACGTAATGCATTTGACATTTCCATCACCACATACACGCATGCACACACAACAAGCACACAATGCCACACAAAACCACTATTGCACATATCAACATAAACAATGCACACATTTTCAACATACATGCAAGTACCAAGCACATACATATACTACACACAACACACAGCCATCACAGTGGGATACATGGCAGGCCCACACCCACACATGCTGTTCAGACACAACAACTAGCACAACCAACACATACACACATTCACACACACACATAAACATACATTTCACTCATGTACAAAACAAAGCAGGCAAGACCACAACATCCATGTGGAAGGGAAGGCAGGATGAGTATGTTACCATTTAACCAACAACTGGTTGGCCCAGATATAATAAATATTAAATTAATTGAAAGGTATTAAAAAAGTTCCAACATACAAATAGAAGGCCATTGGATAGTCCATTGTCCATACTGCCCAAAGCACAAATGGCACATATGTGCGTACCCCTATATGACACATGACTGCTAGATGACCTCCACAGGTTAGGGGCATCAAGGGGGCAGGCAGGCACCTCAGTGATTAGGTAGAGTTGGGAGGGGGGTTTAGTTGTGAGAGGGGATCTCTGGACTTGGGCTTGGCTTGGCCTTAGAGGGGGGTTTTGGGCTTGGGCTTGGGCATGGGAAAGGTCTTCTTTTTGGCAGGTGGGAGGCTTGGGTATTAGCAGAAAAGACAGGGGAGGACTTGGAGGTGGAAGGGCTGGGCTTGGGGAGGGAAACGGGTCTCTTGGGGTCTCTTGGGGGTCACACGGGGTGGGAGAGGAGTAGGGAATAGGTTCAATGCTGAGAGGAAAAACTTCTTAGAAACACAGGGGTGGTCATGGCAAAAGGGTTTGGGTGGTGGAGGTAGAGGGAGTGGTTGTAGGAGGTGTCTTGGTGGGTGTCTTTGGTGCATGTGTGTGCGAGGAATGCTTTTGGGTGCTGAGTGTCTGTTGGGTGGTTGAATGCAGGCATTTATGTATCTTGGGAGGAGGGGGTGAGGAGGTGCTGGGAAATGCCATGCTGGATGGGTGACTGCTAGGTGGTGTCTACAGCTATGAATGATGTGCTACATGTGGGTGTGTTGGTAGTTGTGGTGTCTGTGGATGTGGTGACTGTGGTGGATGTCTGTAGGTCTGTTATTGTACTGACTGTGGGCAAGATAGGACTTGTGGTTATATCAGTGAGCGTTGGTGTGGTGGCAGCAGGTGTGTGTGTTGTAGTGTTGGTGAAGGTGGGTGCTGGGGGAATCTGTGCAGGTAGTCAGTGTTGGTGTGTATGCAGATGGGTGTTGTTTGTGTGCATGCCGGTGGTAGGTCTTGTGGTGCTTATGTTTGACTGCGGTACCCTTGGCTGTTGAGGTGGATGCATTCTTGGATATCTTTGTGTTTTGGCTGGGTTTGGGAAGAGGGGTTTGAGATTGGGAAGAGGTAGGTGGAGGGGGACGGTAGACAAAGGGTGCCTGGCTGCCGTCAGTGAGGAGGTTAGAGCCTGAAAGGATCTCTGTAGGCAAGCCAGTGCACCGTGAATGCCCTCCAGGAACCCATTGCTCTGCTGGACTTGATGGTGCCAGATTATGGATGCCTTTCACAATGGTTGTCTGACCCACAGAGATCGATCTCAGGAGACCAATAGCCTCCTCACTGATTGCAGCAGGGCTGACTGGGGCAGGGGTAGAGGTGCCTTCAGCGAAGGAGACGCCCACCCTCCTGGGGTGGTGCCAGATAGGTCGGCCATTGCCAGAGAGTTTCCATTGGAAGAGGATTCCGAAGCTGAGGTGGAAGATCCGGTCTCCCTCGTGGCACTCCCCTCGCCCTCCGTGCTACTGGGTCCCTCGCTTTTGCTGGAAGCATCAACCTGGGTGCCATGGTCTGCAGCATCCCCACTCACCTGTGCCCCTTCTCCTTCACCTGCTGATGCTGATGCACACAAATAGAGAGAGAGAGGGAGGGAGAGAGAGAGATAGGGCGAGAAAGGGTTAATATATACCTCACATATGCACATGGAAACATGCATATCTGTTATAATACATATCCTGGCTAGGCTATCTCAGGTGCCAATACACATTTCCTACATCATGTCACAGCATGTCACTACTACCTACCCCTGTATGACAATCCTCACACCTATCTATATATCCAAGTAGGTTAGAACGACTGGAGTCATCCACATGATCCACACCAAAGCCATGTGTGCATGCACAAAATGCCCTAGCTGAAGTAAAATTGACAATCTGATTTCACATCATACCTCTCCATAGCCTATCACCCATTGGAAGTGCAGCTGGCTTGACAAAATAGATCAGGCTTCTACTGTCACAACAGCTGATTAGTCCATATCCTTTGTAAAATATCCATGACAGTGAATACTACTCCACTCACACACCACACAGCAGCTGCCTGTCACTTTACATGGTTAACCTAACACTCTGTACAGTAATGCCATTTTAGACATCATAACTGATTTGGCCACTACAAGTTAGACATTCAATCAGGTTACATCTGATGTGTACAATACAAGTCTCTGGCATGACCATGTGATTAGTCTGACCCATTCACAGAGGAAGATCTACAGACAGCAAGCACATATATCACAACTATTCATATAACTAACTGCATATACAATCGCCCATAATGCACATATTAAACAACCATACTCAATACCTGAGTGCAGTGTCACAACTGTTGGTTTTCAGGAACACACATATAACATCATGGTCCATATACAATACCATGACACATGCAATGTCATCAGTATGACTTCACAAGATGATAACACCACCCTCACACACACCTTTCCAGATTTATCAATACCAGTACCTAAGTCCAGACAACAAACATCTCAGATAGTGAATACATGTAAGACTATGCACACAGAGACTAACACCACTGCCTTTACATTGACAACGCATCCCATTACGACTTAGGGCAGCCTCAAGGGAGGAATTGCTATTTTTGGTTCACACCAGCTTGGTTACCAAAATGAAGTTCCTGTGCCCAGGAAAAGGACCTCTGCTTTCCGAGAATCATCCAGCTGCCTATTTAAGAAATCCAAGTGTTGAATCTTGAGGAAGTGCCTTCGGGGTTACTGCTTATCGGTACTACTATTTGCATGTCAGCAGTGTAAGACACCACCAAGAACCCAAATGATTTGATCGGCCTGGCCAGTGGGGTAATTTAAAAATTGAACAAAGTAGGGCTCAGTGAGAAGCCCTGAGGCACCCCACATGGCAGGCAGAACTGATCAGATATGAACTCTTCAAATGCAACGTGCCATGCTCTCTCTGAAAGAAAGGATTTTATCAAGCTAAAGACAAGTGAGCTAGGATCAACATGGCATGACTGACTATGTCAAAAGCTGCTGAAAGTTCCATTAGTATCAGTGCAGACTTGCCATCTCCATCTAGGACTGATCTCAGCTCCTCCGAAGCTGCTACCAATGCTGTCTCCATAATAGGTACATATCTGTAACCATATTGAGTGGAGTCCAGCAAGCCATGAGTGGCAATGAATGGCATGAGTTCTGTATTCATCGCTTAGCTGAAAAAGTTAACCTAGAGATGGGCCTCTAACTACTGGGCTCTTGTGGATCAAGGCCATTTCTTTTTTATTAAAGGTAGAATGGACGCCTTCTTACAGTCAAGAGGGAAGTAACCAGTATTGATTATCTCATTAAAAATCGTAGTCAGTTAAGTACCTAGGATTTCTGGAACAAGATGAGCGATTTTTGGGGGACAAGGATCAAATGGAGAACCAGATTTGGTGGCTAAGATTAGACTAGAGACCTGCTCTGTACTAAGCATGGAGAATTTCTCAAAGACGGCAGGGGTAGGTTGCCCTTCCTTGACTAATGAACTAGTGGCAGACGATTGATTATTAATTACAAATCAGTCATAAACTTCTTTTACTTTTAAGTGAAAAAACTTAGCTATGAGATTACCAAAACTCCTGTCTGCAACTGCTGCTGTTAGGCAAAGGCATTTTCGCTAAGATTTTCACATTATTCAAAAGCTATTTTGCTGAATTCTTAGATTATATTATTGTAGGATCTGAGGCCAAGTACATAATCATCGTTATCTTGTTTAGGGGGCAAGGGGTTGTTCCCAACTCTCCTTAGCAAGTACAAGTGGACCCCTTACCGGATGACCAAAGAGGAGTTCAAAAGGGCTGTAGCCTATTCTTTTTTGGGGTAGCTCCCTGTAGGAAAAGAAGAGACATGGTAACAGGACATCCCATCTCCCCCTGAGTTATTCAAAGAGTCCCATTATCATACCATTTGTTTGGGGGATGGTAAGGTGTGGTGAATTTGTAGGTTACACCACACTCTTTCCCCATTGCTTTCAAGAAAGCAGACATGAAGTTGCTACCTCTGTCTGATACTACCTCTTTTGGGGAACCCGTCCAAGAAAAGATTCCTAGGAGGTCTTTGGCCACTGTAGGAGCTGTATAAGAGGTATGGTTTCTGGCTATCTGGTGGAATGGTCCACCACCACCAGTATAAACCTGTTTTCAGAAGCTGTGTGAGGGTCTATGGGGCCAACAATATCAACAGCTACCCTTTCAAAGGGTACCCCAACCACTGGCAGTAGGATTAAGGGGTCTTTGGAGTGCCACCTGTCTTGCCACTGGCTTCACAGGTAACACAGGAGCGACAAAACTCATTTGTGTCTTCTGAGGCCAGTGAAAGTGAGCGACCAGTCTACCACAAGTTTTACTTTGCCCCAGGTGACCAGCAAGGGGAATGTCATGGGCTGAGGTCACGAAGAATTCTCTGTATTGCAGAGGGATTACCAATTTTCTGGTGGCACCAGGCTTGGGTTCCCTAGATTCTGAATACAGGCAGTTGTTCTCCCAGAACATCCTGTGGGTGCCACTGACATCCCCGATTCTTCCTGAACAGCTTGCTGTCTTAAACCCTCAAGTGTGGGGCAAGCTTGCTGAGCCACACTTAGCTGCTCCGTTGCAGGCTCCCCTGCACCTAAGAGTTCAGCTGTTTCAGCTTGAAGTTCTTCAGGTGTTGGGTCTGTCCAAGGAGTAGATTCCTCCTCCTCAAAGGGGGAACCATCAGTGGGTGGAGAGATAGGGGATAATGTCTTACCCTTCCTAGCCCTGCTTTTGGGAAGCTCTTGGTCCATATGTTTAGGATCCAAGTTTCCCTGTTCTCTTTGCTTTTCGGCCTGAGCCCTTGTTAAAGAAGAGATATGCCCAGGAATGCCCAGCATGGCTACATGATCCTCCAACTCTACTTCAGCCCAATCTGAAGCCTCCACGTCATTTCCTCGTAGACATTCTACAGGTAGGTCTGTGAACACTACAAGGACCCTGTGGCCTCAACCTGAATGCTATTTATTAGGGGTTGCTACTTGTACTTATCTATATTAAGGGGACAAGCAACAAGGGTGGCAAGGTCAATGCCACCATCAGAGACTAAAGCAGCCTCAGTGGTTTCCCTAACTAAACCAACCCCCAGTACACTTCTCAGAGTTAGCCCTGCTACACCCTTGGATTGACTATTGCTAATATCACTCTTCCCACCACCACTGCTTTTATTAGGGGCACTAGTTGTAGTAGTGGGGATAGTGGTAGTGGGAGGTTCGGTGCTTTTCTTAGGGCAAGAGCTGTCTCCTGTCCTATGGCTTTTATTCCTACAAATATAGCAGCAAGGAGTTTTGTTCTGATTGTGTTGTGAAGAGGATTTAGACCCACCCCAAAATAATTTTGTGGGCCGGATGAAGACTCTTTCTTTCCTTTGTCCTCACCTTTGTAATTAGACTTATCATCCTTCTTCTTGTCCTTGTCACCCCCTGTATGAGCTTTTACAATCACCCTTGTTCTGACCCATTTGTCTGCCTTCTTTCCCAATTCTTGGGGAGAGATCAGATCTGAGTCTACCAAGTACTGGTGCAACAAGTCAGATGCACAATTATTCAAAACATCTCTCAGTAATAGGTTGTACAAGCCCTGATATTCAGACACATTGCTGCCATGTTACCAGCCTTGTAAAGTTTTAACAGAACAGTAGACAAAGTCAACCCAATCCTGTGAGGCCTCTTTTCTGGTCTCTCTGAACTTAATTCTGTATTGCTCAGTTGTGAGACCAAAACCATTTAAGAGTGATGTTTTGAGTATGTTGTAATTGTCTGCATCTTCCTCTCTGACAATGAGAAGTCTATCCCATCCCTTGTCAGAGAAGGACAACCAGAGAAAAGCAGCCCACTGCCTTTGAGGGGCCCTCTGAACTTTACAGGCCCTTCCATGTGCAGCAAAACACTTGTAAATGTCATCCCTCACCTTGTATGGGGGAACAATTTTGAGTAGGTTTCTAGAATCCAAGGAGTCCTCCCTGACTCTGTAATCCCTGAAACCAGAGTTGCTGCTGCCACCATGGGGTACTAACTCTAACCCCTGCCTCTCTCTCTCTCCACTGCCAAGGCCTTCCTATCTAGGGCTAGCTGTTGCTGCTGCAGCCCCAGCCTGGCCTCCTCCAACCTCAGTTTCCTGAGCTCTTTATCTATAGAGCCATCCCCTGAAGTTGTGTGGTGTGATTCCCTAAGACACTGAAGTGATGTGAGTGGGATGAGGTGGATCTTTCCCTAGTCTTAGTGACCCTTTCTACCTGTCCTCTGGGTGTAAAGGGAGCCCTACCTATGTGACTTCCCCTCCCACTACTGGCTACACTAGTTGGTCTGCTAGGGACTGTAAGATCCTATGAGGAATCCTCCTCTGAGTCTAGAATTTCGTTCTCTACATCATTGGGATTAGAGTCTACTTCTTCTCCCTCCTCCTCCTGGCTACCAGCATGATATTGGTCATCCTGGAGGAGTAGACCCAAGAGGAGGCTCTCATTAGGATTCCTCTCCATGTCCAACTTCCTCTCTGCACACAGCCTCTTCAATTACGTGAAGGTCAGGTTCTCATTGGGAGAATCCATGACCTCAGAGCTATGTCCAGCTGCAGACATAGGCCCTCATTCTGACCTTGGCGGGCGGCGGAGGCCGCCCGCCAAAGTCCCGCCGTCAGGTTACCGTTCCGCGGTCGAAAGACCGCGGCGGTAATTCTGACTTTCACGCTGGGCTGGCGGGCGGTCGCCTTCAGACCGCCAGCCAGCCCAGCGGGAAAGAGGCTTCCACGATGAAGCCGGCTCGGAATCGAGCCGGCGGAGTGGAAGCTGTGCGACGGGTGCAGTTGCACCCGTCGCGTATTTCACTGTCTGCACAGCAGACAGTGAAATACATGTAGGGGCCCTCTTACGGGGGCCCCTGCAATGCCCATGCCAGTGGCATGGGCACTGCAGGGGCCCCCAGGGGCCCCGCGACCCCCCCTACCGCCATCCGGATCTCGGCGGTCCGACCGCCGGGATCTGGATGGCGGTAGGGGGGGTCGGAATCCCCGCGGCGGTGCAGCAAGCTGCGCCGCCGCGGAGGATTCAATGGGGCCGCGGTACACTGGCGGGACCCCGCCAGTGGTGCCGGTCCGACCGCGGCTTTACCGCCGCGGTCGGAATCCCCATTGGAGCACCGCCGGCCTGTCGGCGGTGCTCCCGCGGTCCTCCGCCCTGGCGGTCAAAGACCGCCAGGGTCAGAATGACCACCATAGTGTTTGTTAGGATAGTGTGGGGTGTATCTAACCTACCAAACCCCTAGTCTCTCAGAAAGAAGTTTAGAGCAAGGGCAATGCCTATACCCTAGCTTGTCTAAACTTTAGAAAGTAGATTCTTGCACTAGGTACTATGAATGTCTCTAAGTATGGAGTTGTGCTTCCTGTGGAAAGCACCAGGTGACAGAGTGATAAGACAATTGCAAGTACTTATCCCATCACTGCACCACCAATGTAGGAGGATGGCCTGGTGTGTGGTGGGTATCTTTGGTACTTACACCTTATACCATGTATCCCTTATTAGTGTAGTGTAGTCACTGTCTAGAAGCCATGCTCTCTGAGGTAGCTGTGGATGAGCAGCCATGGCTTTTCTAGGAGCATGCAAAGCTCATGCAATTCCACTGTAGTCACACTTAGGTGGTCATTCCAACCCTGGCGGTCCATGACCGCCGGGTTGGAGGACCGCGGGAGCACCGCCGACAGGCCGGCGGTGCTCCAATGGGCATTCCGACCGCGGCGGTAAAGCCGCGGTCGGACCGGCAACACTGGCGGGCTCCCGCCAGTGTACCGCCGCCCATTGGAATCCTCCAAGGCGGCGCAGCTAGCTGCGCCGCCGAGGGGATTCCGACCCCCCCTACCGCCATCCAGTTCCCGGCGGTTCTCCCGCCGGGAACCGGATGGCAGTAGGGGGGGTCGCGGGGCCCCTGGGGGCCCCTGCAGTGCCCATGCCACTGGCATGGGCACTGCAGGGGCCCCCGTAAGAGGGCCCCTAAATGTATTTCACTTTCTGCTGTGCAGACAGTGAAATACGCGACGGGTGCAAATGCACCCGTCGCACAGCTTCCACTCCGCCGGCTCGATTCCGAGCCGGCTTCATCGTGGAAGCTTCTTTCCCGCTGGGCTGGCGGGCGGCCTGAAGGCGGCCGCCCGCCAGCCCAGCGGGAAAGTCAGAATTACCGCCGCGGTCTTTCGACCGCGGAACGGTAACCTGACGGCGGGACTTTGGCGGGCGGCCTCCGCCGCCCGCCAAGGTCCGAATGAGGGCCTTAGTTCTTTCACACGTAAAAGAAAACACTCAGTGTTACAAAAATAAAGGTACTTTATTTTGCTGACACAAATACCAGAAATACCATAGAGACTATACTCCCTTGGGAGGTAAGTAATACACAAGTTATATACACTAGTTTGCAGAAATAGGCATAAAAACAGTTAGGTTAGAAAACAGTGGAATTAGTGACAATCACAATAGTAAAATATGGGCCTAGGAGGAGTACAAACCATATACTAAGAAAGTGGAATGCGAAGGTCAATCACCCAACTTGATAAGTGTACTGTGTAGAGCGGAGCTGGGAGTGCCAGGAAAGCCCAAATGTAAGTACCACAACCCACCCCAGCGACCAGGAAAGCAGGAGCAAATCACTGTAAATTCCCATGATCACACATAGAGGGGAGAAGAAGAATTATACAAAGCTCAGAAGAGACTGCAAGACACCAACAGAGGATGACTGGATAAGACATGTGTAAAAAGGGGACGAAGTACAAGAAGCACAGCAGGGTCCAGGAAGGGCAGGAGCCTCTACCCACCAGGATGAAGGTGCAAGAAGTGAACCACCGGTGAGGAAAAAAAGTCAGCGCTGCACCCATGAAGATGAAGTCGGGTTCCTGAAGGACGCAGGTGATGTCCTACGTCGGAAGGAGGATTGCAGTCAGGTTTGCATCTTCTGGTTCCGCTAACAAGTCTTGGCACACTCAAAACTTGCGGTTAACGGAAAAGGGAGCTGCCGGGGATCAGGAAGGACCAGGTGGACTCTACCCAGAAGGGGGAGTCAGAGGATGCCTTCAGCAATGTAGAGAGCCCACAGAAGCCCAGGCAGCACCCACAGGAGTCCATAGTCACAGAAGATGCCCTTGCAGCACTGCAAGAAAGGCTCCCACACCGCCAGGGAACCACTCAGGGAGCTGTGCATCACAGGAAGGAGTACTGGGGGCCGGAGCTTCAAGATGCATGAAGATCTTGGAGGAAGGATACCAATAAGCCTTTGCAGCTGCAAATTATGTGGTGCAGGGGGTACTGTCCTGCGTGGGCAGGCAAGGGCTTACCTCCAATCACTTTGGTCAGTTGGAAGGGAGAACCATCAGGGCCCCTTCAGTCCATCACCCATGATGCAGGATCCACACAGCTCAGCAGGAGAGGGGATCCATGCAGCCTGTCGTTGTCGCAGTTGGTGCCTGCAGAAGCGGGGAGGGACTCCTTCAGCCCAAGGGAGATTCCTTAATTCTTCTGATGCAGGCTGAAGACGGGCTGTCCTCAGAGGATGCACGACCAGGGAAATGTTGCAGTTGTTGGAAGGAGCCAGAGTTACAATGTTGCAGAAGGCATTTTGCTTCTTTGTTGCATCTTGTAGACTCCTGAAGAGTCCAGATACTGTTTCTTCAGTAAGAAGTTGAAGTAGAGGTTGCAGAGGATTCCTGCTGAAGTCTTGCAATCCAAATATGAGAAACCACCCAGGAGAGAGACCCTAAATTGCCCTGAAAGGGGGATTGGTCACCTAGCTGTGTGACCACCTATCAGGAGGGGGCTCTGACATCACCTGCTGGCATTGGCCACTCAGATGCTCCTAGAGTTCCCTGTCAACCTTGAATTCAAGATGGCAAAACCCAGAGACCCTCTGGAGGAGCTCTGAGCACCATCCCTGGGGTGGTGATGGACAGGGGAGTAGTCACTCCCTTTTCCTTTGTCTATTTTCACGCCAGAGCAAGGACTGGGGGTCCCTGAACTGGTGTAGACTGGGTTATGCAAGGAGGGCACCAAGTGTGTTCTTCAAAGAATTTCCAATGGCTTGGAGAGGCTACCCCCCAAGCCTGTAAGACCTATTTCCAAAGGGAAAGAGAGTAACACCCCTCTCCCAGAGGAAATCCTTTGTTCTGCCTTCATGGGGCTCAAGCATCTCAACCAACAGGAGGGCAAAAACCTGTCTGGGAGGTGGCAGCAGCTTGAGCAGCTTGCCTGGAAACCCTCAAAAGGCTGTAATGACAATACTGGGGGTCATCTAAGCAACCCCAGGAGTTCATGGGATCATACAACCAAAGCTTGCAAAAGCCTTGGGGTATGATTCCAACATGTTTGATTCCAAACACACCTATGTTGGAAGTTACTATTATATAGCTGGACATAGGTAGTGACCTATATCCAGTACACATTTAAAATATCATCCCTGCATTCATGAAGTCTGGGAAAATGGGCCTGGAGTATGTGGGGGTACCTCTGCTAGTGCAGGGGTGCCCTCACACAGAGGTACTTTGCACCCTGCCCTCTGGGCTAGAAGGCCTGCCATAAGGGTGACTTATAAGTGGCCAGGTGTAGTGAAAATAACAATAAAAGGGTGCTTGCACCTTTTCACACAGGCTGCAATGACAGTCCTCCAGAAGCCTTTGCATGGGCTCCCTATGGGTGGCAAAATATATGCTGCAGCCCATAGGGATCCCCTTGAACCCCAATGCACTGGGTACCTAGGTACCATATATTAGGGACTTATAATGGGGTACCAGTGTGCCAGTTGTGGTGAAATACAGAGTTTTGGGAGAGAGAGCATAATCACTGTGATCCTTAGCAGGATCCCAGTGAACACAGTCAAACACACTAACATCAGGCAGTAAAAGGGGGTAACCCTGCTAAGAAAGAGCGTACTTTTATACAATTATCTTGATGGAAAAATATATTTTCTGCTAGTATTGTCCTTTTATAGTCTGTGAATGATTGCTTATAAATCACACTGCCTCGAGGATCATAGTTCGATCTCCAAATTTGCTCCTTCCTTCTGCAAAGTTGTTTTTGGGCCCTCAGGCTTGCCAAATACCAAGGTTGTGAGGGAGTTTTCCTGTGATTAATTAAAACATTTTCTGGTACAAGAGTGTCAATCGAGATACATAGCCAGGCAGAATAGTTCTGTACAGTTAAATCAAGATATATTATGGTACTGGACTTAGTTTCAAACAAGGTGTCCGATAGGGCAAAATGTAGGGCTGATAGACTGACATTCTGCCAGGCTCTGCCCTTGGTACCGTGGAGCTTAATACCACTCCCGGACAAAGGTCAAGATTGATTAATACAAGCATGTATGGATTTCTTCATCCATGTTGAGGCCCTGTGGGTCCATACTAGTCATCTCAATTTTGTACCTGGTTTCTAATTTCCTTAATGCCCTCTACCTATCCCCACCTCAAACAACTTTGGGGATTTAGGCGAGACATCTGTACTATAACATAGATACATCACCTCCATGACCTTTTTCAAAATGTCTTGCAACTGGGTAGCTACAGTCTTTATTCTTAATTGCCTTAATAAGCTGGAATATGCATTTGTGGACTGGTGGAGTAATGCTTCCTATCTATACCTTTCACAGGTACATTTCAATAGGTAATCTATGAATTTACTTTTGCATGTTAGTCTTCCTTTTGGTTTTATATTAGTGTCCAATGGTGTCTTAATGTGTGTAATGTTCTCCCTAAATTGACAGACTTTGCACTTTGTGCATTCATTAAAACCATATTTTGGTGTTAACCATGTGGTCTTTACATTCTTTGAATCAATGCCATCCCTCACTAAATGGTCTTTCAAAAACTTAGCTCATCTAAAACTAATCTGGGGTTGACTCTGTGTCTCTTAACCACGAGCCAATGTTTCTGAAGGGCATGTCTGAGCCTCATATATGCTGGACTGTAAGTGATAACAAATCTATGAACCTTATCTCTCGTCTTTTGTTTCTTGTATACAAATCAGCCAGTTTCTCTCTTTCAATTTCTCACTCTCCTGGGTGCTTCAGAATACTTTCTGGGTAACCCATTGCTTTGAATCTTACTATCATCTGTTTCTTTGTATTCCTCATCCGTGCTGCACACTGTCCTGACTCTAAAGAATTCAAAAAGGGAATACTTTTGATGAATAGGGTGGGATGGAAACTCTGCAGATGCAGAATAGTGTTGCCCACAGTGGGCTTACTATACAGCACAGTAACTAATTTGTCTCTCACCACCTTCACCAATAAATCCAAAAATTCTATTTCAGTGTTACTAATCTAGCTTGTAAACAGTAGGTTCAAATAATTTCTGTTAGGTTATTCTACAAATTGTCTTGTCAGCTTCAGAACCCTTCTATGACACATATAAATTGTCGATAAACCTGACCCATAGGGTGATATGTTCCATTTGACCATGTGATTACCTTCAAGCGCCTGCTCTTCCTTCGAGGCCCATATGTAGATTGGCATAGCTGGGGGCGAAGCAGGCGCTCATAGCTATCCCCCCACATTGCTGTAAAATGTCCTCATTAAACAATAACATGTTTATGTTAGACACCATTCCAACATACACAGTAGCATCTTGTTGATATGACTCATTCTCCAAAAATGCTTTGTAGCAGCAAGTGCATCAGAATGCCTGATGCTTGTGTAAAGTGATGCAACATCCAATGTCATCATTAATATATAGGGGGTCATTACAACCCTGGCGGACGGTGTTAAAGGTGCGGTAATACCGCAAACAGGCCGACGGACAAAAAAAGGAAATTATGACCCTGGCGGAAACCGCCAACAAAGACAGCCACTTTAACACACCGCCCGCCACGGCGGTACAGACAAACAGCGCGTCGGTCACCGCCAACAGACAGGCAGGAGACAATGTACCGCCCACAGTATTACAACCTACCAATCCGCCACCTTTTCCGGGGCGGATTCACCGTGGATAAAAACACGGCAGAAACAGCTTTTGCTATGGGAAAACGCTCAACTGAACACATCCCACGAGGAAGGAGGCCACCATGGAGCCGGAATTACAAATACTCCCTGCCCTTGTCTTTCTGCTCCTCTACGACCAACAGCTACGTAGGCACCGAAGACACCAGTGAGTACTGCACCTACGACACAGGGGAGGGGGGAGGCAAAAGTTAGGGGGACACCCACCAAACACCCCCACCCTCGCATATTACAACATACACAACAATGCATTCACAATAAATCACAGTAATAACCCACAATCCCCCCGGATGAATGAATAGACAATGCGAAATTCGGTCAAACAATGTAATGTGCCAATATACATGTCATACAAAAATATACAGATTTATATTTCAAATTCACTCATAATTATAGATACAATACGAGAAGTAGTGCAGATATGTACACAACAATGTCCGTGCACCAACAGTCCAAAAATGCATGGGCGAGGCCCACAAACGATACCTGACCACTATCGGAGAGAACACTGCTGGGGCATCAGATCGAAATACTACAGGCACCTCAGGGGGAAGGGAAGGGGGCACCTCAACCAGATGAATGCAAAGCCAGATCCACGACGGGGCTCCATGCCCATTGATGTATCCTGGGGAGTGCAAAGCCACAGTCTCACAAGTCTCTACATTGGGTGGGTTGCCCACCGTGCCATCCTGGGGAGTGCAAAGCCACAGTCTCACAAGTCTCTAGAGTGGGTGGCTTGCCCACTGTGCCATCCTGGGGAGTGCAAAGCCACAGTCTCACAAGTCTCTACAGTGGGTGGCTTGCCCACTGTGCCATCCTCGGGAGTGCAAAGCCACAGTCTCACAAGTCTCTACAGTGGGTGGCTTGCCCACTGTGCCATCCTGGGGAGTGCAAAGCCACAGTCTCACAAGTCTCTACAGTGGGTGGTTTGCCCACTGTGCCATCCTGGGGAGTGCAAAGCCACAGTTTCACAAGTCTCTACAGTGGGTGGTTTGCCCACTGTGCCATCCTGGGGAGTGCAAAGCCACAGTCTCTCAAGTAGATGCAGTTCTCTACTGGTACTGTGTGGGACTGGTGCCCAGACTGGATGAGTCTCCCCGTGAAAGTTCATGTCCTGTCACTGTCCCAGCTGCACATGGGATAAGGATGCCTGATGTGGCGGCCTTTTCATTCCTACACGGTCTTTGCCCTGTTCAGCGGTCTTCACCATGGCGGTCTTTGCCCTGTTCAGCGGTGCTTTGCAATAGCAGTTCAGGACTGTTCAGCGGTGCTTTGACATGGCGGTCTTTGCCCTGTTCAGCGGTGCTTTGACATGGCGGTCTTTGCCCTGTTCAGCGGTGCTTTGACATGGCGGTCTTTGCCCTGTTCAGCGGTCTTCACCATGGCGGTCTTTGCCCTGTTCAGTGGTCTTCACCATGGTGGTGTTTGCCCTGTTCAGCGGTGCTTTGCCATAGCGGTTCAGGATTGTTCAGCGGTGCTTTGACATGGCGATCTTTGCCCTGTTCAGCGGTGCTTTGACATGGCGGTCTTTGCCCTGTTCAGCGGTCTTCACCATGGCGGTCTTTGCCCTGTTCAGCGGTGCTTTGCCATAGCGGTTCAGGACTGTTCAGCGGTGCTTTGACATGGCGGCCTTTGCCCTGTTCAGCGGTGCTTTGACATGGCGGTTCAGGACTGTTCAGCGGTGCTTTGACATGGCGGTTCTGATACGGACATTGGTGTGTGGCATGACGTTCTCTACACTGGGCATTGGTCTGTGGCATGACGTTCTCTACACTGGGCATTGGTGTTCATTCACGTTCATTCATTGCCCAGCGGGACTGTGGCAGCCGGGGCCCTTCTGGGCTGTGACTCCGGCGGTGGTCTCTGGACCATTGACGATACTTGGGCCCTCCTGGGCTGTGACTCCGGCGGTGGTCTCTGGACCAGTGACGATACTTGGGCCCTCCTGGGCTGTGACTCCGGCGGTGGTCTCTGGACCAGTGACGATACTTGGGCCCTCCGGGGCTGTGACTCTGGCGGTGGTCTCTGGACCAGTGACGATACTTGGGCCCTCCTGGGCACTGACTCTGGCGATGGTCTCTGGATCAGTAACGATACTTGGGCCCTCCTGGGCTGTGACTCTGGCGATGGTCTCTGGACCAGTGACGACGGTGCTGGGAGTTGTGTCTGGTCCTCCGGAAATGATGGCGCACTTCTCCGCTGTTACACTCACAAGAGGCTGGGCAGACTTCCTCTGGACCTTCCCCACCTTTGTTGGAGTCACAGCTGACTCACCAATCCCCTTCGAACCCATGTCAGTTGTTGTCCCACCAGGAGTATTAACACGGTCCCGTCGTCCACTCTCCAATTTGAGAGCCTTTACAGGGGGTGGGCTGCCAGTGCCTTGGCTCCGGGTCCTACTGCCTGCCCTAGTGGCCGGTGCACTCCACAAGCCTTGAACACTCACCACTGGTATTGGAGGCTTTTTGGCTGAGGCGCTACGACGGGACTGATGAATTGGAGGGGGCAAAAAGGTCAATTTTACAGAGGGACAGTTTCTGACGAACACTGGGATGGGTAGCTGGAGGGGGTCTGGGAGTGGAGGAAGAGGAGGTGGTTGTCGGAGGTGTCACTTTAGCTGTTTTGAGTTGCAGGTGCGGGTACTGAAGGCTGTCATGAGGTGGATGGATGTTGAGTGAGTGATTGCCGGCGTTTGTGTACTTTGGGAGGGGGCGTCACAGACACACTGGGAGAGGACACAGGGGACGTGTAAATGGCAGTGGAGGTGGTGAGTGCAGGTGAGCGGCTTGTGGTGCTGGGTGTCCTGGTGCGAGTCCTAGTGCCTGTAGATGTGGTGCATGCAGGTGTGTGTGTAGACGACACTGGGAGGGAGGAGGGAGAAGAGGTGGAGGGGGACACAGTGGAGACAGTGGATGTTGCTGTGTCTGTATGGGTGTGATGCTTGTGTGAGTGCCTGTGGTGTGTGTGGTGCCTATGTTTGCTTGAGCTACTTGTGTGCATGCTGGTCTGTAGGTGTGCTTGGGATGGGCTGGGGTACAGGGGATTGGGTCTGGGTGGAGGAAGTTGGAGGGGGGAGGCTAGACACAGGGACAATGGCTGCCATCAGTGCTGAGGCCAGAGATTGCAGGGTTCGCTGAAGGGCAGCCTGACCGGAATGAATGCCTTCCAGGAATGCATTACCGTGTTGCAACTCTCGTTCTACACCCTGGATGTCATTCACAATGGTAGACTGCCCAACAGTGAGTGACCTGAGGAGGTCAATGGCCTCCTCACTGAGAGCAGCAGGGGTGACAGGGACAGGGCCTGAGGTGCCTGGGGCGAAGGTGATGCCCACCCTCCTGGGTGAGCGGGCACGGGGCGAAAGCTGAGGGGCTGCTGGGAGGGCGGTGCTGATAAGGGAGGTGGCGGCTGTACCTGTAGAAGTGGGGTGCACAGATGGTGCCGCCACTACAGGGGAGCTCCTATCGGCGGATGAGTCCGTGTCGCTGTTTGGTGATCCTGTGGCCGACGTGACGCTCCCCTCGCCCTCCGTCCCACTGGTGAATTCCGAGTCTGTGGTGTGGCCCTCCATGACCATGTGGGATGCAGCTCCCTCGTGCTCCGGTGCCACTGTACCTCCGCCTGTTGATACTGATGTACAGAAGGACAGGGAGAGCAGGAAAAGGGGGGAGAGAGAAGAAAGAGGGTTTTAGTGCATGGCATACCGCTACCGTTGGCGGGCAAGACAAACGCAGCAGCCCCCTGTATTACGCCGTGCTCCTGCCCTCTGCACATGCAATTTCTGGGATATGGCCTACATGGCAATGGTAGAAATCTGCCCACATGGATGGCAAAGGGGCAACTATACATCAATTTGGCTTATTTTAGAGCTGGTGTAGAGTGCCACATGGCCTACATAACGTAGGGGCCTTGCCTACCTAACTCGCCCTGGCCTAGGGACACCCACAGCACACCACCCCCACCCAGACAGCTCCACTGCACGCAAAGTCCATAGGCTGAGGTTGTACTCACCCCCTTGTGTCTGCTGTGATGTCCTTAAGCGCCCATCCAACTCCGGGTAGGCCACCGCCAGGATCCTGAACATCAGGGGGGTCATGGTGCGACGGGCACCCCTCCCACGTTGGGAGGCCATCCCCAGCTGAGCCTCCGCCGTCTTCTTGTTGCAGCGGCGAATGTCCTCCCATCTCTTACGGCAGTGTGTGCCCCGTCTCTGGTGGGCCCCCAGGGTCCGGACCTCCTTGGCGATGGCACGCCAAATGTCCCTCTTCTGGTGGGCGCTGACCTACATGACATGCACAAGGAAAGAGGATCAGTCATTACCTACTGCACCATCGTTGTAATTGGCCCCCTCCCAAATCTATCCCTGTGGCCCATTCATCCCCATGCATGACTGTTCTATGTACTCTGCCCCCTTCCCTCATCCACCCAGCCCTCTCCACCCAGGCCTAGCCCATCCAACGTGCTCCCTGTGTACTAACCTGGTGGTCTGGAGGACCGTAGAGTAGCGTGTACTGGGGGAGGACCCCATCCACAAGTTTCTCCAACTCCTGTGCAGTGAAGGCAGGGGCCCTTTCCCCAGATGCAGCAGCCATCGTTGCTTCCAGACCGATGTCATAGCAGCACTAGCAGTGTAGGTCCTCTCCTGTCGAAGGTCAGGTATCTAGTGATTGAAGAGATAGAAAATGGTGGTGACGTCCGTGGCGGTGACGTCCACGGCGGTGCGCATCATCACCGCCAGCGCACCTGTTCATTGGCTCCTGGGACCCATAGGGTCCACTGTTAACCAATGCAGCATTGCGCTGCGCTCTACGACCGCCTACCGCGACGGTGTCCAACGCCAGCGCAGTTACCCCACAATTCCATTGTCCCAGTTTAGAGGTCAGGCAGCCGCCATTTCAGGGACCCACATGGCTTCAATTACTACTGCGTCACACATACCGAGGCCTACACTCAAAACCTTTCCCAGATGGGTTAATTGTCTGTTGTAGTCTTGTGTATAACTGTGGGTACATACCTGGAGGAATGCTGACAGTTTCTTCGCTGTTGTCCTTCTTAGGCGACATATTGGAAGATGGCGTAATCCTCCGGTGTACCGACCGCTGGTGGACCTGTTGACAATGGAAGAGCGACATGTCATCGTGACCTACCGGTTTGACCGTGCCACTATCCAGGAACTATGTACCCAGTTGGAACCAGACCTGATGTCACCAATCCGCCATCCGACTAGAATCCCCCCTCTAGTGCAGGTGCTGTCAGTACTCCATTTCCTTGCAAGTGGGTCAATTCAGACAACAGTGGCCATGGCATCAGGGATGTCCCAGCCTATGTTTCCAACGTCTTGTCCAGAGTGTTGTCTGCCCTGCTGAAACACGTAAGGAGATACATCGTTTTCCCTCAGGTGGAGGATTTGCCTACAGTTAAAGGTGACTTCTATGCCCTTGGACATATCCCCAACGTCATAGGTGCCATTGATGGGACACATGTAGCTCTGGTCCCCCCCGCAGGAATGAACAGGTGTACAGGAACAGGAAGAATTATCATTCGATGAATGTCCAGATGGTCTGTTTGGCAGACCAGTACATCTCCCGGGATAATGCTATGTTACCTGGCTCAGTGCATGACGCCTACATCCTGCGGAATAGCAGCATCCCTGATATGATGGGTGAACTCCAGAGGCACAGTGTATTGCTATTGGGGGACTCTGGTTACCCCAACCTGTCCTGGCTACTGACCCCAGTGAGGAATCCCAGAACCTGGGCAGAGGAACGCTACAATGAGGCCCATGGGTGGACTAGGAGGGTGATCGAGCGGATCTTCGGCCTCCTTAAGGCCAGGTTCAGGTGCCTCCATATGACAGGTGGATCCCTATTCTACTCACCGAGGAAGGTGTGCGACATCATCATCGCCTGCTCCATGCTCTATAACTTGGCATTGCGACGTCAGGTGCCTTTTCTGCAGGAGGATGATCCAGATGACGGTGTTGTAGCAGCTGTGGAGCCTGTGGAGCCTGTGGACAGTGATGAGGATGAAGCTGATGAAGAACAAAAATGACAACAGGGAGTCAATCATACAGCAATATTTTCAGTGAGACACAGGTGAGTACAATTTCATGTATCACATAATATTAAATTTCACACATCTACCTCTATCCTGTACCTACATTTCACTCCCTATTTGTTAACTGAGTTGTCCCCTTCCATTTCAGTTTCAGTAATGTGGTAACCTACGTGTCAACAGCTTGCACCCTTGAAAGGCTTGTGATGTGTGACATTGGTATGTTGGCCTTCCAATGGGTAACCTTTTTTAACACTGTAATTGACAATACAAAGTTCACAATCATTGACTGACCCCAATATTATTGAGGTTTCAAGGGTGTTTATTGAAGTGCATAAAAATTTAGCGGGTTGTGAAATGGGGATAGGTCATGATGGAAGAATGTCCATGGCAGAGTCCAGTCTATTAGTCTCACTGGTACATTGCACATCTGGCCATTGAAAGTGGAGCTGGGGCAGTTCAAATGTGGACAGGGTAACAAAGTGGGACAGTGGGGGGACAATCAGGGTAGTCTTATTTCCTGGCGGGGGACTTGCCATCTTGCTCTGTCCTGTTCTTGGATCTCAGGGACCGCTTTCGTGGTGGTTCTCCATCTGCAGGGGGTGGGGTGCTGGTGTGTTGGTCCTGTGGCGGGGCGTCCTGTCCACTAGCGCCGGCGGAGGTGGTGGGCAGTTCGTCGTCCAAGCTAGTGTCAGGGGCCCCTTGGGGTGCCACAGTGTCCCTCAAGGTCTTTTGAATGTCCTTCAGTACCCCTACGATGGTGCACAGGGCGGAGCCGATGGTCCTGAGCTCCTCCCTGAACCCCAAATACTGCTCCTCCTGCAGACGCAGGGTCTCCTGCAACTTGGCCAGGACCGTGGGAGTGGTGGTATGCTCCCATGATGGAGGAGAGGGCCTCGTTGAGAGTAGGTTCCCTTGGCCTGTCCTCCCTCTGTCGCACAGCAGCCCTCCCAGTTCCCCTGTGTTCCTGTGCCTCCGTCCCCTGGACGGTGTGCCCACTACCACTGCCCCCAGGTCCCTGTTGTTGCTGGGGTGTTGGGTTAGCCTGGGTGCCCTGTAGTGGTGGACACACCGCTGATTGACCTGTCCTGGGTAGGGAGGTATGGGCCGGCTGGGTGGGTGCTGTGCTGGTGTTACCAGAGGGTGGCAGCTCGGTGTTGGGCTGTGGCTGGGCAAGGGGAACCGACTGTCCCGAGGCCCACGATGGTCCGGGCTGGTCATCAGGATCCAGTAGGGCAGAACTGCTGTCGTCACTGTGGGCCTCTTCTGGGGGTGGAGTGGTGTTGTCTGGACCCTCTGGTGTGGTGACGTTCCTTCGGGTTCCTGCGGGGGTATAAGTACATGATTATTGCATGTGTGTGTTTCATGGTGTGCAATGTTTGGGTGTGCGTGTACCCCAGTGCAAGCATTCCTGTGTGGGAGCTTGTGTGGTGATGGTTGGGGGGTGTTGTGGGTCTGTGCAGTGGGCATGCTTTAGTGATGGGTATCCATTCTTAGTTAGGTCATGCAGGTTTTGGGGTTGGGATGGGTGGTTGGTGTCATGGGTAGATAGGTGAGGATTTGGAGTGATAGGGGAGGTTGTGAGGGTGGAGGTGTGTGATAGCATGCAGGTAGGGTGGGGGATATGATAGTTGAAATTTGACTTACCAGTGTCTGTTCCTCCAACGACTCCTGCGAGGCCCTCGGGATGCAAGATGGACAAGACTTGCTCCTCCCATGTTGTTAGTTGTGGGAGAGGAGGTGGGGGTCTGTCGCCAGTCCGCTGCACCGCGATGTGGTGCCTGGATACCGTGGAACGCACCTTCCCCCGTAGGTCGTTCCACCTCTTCCTGATGTCCTCCCTATTTCTTGGGTGCTGTCCTGGACCTAAGGAAGTGTGAAAACTGCTCCCGGAGCAGAAACAATTGTCTGGGTGTGGGAAGGTGTTTTTAATTCACCTGGCAGGAAGACCAGTTAGGTTTGACCCCGGAACTACATTAAATTAAAAGGGGCCTGCCTTGTCACACGTAAAAGGAAGTTGAGACCGGGAAGGGGAAAATCTTTGTTCCCCTGGACAAGCTGGCTCCAATCCCAGTAGTAGGAGAGCTATTCCTACAGTCTGGTTTGATTGACCATAGAGGAGGAGACTGCTTATTTCCTTGACCACACCTGTGAGGGAAAACACAGGCTTTGCAGAAGTGAGAAAGATTTCCCATTTGTGAATGGTTGCCACCTCCTCTGAGGTGTGAGTAAAATATGAATATTAAGACTTTCTTCCATATGTAAAGCTAACTC
This sequence comes from Pleurodeles waltl, assembly GCF_031143425.1. Classification (NCBI taxonomy): domain Eukaryota; kingdom Metazoa; phylum Chordata; class Amphibia; order Caudata; family Salamandridae; genus Pleurodeles; species Pleurodeles waltl. Next base: position 1,858,142,587 of record NC_090444.1, read on the forward strand.
CCTGCTGTGCCCCCTCCCTATGCTGAACCCCCCCCCATCCTCCATGGCCCAGTATAATTTTTAGAGGTAGGGGGCATGGGGCCTCCTTTCCCCAGGCAATTTCAACCTAGGGACCCCATCCTCTGGAGCACAGTGCAATTTTGAGAGGGAGGAGACATGCATCCTCCCTATCTGGGCTAATTTCAACCCCGGGGACCCCATCCCCAAAAGGCCGGAGTGATTATGAAGGCTAGGGGGGGGCATGTGGCCCACGTCCCCTGGCCGATTGAAGCCTCGGAGATCCTATCATCTAGGGCCTGACACTGCTGAAAAATTGAGGGCATATTTATACTCTGTTTGCACTGAATTAGTGTAATTTTTTTTTTGTGCAAACTCAACTCTATATTTACATTTTGATGCTAGACCTGTCTAGACCTGTCTAGCATAACAATATTGGAGTTAACGCCATTATTTGGATGCATGAAACCACCTTGCATCAATAGGATGCAAGGTAGGCATTCCCATCCAAAAAATGACTTGAAGCCACTAGTGCCTTATTTTTCCTCCCGTGAAAAAAGGTGCACGGGGTAGGTATGCCTAAATAATGGTGCTAAGCCTGCTTAGCGTCATTATTTAACACCTGGGCCAGAACAGGTGTTAGGGGGCCTGTGGAGTCGTTTCCATGGTGAAACACCATAGAAAGAGCCCACAGGCGCCGCCCCAAGCCCCAGGAACACCCCCACCCACACCAGAGGGACACCATAGGATGGGGGACCCCATCCCAGGTAAGTAGGGTAAGTATAGGTAAGTATTAAAAAAATGTAAGTGCTGTTGGGGGCACTGAAATGGGACCCCTACATGGCACTGGGTGCAATGGCCATGCCTAGGGGACAGTTATTCCCTATGCTGGCCATAGGGAGGGGTGGCCATGACTCCTGTCTTTTCTAAGTCAGGAGTCATGTGGTATGGATGATTTTGCATCAGGAAATGACGCTAGCCTGGCTAACAGTATTTTTTTTGCCTCTAACAAGCCATGTTGTGAGGCAAAACCCCCTTCCCCCGTACCACCACCCTCATCTGACTAACGTAATTTTTTCTGACGCTAGCCCAAGCTTAGCACCGGCTTGCCAGGTTCCATAAATTTGGTGCCCGACTTGTGCTCTGGAATGGCGCAGGCCGGTGCTGTACTTTTTGACGCAAAATTGCATTTGTGCAGTTTTGTGTCAAAAGTATAAATATGGACCTTAGTGCCCACCCAGGCTCTATACCATAGTCTCATTGGGGGCAGAGGGGAGCCCCAAAGGCCCCCACAGCACCGACCAGCTTTCTGCAGACAGTTGGAGCAGGCATTGGTCCTGGCATGCAGGGAATAGCTACTAATGCTTCTCCCTGTGAGCAGGAGCAATGTTTTGATCTGTATTCCCACTTGCTTCAGTGCAGGCAGGGAAACAGATCAAAAGTCTTCTTTTAGCAGGCAAGTGTTGACTTGGTGTTTTCTTCTGCTTTCTAGGTGTTTTGAAAATGCTCCTGCCAAGTTTGAGCAAACACATGTTTACCTGCCGGTGTGGGCAGGGAAACCGCTATGTCCCACGGGTGGGCTCCCTGGGACATTACATCTGAGTCGTCCACAGAGGATGGAGTCCCCAGGGCCATTAATGGCTCGGGGGGGGGCACACAGCTCCCCTCTCTTAAAGTAATCACCTCAGCAGTGGCCTCCCTGGAGCCTGTCATGACTCGGGGAGGCAGGCCATGTGGATCCCTGCACCCCTCCATTTTGATCATATTTAGCCCTAGGGGATGGGGTCCCATGGGCCTATTAGAGCTCAGGTAGGGGGCTTTATGTCCCCATCCCCTTAGATTTTGACCTCAGGGGGTAGAGTCCCTAGGATCCAAAAAGGCTGGGTTAGGGGGGCACACATCTCCCTGCCCTTTTCTATTGCATTTGGCTAGATCTCTGGGTGCCAGGAATGTCCCTTCCCCTTTTTCTCTTTTTTACTTTCTTTAGCCCTAGGGGATGGGGTTTCTGGGGCACCTTAAGGCTTGGGGAGGGGGACTGCATGCCCAATCCACTTAGATTTTGGCTCTGGGGGAGGGGGTCTCCCGAACACATGAATGCTTAGGAGCGATGCAGTACACCCCCTCCTCATTGATTTTTGTGGCTTGGAAATGGGATGCCAAGTTGTCCCTTTTCCTTTTTATCAGACATTGTCCCAGGGGGTGGGGTCCCCAGAGCCAATTAATGCTTGGGGATGGGGAGAGGGACACCCCCGCTCCTTAATATATATGTTTTGGCCTCAGAGGATGGAGGTCCCTAGGGGCCGAAGCCCAACCCAATGCTGTGTACACCAAATGCTGTGCAGGGTGTGGGGTTGGCAGCCTACTGTGGATTTTGCCATGGGACTGGGCAGCACGCCAAGAGTTTGGCTGCCCATGGTTGTGTCTGCTGCAGGGCCTGGTCACAGGTTGCCAGAGCCTGTGCACAGCGGGGCTTTGGCTTTACGTATGGTAATAAAATGTTACTTTACATTAAAACCCCATGGAAATTCACTAAAAAAATGAAGGTTAAAGTAATGTTATAGTTAGGTGTGATAAAAAGATCTGTTTTTATTTTTGAGAAAAAACCTTTCAAACTTCATTGAAAAAAGTGATGTTATATTTAGGTGACTATCTCAGTCACAACATTAATGCTGTGAACAAAGAAAACACAGACGTTCACCAGTTAACTATAACATTTGCACCCACCATGGACTTCTTATGCCCTCACATGTTACTTCATAGTACATCACTCATGACATGTGCTTGTGACATCATTGACAATATAACTGCTGAAATCACTGATGGCAACGTTCAAGCATCTCTTGTCACAAATTACATATAGCATTATAGGCTCAGAAGTAAGTACAAAATAGCACAGAATCATATAAACCATTAATGCCAACACAAAAACAACTCCCTTAGGCGTAGCAAGCATGTGTTATGTGCAACTTTGAACCTAAACCATATACTTCACAGGTAGCCTAGTTCAGATCAACCAGAGCTATATGGGAACCCCTTATTGCACATGGTATTCAATATTTATACAACTGTTCAGAGAAAGTCAAGTTCCTCAAGACACTTCTGTTCTTAAATTAATGCCACTCACAGTCACCGAACCCACATTGAGAAATGAAGTTGATGTGAATAGAAAAATGGGTACTGTAAATAGTCTGTACTCCATGGACAGAGTCTACTCTATACCACAATGTTTTCAGACAGTGAAACTCTCATGAGAAATACACCACAGAGAATGAAAAAGTATCTACTAAGAACAATGTACACTTTTTGTAACATTTGTGAAAAAAGACACTATTCACTTAAAATATCCAAGATCTGAAGATGCTAAAGATCATACTACCTGTATCCTACATACTGTCATGAAAACGTTACATTTAGCACATCTTGTGAAGAAAAACAAGCACATGTACATGGGTTAGTAATGGGGGCATACAGAATTCAATGTCGTGTAGAAATTGTTATGCTGGGAAAATTCTATCTAATAATTCAAAGCTACTTATAATACCTACGGCCTCGAGTTTGGCTGTCCGACGAACGCCAATGTGGCGACGGTGGTGCGACCACAAATCAGGTTGGCCATCAAACTGTCAGATTACGTGTAATGCATGCTTATGGAGCAAAGACCGTTGCAGTCCTGCGGGCAGCGCCAAGCAGCACAGACCGCCACAGTCATGAGGCAGCACAAACAGACTGGCGGAGCCTGTGTTGTTGCCAGACAACATTGCAAGGTTGTACACTTCCACTGTGACCGTGGTTGTCCAACCACCACTTCTCAGAAGGCAGAAATGGAAAGTATAAAGGGAGACACTCACCTGTTGACAGCCTCACATGTCCGATGCCGCCATGGAACCCATCACACATGTCCTGCCACTGTTGTTGATCATTGAATCAATGCTGTTGTGGAAGCCACCGACCATGAGTACACAGGCATACGTGTGTAATTACACTCAATAACAGATTGTTGCGCCGGTATCCACATCACATGGGGGTCACCCTACATGCACCACCTACACCTCTCATTGTGTACACAGTCAGAATCATACATAAAGATGGACACATTCACAGTCACAATACGCTCCTTTTGGGTAGGGCACTCAGACTGCACTGCAATACTACACAAAAACATCTGTACACTCATCTCAGGCACAGGGATAGTGAAGGCTACACAACATTGTCTTATATAACAACAACACACCAACATCACATATACAAATACAGCTTACACATTCACATTCCTCACAAGCCATGCACTGTCATCACATACAACACACCTATGTATGGGTATGTCATAGAACACAAACAACACTTACATGAAACTGCCCTGCAATGGGCATACACATCACCCACATTGCAACACAATGGAAGGATAATGGCATGTACAATAGACAGAGAGATATCAATCAATCAATCAATCAATAAGGGAATTTTTAGAGCGCACTACTCTCCTGTGAGGCTCTCAAGGCGCTGAAGGGGGGATAAATATACAAAGATTACTATGCTAACAATACCTGAACAATTAGGAATTAGGGCATCAGGAACACTCAGAGAAGGAGGCTGCACTGAGACGCATATCACTTTGCACTTGAACCTTAAACATTATTTGCACAGGAAATGGCCCTACATGTGTCTCATGGACAAACAATACTAGGCCAAAATCGTGTGTGTAACTACTTTCAGGCCTTCCAGCAATGGGATAAGAAAGATTATTGAATGGCACTGGGCATTATTAGAGGATCATCTCCCCAATAAAGAGTTACCCTTATTTTCCTTCAAGAGGGGTAGGAATGTAAAGGATTCTTTGGTGAGAGCTAGTCTACCTGAACCACCAGGGACTCCAGGAAGTGGTTGGACGCTATAAATGTGGGAATTGTTTAGCTTGCAAGTTCAGTTACAACACTAATGATTTCAATCATGATAAGGTTGCAACAATCTGACAACATTCAGCAACTGTAATACACATGATTTCATCTATGTGATGTTTGCTCATGCCAACTGTAATATGTAGGCAAGCCTACACAGAGAAGGAATTGCAGGATTCTTCAACATAGAAGTAGAATTAAATGTTGTCCCATTGACGCACCCCTAGTTGACCACTAACAGAGATTGAAACACAATAACGACGACCTAAGATGGCAAGTAATTGAACATGTCAGGATGGGACCAAGAGGAGGGGATATAGACAATCTCTTATCCAAAAGGGAGTTCTTCTGGATGGACAAATGCAACACGATTTTACAAGGCCTGAACACACTGGAAGATTGGAGACAGGCTGCCGTGATGTAATTTTTTCATGCAAAATACCACATTACTCACTGAGAACAAAGGAGTTCTGCTTGTTCAATGTTATGTTTTCATTTAATAATTTAAATATCACGTAACACTATTATAAATTACATACTTTTTGTTGTAAACATAGTAGCTGTCCTTTCTCCATAACATACTTCAATGTACTTGCTATAAATTATTGGTTTTAAAAAATTCTAAAAACCCTGAGCCTTTAAACAAGGTTACGCCTAATGCACTTCTGGTATCTATGGTGCCAGGGCCCACCCAGTTCAGGGCAATGGGAACTAATATTCACTGAGCCCAATAGCTCTGTATTATAAAGATTACATCACCTCCTTAGAAGGAAGGAGGCCTGTTTGGCCATTGTGGCCACTCGAATTAGTGGTAATAAAATTACACAGGTTTTTGATACAACCATAGCGAAGGATACAATATTGGTGTATGAAGACAAAGAAACATCACATTAAGGCCCTCATTACAACCCTGGTGGTTGGTGATAAAGCGGCGGTAATACCGCCAACAGGCAGGCAGTAACCAAAATGGAAATATGACCACGGCGGAAACTGCTCAGACAGACAGACACTTTAACACAGTCAAACAGCCAGGCAAAAGACAATGTACCGCCCACACTATTACGACCGGCCAATCCGACACCTTTTTTCGGGGCGGTACCAACGACATCAAAAGCATGGCGGAAACACTGCACAGAAGTCAGAGGACTCACCTGTGGAGACTCAGGGAACAACCATGACGCAATGGAGCCCAAGCTGCACAAATTTCCGATGCTCGTCTGCCTTCTGCTGCATTATGAACATCAAAGCCGGAGAAAGACGACCATGGTGAGTACTGCCGCCTAGCACACAAGGGAGGGGGAGGAAAAAGAGAGTGACACACACACCCCCACCCCCAACACCATACACACAACCAGATGCACAAACATTACATATTCACCCTGTACCCCTCAGGAATAATGCAAGGAAGAAAGTGAGCGTTATACGATAGAATAACATGAATAAGTGCATCAAAATACAAATGTACAGTATATACATATTTACAAATGTAGGGACACTGCCCAGTCCTCAATGTCCGTAGGCCACAGGGCCACAACACATAGGCCACGGCCCCATCTCACTCCCGCAACAACACGGAGAGAACACTGCAGGGGCATCAGGTCGAAAATACACAGGCACCTCAGGGGGACAGGGAATGGGGGGGCACCTCAGCCGGAAGATCGTACAACACCACTGATCCTGGAAGGGGCAACATGCCCTGTGCGCTGTCCTGGGGAGTGCAAGGCCACAGTCCCTCTAGTGGGTGGTTTGTCCACTGCTTGGTCCTGGGGAATGCAAGGTCACAGTCTCTCAAATGGGTGGTTTGCTCACTGCTTGGTCCAGGGGAGTGCAAGGCCACAGTCTCTCTAGTGGATGGCTCCTCCGCTGGTTCTGGAGGGGGCATTGTGCCCAGTGTGCTTCATCCTGGGAAAGATGAGGTGAGTGGATGGCTTTTTCCACTGGTTCTGGAGGGGGCATTGTGCCTAGTGTGCTTCATCCTGGGAAGGATGGGGTGAGTGGATAGCTTCTCCACTGGTTCTGGAGGGGGCATTGTGCCCAGTGTGCTTCATCCTGGGAAGGATGGGGTGAGTGGATGGATTCTCCCTGGTTCTGGAGGGAGCATTGTGCCCAGTGTGCTTCATCCTGTGAAGGATTGGGTGAGTGGATGGCTTCTCCACTGGTTCTGGAGGGGGCATTGCGCCCAGTGTGCTTCATCCTGGGAAAGGATAGGGTGAGTGGATGGCTTCTTCCATTGGTTTCAGAGGGGGCATTGTGCCCAGTGTGCTTCATCTTGGTAGGATGGGGTGAGTGGATGGCTTCTCCACTAGCTCTGGAGGGGGCATTGTGCCCAGTGTGCTTAATCCTGGGATGGATGGGGTGAGTGGATGGCTTCTTCCACTGGTTCTGGAGGGGGCATTGTGCCCAGTGTGCTTCATCCTGGGAAGGATGAGGTGATTGGATGGCTTCTCCACTCGTTCTGGAGGGGGCATTGTGCCCTGTGATGCAGATATTGAGGAGCTCAACTTCACAGTCTCTCACCTGGGTATCAGACCCACAAGATTTGCAGGGGCCAGGACGCACAACAGCCCATGGAGAAAGGACTACACACTGTCCACCGGCAGTGACGGCTGCTCAGTGGTGGCAGTGGCAGTGCTGGTGTCGGGGCTGGCAGTGGTGGGAAGAGGCTCCAGCCCATCCCCTGCAGCCTCGGACGGCTGCCCACTGGGGCTGCTGCTGCTGGCAGTGGTGCTGGTGGTGGTGCTGGCAGTGGTGGGGGGAGGCTCCAGCCCATCCCCTGCAGCCTTGAACGGCTGCCCACTGGGGCTGCTGCTGCTGGCAGTGGTGCTGGTGGCGGTGCTGGTGCTGGCAGTGGTGGGGGGAGGCTCCAGCCCTTCCCTTGCAGCCTCGGATGGCTGAACCACCGTGGTTGGTGGTGGGGGCCCCAAATGAGTCCCAGCACAAGTCCTCCTGTCCTTCCTGCTTGCTGGTGTAGGCCCCTTGCCCTTCCTGTCAGCAGCCGGGGATTGCTTCTTGCCCTTCCCTGTTGCAGTTGGTGGTGCTTCCTTGCCCTTCCTAGACGCAGCTGGTGGTGCCTCCTTGCCCTTCCCTGTTGCAGCTGGTGGTGCCTCCTTGCCCTTCCCTGTCGGAGCTGGTGGTGCCTTCTTGCCCTTCCTTGAAGCACCTGGTGCAGGCACCCTTTCAGTGTTGCTGCCTGGTGCCCGGGATCCTCTCCCACCTGCAGTAGCTGTCAACACTACTGTGGTCATGGACTGGGTGGCTGAGGTGCTCCACTGGGTTCTGACCACCCTGGCCGGACGTGAAGGACGGGTGGGCGAGTAGTAGGGGAGAGGAAAAGCTTCTTAGGGACATTGGGATGGGAAGAGGGTGAAGGTTTGGGAGTGGAGGAAGAGGAAGTGGTTGTAGGAGGTGTCTGTCTGCTTTGTTTGGGTGCAGGTGCATGGGCTGGATGCTGTTGTGAGGTGGATGGCTGTTGGGTGTCTGAGTGCTTGCGTTTGTGTACTTTGGGAGGAGGGGGCACAGACACAGTGGGAGAGGACACAGGGGACGTGTGCATGGATGTGGGGGTGGTGACTGCCAGTGAGGGACGTGTAGTGATAGGCGTGATGCTGATGGTGGGAGTGGATGAGGATATAGTGCATGCAGGTGTGAGTGTAGACGCAACTGGGAGGGAGGTGGATGAGGAGGAGGAGGAGGAGGGGGGCACAGTGGAGGCAGTGGATGTTGGTATGTCTGCATCTGGATGGTGTTTGTCTGAATGCCTGTGGGATGATGTGTAGTGCTTGTGTTTGCCTGAACCAATCCTGTGTGTTGTCTTGTGTGCAGTCCGGTCTGCCTGTGTGCTTGGGATAGGTTGGGGTTGAGGGGAATGGGATTGGGTAGAGGAAGTTGGATGGGCAAGGCTAGAAACAGGGACAATGGCTGCCATCAGGGAGGATTGATCTCTGTTGGGCCACCATGCCAGAGTGAATGCCCTCCAGGAATGCATTTGTTTGTTGCAAATGGGCTGCCAGCCCCTGGATGGCATTCACAATGGTTAACTGCCCAACAGAGATGGATCGCAGGAGGTCAATAGCCTCCTCACTCAAGGCAGCAGGGCTAACTGGGGCAGGGCATGAGGTGCCTTGGGCGAAGGAGATGCCCACCCTCCTAAGTGAGCGGGCACGGGAAACACGCTGAGGGGCTGCTGGAAGGGCGGTGCTGGTACAGGGGTGGCGGCTGTACCTGTAGTTGGGGTGGTCACAGAGGTGTCAGCCACCACCAGGGAGCTTCCATCGGAGGAGGTATCACTCTCAGAACTGTCCAGTCCAGTCTCCGCTGTGGTGCTCCTCTCGCCCTCCGTCCACTGGTGCCCTCACCATTGGTGGATTCGGCCTCCTGGGCCCTGAGGGATGCAGCTCACCCCGTCGCCGGTGCCTCTGCTTCTCCGCCAGATTATGCTAATGCACATAAGGACAGGGTGACAAAACAAAAAGAGGGTGGGAGAGACAAAGGATACCCTTGGTCAATGGCGGCAACATGACCACTGTTGGTGTACTCGACACACACACACAGGGAACAACCCTACACGCTAGGCAATACACTAACAGTCACTATGCTAGTCACCAGCCCATGGACAGGGATACCTAATGCCAATTGCAGCATACCTGAGACCCACAGACCCCTGTCCAGTAGTGGAAGCCTACTACCTTGGTTGGAGGAGTGCCCAACATGGGACTTACCCTGCAACGTCGGGCCTGGCCTAGGGGCACCCACAGGCCCACATGCCCCACCCGGATGCGACCCCACCACGCACAAGTAGTATATTGGGGCACTGTACTCACCCACTTGTGGCTGCTGTGATGCCCCCAAGCACCCATCCAGCTCCAAAAAGGCCACCACCAGTATGCAGGCCATCAGGGGGGGTCAGGGTTGGACGGGCACCCCTTCCCCATTGTGAGGCCATCCCCAGCTGGGCCTCCGCCGTCTTCAGTTCCCAGGGTCTCAGGTCCTCTCACCGTTTCCGACAGTGGGTGCTCCACCTGCCGTAGACCCCCAGGGTCCGCACATCCTTGGTGATGGCATGCCTTATACCCTTTTTTGATGGGCACTGACCTGCAGAGAAATACACATAGGAAAAGGTATCAGTCAGACCGTCCTGCCTGTTACGCTCATGGCCCACCATAGCCCTCACATCCCCTTATGCACAGACATTGCCCACCATACATGCAGCACGCTGCCCAGGGCCCTTCCACAAACCCCTCCCCCCCACAAGAGGCCTTCACACACAGCACTCCATGCATTCATGCCACATGCATTGTGTTCACAGTGTACACACCTGTTGGTCTGGAGGCCCATAGAGCATTCGGTACTGGGGTCGGACCCCATCCACCAGTCTCTCCAACTCTGCAGCAGTGAAGGCAGGGTCCCTTTCCCCAGTGACATGAGCCATGGTTGGTTCCAGACACAGGTCATAGCAGCACTTACAGTGTAGGTCCTCTCCTAAAGGTCAGGTAGGAAGTGAGTGAACAGATAGAAAATGGAAGTCACGTCTGCAGTGCGTACCGTCACCGCCGGCGTACATCACCATTGGCCACTGAAACCCATAGGGCCCAATGGTATCCAATGAGGAGTTGCACGGTGGTTATCGACCTCCTCCCGCAACGGCGCACGTCAGTGGAATTACCTCATTTCCACATGTCCCTCCATTAAGGACAGGCAGACTCTATTTCAGGGGGGGGCAGGCCATGGTGCCTAACTGCGTCACAGTACACATATGCACCATTTGGGCCTATCCAACATTATACTGTTACAGTCACAGCATGCAATGCAGTGTATTGTTTGTAAATATGGAATACTGACCAGCTGCTCACCGTTTTGCCCCCTAGATTGCAACCGCTGTGGATGAATAGGAGATGGAGACATCCCCCGTGTACAGACCCCTGCTGGACTTGGCAACAATGGAGGACAGGCACATTATCCTCACCTATAGACTGGACAGGGCCACAATCACAGAGCTGTGTACCCAGTTAGAGCCTGACCTGATATCTGCTATCCGTCAGCCCACCGGGATACCTCCTCTTGTGCAAGTCCTATCTGTGCTCCATTTCCTGGCAACTGGCTCCTTCCAAGTGACAGTGGGCTTGGCAGCAGGAATCTCACAGCCAGTGTTCTCAATAGTGCTGACCAGAGTGCTGTCTGCCCTGATTAAACACATGCGCAGCTACATTGTTTTCCCCCAGGTGGAGGATTTGCCCACAGTGAAAGCTCATTTCTATGCAATGGGACATATCCCCAACATTATTAGGGCTATTGAAGGTACACATATTGGATTTGTTCCCCCCCCGGATAAATGAATGTGCAGATAGTGTGCCTGGCGGAAAAGTACATCTCCCATGTCAATGCAAAGTATCCTCGGTCTGTGCATGATGTCTTTATCCTGAGGAATAGCAGCATACCATATGTGATGGCTCAACTCCAGAGGCACCGGGTGTGGCTAATAGGTGAGCCCTAGTTCCCACCCAGTAGGTGTTGGTGTATGGGTATAGTGTGGGCCCTGAGGGTTAGTGTCTGTCTAACAGTTGTCCCTCGATATTTGCAGGTGACTCTGGTTTTCCCAACCTCTCATGGCTACTGACCCCTGTGAGGAATGCCAGGACGAGGGCAGAGGAACGATACAATGAGGCACATGGGGGAACAAGAAGAATCATAGAGAGGACATTCGGCCTCCTGAAGGCCAGGGTTTGTTGCCTCCTTCTAATAGGTGGATCCCTGTACTACTCACCCAACAAGGTCTGCCAGATCATCGTGGCATGCTGTATGTTGCACAACCTTGCCTTACATTGCCAGGTGCCTTTTCTACAGGAGGATGAGGCTGGAGATGGCCATTTGGCAGCAGTGGACCCTGTGGACAGTGAAGATGAGGAGGCAGAGGATGAGGACAACAGAAGTGCACTAATACGACAATACTTCCATTGACACACAGGTAAGACACTGTAACTTCACTTTTAATTGACAATTTTGTGTTTGACATTGTCACTGGCAGGCTGATTTTCCCACTTCTATGGCCACTTACTGTACCCTTTGGCATATCTATTTTTAGATATTTGTGCCCCACTATGGCTCCTGGTGTGTTGACTGCAGCCAACTACAGGTCATTCCATGTATACATTACTGTACAATAGTATTGCAGTGTTTAAAGCTTGTTACACAAATACATAGTTCAATCACTTGACAGGCACCATACTTGTATTTATTCAAATGGTGTTTATTGAAGTGCCAATAAGTAGAGGGGGATGTGCAATGGGTTGGGGTGATGGTGGAGGAATGTCCAGGATAGAGTCCAGTCTTTGTGGATCATGTGCATTGTCCAAGGGGGCATATAATGTGGAGCAGTGGCAGTTCAAGGTGGACAGGGTGACAATCAGGAGAGTCTTATTTCCTGGTGGGGTCCTGGCAATATTATCTGGCTTCTGCCTGGATCGCAGGGACCGTTTGGTGGGGTGGTTCTCCCTCTGCAGGGGGAGGGGTGCTGGTGGCCTGTTGGTCCTGTGGCAGGGCCTCCTGTCCACTAGCGGCAGTGGAAGGCTGTTCATCGGTTTGGCTAGTGTCAGGGGCCCGCTGGTGTGCCACAGGCTCCCTCATCGTGTTGGCCATGTCTGCCAGCACCCCTGCAATGGTGACCAGGGTGGTGTTGATGTCCTTTAAGTCCTCCCTGATCCCCAGGTACCTTCCCTCCTGCAGCCGCTGGGTCTCCTGCAACTTGTCCAGTATCTGGCCCATCGTCTCCCTGGAATTGTGGTATGTTCCCAGGATCTTAGTGAGTGCCTCCTGGAGAGCAGGTTCCCTAGACCAGTCCTCCCCCTGTCGCACAGCAGTCCTCCCAACTTCCCTGTTGTCCAGTGCCTCTGTCCCCTGAACCGTGTCCCCACTGCCACTGACCCCAGGTCCCTGATCGTTCTGTGTTTGTGGGGTGGCCTGGGGTCCCTGTAGTGGTGGACACACTGCTGATTGACGTGTCCTGGGGACAGAAGTACGGGCCCGCAGGGTGGGTACTGTGCTGGTGTTTTCTGAGGGGGGAGGCTCTGTGGTGGTATGGGACTGTGCCTGGGTAACCGACTGTCTGGAGGTCCCTGATGGGCCAGGTTGGTCATCCAGATCCAGGCGTCCAGAGCTGCTGTCATCACTGTGGGCCTCTTCTGGGGGGCGACTGGATGTTGCTGGCACCTCCTCTCCGGTGACGTTGGGTGGGGGACCTGTGGGGATGTAAATGCAGTGTTATTGTTTCTGTGTGTGACATCTTGTGCATGGGTGAGTTGCCCTCTATGGTTGTTATTGCCCTGGCAGCTTTGCCTTGTTTGAGTACTTATTTGGTGGGCTAGGTGATTCTCTCTAGTGTGCATGCTTTACTGATGGGTGTCCATGCAGGTATGTGATGGGGGTACGTGCACTGGTGTTACATGCAGGGGTTGGCATTGGGAGGGGTGGGTTGTGATGGTGGGATGTGTATTTGAGGAGATGGGATGATGGGAGTGAGGGTATGGGTGGGGGTTTGTGATGGCGTGCAGGTGGGGGGGGGGTGATAGTAATAGATATTTGACTTACCAGAGTCCAGTACTCTTCCTACTCCTGCCAGACCCTCAGGATGCATGATTGCCAAGACTTGCTCCTCCCATGTTGTTAGTTGTGGGGGAGGCGGTGGGGGTCCACTACCAGTCCTCTGTACAGCTAGTTGGTGACTTGCTGCTGTGGAACTCATCTTCCCCCGTAGGTCGTTTCACCTCTTCCTGATGTCATCTCTTATTCTGGGGTGCTGTCCCACGGCCTTGACCCTATCCACGATTCTCCGCCATAGCTCCATCTTCCTTGCAATGGATGTCTGCTGCACCTGTTATCCGAATAGCTGTGGCTCTACCCAAATCAAATCAAATCAAATCATTAACATTTATAAAGCGCACTACTCACCAGTGCGGGTCTCAAGGCGCTAGGGGAAAGGGGGGGGCTACTGCTGCTCGAAAAGCAAGGTCTTTAGGAGTCTCCGGAATGCGGAGTGGTCCTGGGTGGTCCTGAGGCTGGTGGGGAGGGAGTTCCAGGTCTTGGCTGCCAGGAAGGAGAAAGACCTCCCACCCGCTGTGGAGCGGCTGATGCGAGGTACGACAGCGAGCGCGAGGCCAGAGGAACGGAGGAGGCGGGTGGGGACGTAGAAGCTGAGGCGTCGGTTGAGGTATTCCGGTCCCTTGTTGTGGAGGGCTTTGTGTGCATGGGTGAGAAGTCGAAAGGTGATCCTTTTGCTGACTGGGAGCCAATGCAGGTGTCTCAGGTGTGCGGAGATGTGGCTGTTGCGGGGTACGTCGAGGATGAGGCAGCCGAGACGTTTTGAATGCATTGCAGGCGATTTTGGAGTTTGTCGGAGGTCCCAGCGTAGAGGGTGTTGCCGTAGTCCAGGCAGCTCGTGACGAGGGCATGGGTCACTGTTTTTCTAGTGTCGGCGGGGATCCAGCGGAAGATCTTGCAGAGCATGCGGAGGGTGAGGAAGCAGGCGGAGGACACAGCGTTGACTTGCTTGGTCATGGTGAGAAGAGGGTCTAAGATGAAGCCGAGGTTGCGGGGGTGGTCTGTTGGGGTCGGTGCGGAGCCGAGGGCCGTGGGCCACCAGGAGTCGTCCCAGGCGGACGGGGTGTTGCCGAGGATGAGGACTTCCGTTTTGTCAGAGTTCAGCTTTAGGCGGCTGAGCCTCATCCAATCTGTGACGTCCTTCATACCTTCTTGTAGGTTGGTCTTGGCGCTGGCGGGGTCCTTGGTGAGGGAGAGTATAAGTTGGGTGTCGTCGGCGTAGGAGGTGATGATGATGTTGTGCTTGCGTACGATGTTGGCGAGGGGGCTCATGTAGACATTGAAGAGTGTCGGGCTTAGCGATGAGCCTTGAGGTATGCCGCAGATGATCTCGGTGGGGTATGAGCAAAACGGGGGAGGTAAACTCTTTGGGAGCGGTTTGAGAGGAACGAGGCGATCCAGTCCAGGGCCTGGCCTTGGATCCCGGTGGAGCGGAGGCGGGTGATTAGGGTGCGGTGACAGACGTGTCGAAGGCAGCCGAGAGGTCGAGCAGGATGAGGGCGACTGTTTCACTGTTGTCCATCAGGGTTCTGATGTCGTCTGTGACTGAGATGAGGGCGGTTTCCGTGCTGTGGTTGCTTCGGAATCCGGTTTGTGAAGGGTCGAGCAGGTTGTTGTTTTCCAGGAAGGTGGTCAGCTGTTTGTTGATGGTCTTTTTTATTACCTTGGCTGGGAAAGGCAGGAGAGAGATGGGGCGGAAGTTTTTCGGGTCGCTCGGGTCAGCCGTAGGTTTCTTTAGTAGGGCGTTGACGTCAGCGTGTTTCCAGCATTCGGGGAAGGTAGCAGAAGAAAAAGAAGAGTTGATGACGGCCTGGAGGTGCGGGGCGATGATGTTGTCAGCTTTATTAAAGATGAAGTGAGGGCAGGGGTCCGAAGGGGCGCCGAAGTGGATCGAGTTCATGGTGGATTTGGTTTCTTCAGTGTTGGTGTGGGTCCACTTGTTGAGGATGATGGCCGGGGGTGTGGGTTCGGTGATGTTTAGTTGGGTCTGGTGTCCGAAGCTGTCGTGGAGGTCGCTGATCTTGCGATGGAAGAAGGTGGCGAGGGATTCGCACAAATCCTGTGAGGGCGTGACGGCGTTGGCGTTGGCGCTGGGGTTGGAGAACTCCTTGACGATGCTGAAAAGTTCTCTGCTGTTGTGGCTGTTTTTGTCCAGTCTGTCGGTGAAAAAGTTCCTTTTGGCAGCGCGGATCAGGTGGTGGTGTTCGCTGGTAGCGTTCTTGAGGGCGGTCATGTTGTCAGCGGTGTGGTCCTTGCGCGAGGCCTTCTCGAGGGTGCGACAAGTTTTCTTTGATTCTTTGAGGGTGTCAGAGAACCAGAGAGGTTTTTTGGTGTTGGTCTGTCGATGCGTGTGTTTGAGGGGAGCAAGGTTGTCTGCGCAGGTGGAGATCCAGTTTGTGATTCTGAGGGCTGCGTAGTTGGGGTCGGTGGTGAGGGTGGGTTGGTTGGCGGCGAGTGCGGAGAAGAGTTGCTCTTCGGGGGTCTTGTTCCACTGTCGACGAGGGATGGGTAGAGCGCGGAGGTGGCGGGTCTCGCGTCGGAATGTGAAGTGGACACAGCTGTGGTCGGTCCAGTGTAGAGCGGAGGTATGGCTTAAGAAGATGTGTTTGCTGGCGGAGAAGATAGGGTCAAGCGTGTGTCCGGCGATGTGGGTGGCGGTGTTCACCAGCTGCTTGAGGGCGAGGTTGGCGAGGTTGTCGAGCAGGGCGGTGGTGTTGGGGTCGTTGTTCTGATCCAGATGGAAGTTGAGGTCGCCTAGGAGGATGTAGTCCGGCGAGGCGAGGGCGTGCGGGGAGATGAAGTCGGCGATGGCGTCGCTGAAAGGGGCGCGCGGTCCGGGGGGACGGTAGACGAGGGATCCTCTGAGGGTGGTCCTGGGGTCGGTGCGAATTTGAAAATGCAGATGTTCAGCGGTGAGAGGGGTGTCTTCGGTGGAGGTGGTGACGCTGATGGAGTCTTTGAAGACAATGGCTATACCTCCTCCTACTTGGTTGGTGCGGTCTTTTCTGGAGATCTTGTAGCCTTCGGGGATGGCAGTGGCGATGTCTGGAGTTGATGAGGCGTTCATCCAGGTTTCCGTGATGAAGGCGACGTCCGGAGCTGTGGAGTCCAGGAGGTCCCAGAGTTCAACGGCGTGCTTGTGGACAGAGCGAGCGTTGACCAGGATGCACTTGAGGTGGTTGAAGGCGCGTGGGCTGGTGGTCGTGGTAGTTGCGTGGTGGAAGATGCGTTTGCAGGAGTTACAGGCGAAGGGTCCATGGGTGCGTTTGGGATGGGCTTGGAAGCAGGTGTTGGAGTGCCCGGGGTTGAGGGCGTGGAGGGTGGTGGGGTCGTAGCGGGTCAGCGGGGTACGGTAGAGCTGG
Organism: Pleurodeles waltl; assembly: GCF_031143425.1. Classification (NCBI taxonomy): domain Eukaryota; kingdom Metazoa; phylum Chordata; class Amphibia; order Caudata; family Salamandridae; genus Pleurodeles; species Pleurodeles waltl. The sequence continues at coordinate 1,858,159,430 of NC_090444.1, forward strand.
GGACCAGGGGTCGTGGCGCTGGGCGCGGGCCAGGTGCAGACGGGCGCAGACGGGCTTGCCTCTGGTGTGCCTCCGGCGCGCCAGCGGCGCGGTCGCGCAGCCGCCGCCATAAGAGGGAGGGGGGGAGGGGTCAGCTGGGGGCGAATGGGAGCTGGGGGGCGGGGGCGTGCAGGAGGTCGCGGCGGGAAAGCGCGAGGGAGGGGGGACAGGTAGAGTGAGAAGAGCTGGGGGAGGGGGTTTAAGGGTGGAGGGGGGTGAGTGTTAGAGTGTTAGGAGAATAGGGAGATAGATAGGAGTAGGGTTGAAAAGATAGGGGAGGGGGGGTGGTAGAGGTGGGTGAGGGTGAGAGGTAGCGTGAGAGGATAGGAAGATAGGTAACAGAGGGGGTGTCGGGACGGGGGGAGAGATAGGGAAATAGATAGATGGAGATAGCTGGAGAGATAGAAAAATAGGTAGATAGGAGGAGGGGGTCAGTGAGGGCGTTAGATGGAGAGATAGGTAGAGGAGCGAGGAAGGCAGGTAGCGAAAGGGTAGATGTGGGTGATAGTGAGAGATAGGTGGAGAGATAGAGGGGGGTGAGGCAGGAGCAGGAGGGCAGAGACAGGGGCGGGAAGAGACAGGGGTCGGAGAGGACCGAAGAACAGAAGAGAGGAGCCCAGAAGACCGGAAGAACAGCAGAGAAGAACAGAGAAGACTGGAAGAAAACAGAAGAACAGAGGAGAAGAACACCGAGGAACAGAAGAACACAGAAGAACAGCAGAGAAGAACAGAGAAGACCGGAAGAAGACAGAAGAACAGAAGAGAAGAACACAGAAGACCGGAAGAACAGCAGAGAAGAACACGGAGGACCGGAAGAAGACAGAAGAACAGCAGAGAAGAACACAGAGGACCGGAAGAAGACAGAAGGACAGAGGAGAAGAACACCGAGGAACAGAAGAACACAGAAGAACAGCAGAGAAGAACAGAGAAGACCGGAAGAAGACAGAAGAACAGAAGAGAAGAACACAGAAGACCGGAAGAACAGTAGAGAAGAACACAGAAGACCGGAAGAACAGCAGAGAAGTACACAGAGGACCGGAAGAAGACAGAAGAACAGAGGAGAAGAACACCGAGGAACAGAAGAACACAGAAGAACAGCAGAGAAGAACAGAGAAGAACAGAGGGACACAGAGGAAGATGAGGAAGAAGAGAGGCGATAGGAGAGGCTGAGGAGCACACAGAAGAAGAGAGAAGACGGGGAAAAGAAGAGTACAGAAGAAGATTGCAGAGGAGGAGCGAGGAGGAAGAGACAGAGAGGAGGAAAAGAAGCAGGAGAGAGGGTGAGTAGCGCGGGGCAGGACGAGGGGCTGGGAGGTGGGGGGTACTTACTGTGAGGTGGGTCTGAGGAACTCAGGAACCTGGAGGAGCTGGAGGAGCTGCAGCGGCAGGGGGAGCGACCTACCCTTTGGTCAAACCCAGATGATTTCCTCCACCATGACCCTTAGCTCCTCCTCTGGGAATCTGGGGTGTCGTTGTGGTGCCATGGGTGTAGTGTGAGTGTTGAAAAGCAGTCACAGACATGGTGGTCTGCTGTCTCCAGCAGGCCACCATCCCTGTGAGTGCTGTGAATCGCAAGGGGGTCGCAAATTGCGACCCACCTCATTAATATTAATGAGGTGGGTTTTTGCGACCCCCTTGCGATTCGCAGTTGGTGTCAGGGACACCATCCTGCATTCGGGTTTGACTCGCAATTCGTGAGTCGCAAACCCAAAATTTCGTACATCTAGCCCTTATTTCTTTTAACATTATTTTTGATCACACACACTTTTGATGTACACATAGTGTGTAATATTACATACTAATGTAATGAGAAAAAGGAACATCACATCTATTTTTCATGAAGATGTTGCTAGGTAAGGAAGTTCGCACTGTCAATTTACTCTTTGGATGATAGATTTCATTGCATGACATGGACTCTTTTAATACAGCCATTGTGAATGTAGCCTTAACTGTGGCCTAAACTGTTGATTACTAAAATGAGAAAGCCATTCTTTACTATAGAAAAATAGGCTTCCATTGTTCAGCCCTAGAAGGCGCGTGCACTTTGCATACAGTGGCGTCTTCCTAGAAATTATGCCATTATCACCAGTGAGAGTCTAAAGGATGCGTCTCCCCGTCCGGGTCTTTGATAGTAAGTGTGCCATGGTAATGGACATTTAGAGGATGAAGAGACTCCTTGGGTGTCAGTCTTAATGTTATTATTTGCACCCTTCTATTTTGTAGAAATCAAGAGTCAGGGGGAACCAGGTGAAACTGGCCAAGAGTTTTCTGGCTTCTGGACCTGGTAAAGAAGTCTGGGCGAGAAGGCATTGCGCCAGCAATTTAAAGAGATTTTGCATTAACCAAAGGCCACCTGTGGATAATGGGTAACAATGTAATGTTTCTGTAGTTGGCAATGGCTCTTTCTGAGACATAATGAGGGGGTCCTGTTTTAATTAATTTGGGGGATATCTAAGATTCTTGCCACAAGCAATTACCCCATTGTTTTTTGACAGAGTTATTTTATTCAAATAAGTCCGGCACCACAGAGGGGAACTAATAGTTAGCATACCAAATTGGTAATTCATGATTGAATTGATCCTTACAAGAGAAGACATTGACTAATGGCTATACTTTGATGAAATTACTGTGAGGTGAGTACCTCCCTGTGGAATGGTTCTGTTTTTTTGTATGTGACTGGATTAGTTACACTCTAGGCCTACCTGTCATGTCCGTCATTGCTAATGCAGTTGAAAATGCCAAATTACATACTATGATGGGTGCAGGTATGTGTGAGACAATAAACAATGGTGACACACTCCTGTATGTGCCCAATATGAACTGTATCCCCATTTTAAATTAACTGTTCCACAGTTTGTCATGCACATATAGGTAGGGAATGCAGACATCATCTCATCAACATAGGTGAACCATGCATGAAACTGCAGCTTACAAATGTTTTTCCAAAAGAGAAAGGGACACATGCTGACATGTAGGCACAAGGACATTCCCCAGGTACCAAGGGAAAGTACTGACCCGTAGCTGCATCCAAAGAACAATGTAAGCCTTGTCACATGTATGTTAGACATCTTCACATCATAGACTTCAGTGAAGCACCAGCACTCATATGCTGAAGAGAACTAGCTTCTTGGTGGCAGATGCCTATTTGCACATTCACCCAGAAACATAGCAGAGGACAGTGATCCATCATCCATCATCTACTTACCTTTGGCCTGAAACATTTAAGAGCAGTGGTATGTTGCATAGAAATTATAGACACCTGCAGAGCAAGTGGTCTGTGGATTCTACCCAGTTGTATCCTAGGTCCCTAGGAAAATATGCAAGGCACATCAGTGTGCACCACATCACATTGTCTACACAAACTATCACTCATCTACTGTGTGACACATAGGTCATCCCTAATTGTCAGGGGGAGCTTCCAGAACCTAACTCATTCACTTGGCAATGGGACAGGCAGGAATATGCCCTGTACTCACCCCCTTGTGGCTGCTGTGCTGTCCTCAAATGCCCATCAAGCTCCGGATAGCCCACTGCCAAAGTGCGGGTCATTGGGGGGTCATGGTCCAATTGGCACCCCTCCCACTTTGGGAGGACATCCACCAGCTGGACCTTTGTGATCTCCCAGGCCCAGCATCTCAGGTCCTCCCGCCTTTTTCTGGAGTGGGCGCTCCACTGGCTGTGGACCTCCAGTGTCCGCACGTTCTTGGTAATGGGTCCCCACAATCCCTTCTTTTGATGGGCGTTGACCTGCATGGATGAAAAAGACAAATCAGGAGATCATGATCACAAGTCTCATCACAAATGTTTGAGTCACATACATGTCAGTAACATCAAGCTAGAACTTTCCTATTAGTCAATACTCCCCAAGTGTGATACATACACAGCAATAAGTACAGGGACATGACTACAGACATAAATCTCTCCTTGTGCTGACTAACCCACATAACCTGCCCAGGCCCTTCAATGACTAAGCAATCTTACTAACATTGTGTAGTCTATGCTCTAGCAACCTGACTGAGATTTAAGCTACTATGATACACATCACACCTCTGTGGCTTCTGAAGGGTAAACCCTTTAGACATGAATGTACCAACACAACCACACTCTGTGAGAATGACTTGCTGCATACAATCCCTACAGGCAACTGCCAGAGTACAAACTCAAATATTATACATGGGTAACAATGAAGGGACTGGCATGGTGGGTACAGAAAGTGTCTTCTCGGCCCATGTGTAGACATGTGGACTAATAAATGCATACTCATGGCACTTCAGGGGGTATGGTTCCATGCTATGTACCTGTAACACAGAACACTCCTTTGGACATGTCTCCATCCCACAGAGATGGCATCCAACAAACAAAGGTATGAGTTGTACAGTTTCTGCTATGTGACCAAACTACTGAGTGACATTTCATGGCCTCCCGAGAATCAATACACTGTCTGCACTGATTTTACACCAGAGCCTTATACTGCCCGTATTACAGGATCTGCTGGGGTACAGGGAGTGGTCACAGTGACACAGTTGATTAGCCAGAGTGACTCCACCCCAGCCTAGATTAGGATCCATACTGGGAGATGCATTTGTCAGGCCCTGGTCTTTACAGGCTGAGAAGACCGAACTTAGATGACACTCTAGTCCCATCCCTTCCATGCATGACAGTACATCATGTAAACAACAGGTATTAGGCATGGGGTGTGTGTTGCAATCTAAAAGGCAGAGAGAGTCAAGATATGTGTTCCAAACAACAGTTTAGCAAGGGACGATGTGTAGAAATCTCTGTGACACCACACTAATTTCTCACATTACTCTCAACTGAGTCATACAACATGCTTACTCAGCTTATGCTGTCATGCACATACATTTTATATGACATTTGCAACAATCATGAACAGGGAGAAATCAGTAGATGGCAGTAATATATCCTCCCACACTTATGTGCATCCAACACAGTGAGGATCCAGGAACCTAAGAACCTCACACAACACAATGTGATTGAACTTTACATATGGCACTGGCCACCAACACATGCACATTGTACATCCCATTAGTGCCACACAGACTGCAACAACAGGCACACATGGCTACATTCTAACCTGTGAGGAGGGAGAGGATGGTGAAGTACAAAGGAAACTGTGCATGTGAGGTACCTACCTGCTCCTCTGGTGCACCATGGTGCTGTCCTTACATGGGATAGGACCTCATCTACTAGCCTCTCCAGCTCCTCTGGAGGGAAGGTAGGGACCCTATAACCTGCTGGACGTAGCATGATTGCTCCCAGAGGTGGTACACAGCAGCTCAGGTCATGAAGGTCTTGCTGGCAGCGGTCTCAAGAGTCAAGTGAGGGCATCCGCAGAACATGGCAGTCACGATCGCCACATACGTTGGTTGTCACTGTCAGAGGACACAGCCATTGGCCCGCGACTGCCACTGGCAACAACATTAGCCCATGGCTGTGTTCACCGCAGTTGCAATCGCATGCCACCATGACAACTTTCACCAGTGGTTGTGGGTGGTTCCTGAAGTCCAGTGGATTAGGTCAGGCAGCTGCCATTTCAGAAGCCTAAAATGCAGTATTGGGCTTCTCAAACTGCGTCACACCTCCAAAAATGATGTTTTGAGTTCACAAACATGCTTATCCTGTCTTGTCATGTAGGTCCTACTAGTCAAACACCACTGCAGTATGTTGCAGGGTTGGGGCGATTGCATCATGTATGTGATCATATGGGCATCAAATATGTTGATATGTGCAAGCAAGGCATACATCATTGAAATAGGCTAAACACTCTTCTTCTGTGACCTGTATGTAGTTGTAGATGTGTTTCATCATTGCAGGCCACAGTGCCTGTGCCACAACACTGACATATGTTTATGTCATACCACCAAATTCATGGTTATTGGATTATGATGGACCTGTGATCAAGAACTGTTGTAGTGCCTTCTATCTGTACCTTAGTTTAAGTTATATTGGATTTTTTTGCAGTTCTTGTTTGACCATGTGGCTGGCTGCCATTTTCTACATCTAGCCAGTGTGTTTTTGCTATAGGCTTGCATATGTTCTTCTTTGTTCTCCTTGCTCTTTGCTGGTGTTGTTTGACCATGCGTCTGGCAGCCACCTTGTTCATGCAGCCAGTGTTCCTTTGCTAAAGGCTTGCATGTGTTCTTTATTTGTTCCCCATGACTCCTTGTTATTGTTGTTTGATCATGTGGCTGACAGCCTTTTTGTGCATACAGCCAGTGTGGCTTTGCCATAGGCTTGCATGTGTTTTTCTTTGTGTGCCATGCCTCCTTGTTGTTGTTGTTTGACCATGTGGCTGGCAGCCATTTTGTGCATACAGCCAGTGTTCCCTGATCATAAGCTTGCACATATTTTTCTTTGATTTCCATGCCTTCTTGCTCCTTGTTGCTGCGGTTTGACCTTGGGGCTGGCAGTCATTAATATTGATCATTTGTTTATTTTAAGTTTCTATTTTAATTTTTAATTTTCATTTTCTATTTTAATTTTTGATTTAAATTTAATTTAATTGTGTATTTCATAATTTGATTTTAATTTTAATTAAACATTTTTATTTACATTTTTATTTTAGTTTTTATATTAATTTGTATTTAAATTTCTTAATTTCGTGTTTATTTACTTTAATTTTAATTTTAGTTTTTAAATGTGTTCAAATGTTATTTGTAATTTTATTTAATTCTGCTTTTTGCCTTAATCCATCCATCCATATCCATCCACCAAACACGCACAGCCACACTGCAGCATTCAGTTTCTTTAGGTGAATAATTATTCCATTTCCTCCTGGACACCCAGCCTGCGGAGCACTGGAGACAAATCAGCAGTATAATTAATTTTGAATGATTATTCCATTTCCTCTGGGCCACCTTGCTGCCATAGGTTTTTTGAAGAATTATTCAATTTACGCCATGCACCTCTCTCTGACTACCCAGGGTGTCCCCTTTAAAACAGATGGAGATAAAGCAAAGAGCTATATCTGCATGGTGTGCTTCCTAATTTGAAATGACATTTTATGGTGTGGTTTGACATTAAAATGTTTGATTAAATTGGTATTTATTGCATAAGTAACCAACTACACTAATTGCATTTGTCTGCACTATTTCAACCTACAACAATGCCACCTTTCTCTAACTACATGCTTTTCTTGCTTGGTTGTATTTAGGTGCACAACAGAAGAGACCTTACATCATCCACAGTACTGCCAAAGAAAAGGCCTTATACTTACTTCGGTCTTCCAAACTCTTCTGCTTGTGCATCTTAGTGCCACTGCCAACTTAGAGCTTAACATAGCCCCAAAGAAAGTTGCTCCCAAGAAAGTGCCCTGTGAGAAGAAGCAGCTTTCCACCAGTGGCATGCCAACCGCAACCTTTTTCAAGGGATGTGTGCCTGCCAAACCTGCCTCCAGTAAGGAACCTTGGAGAGGCACTCCTGCATCAACAGCACAACCTCAACCTAAGCCCAAAACCATGTCTGTCAGTGAGGAAGCCACTGCAATCATGGTGACCCTCACAAGCAGTGATGTTAAATTGGATTTGTCCCTTTCCCAAAGGAGCACCCAGTCGTTTCAGGGAACAGAGCAAAGTGGACAACAGTCGCAGCCAGCAATAGTAGATCTTCCCATAGTTGGAGCAGAACAGGAGGTCTAGCTTCCTGCTGAGCAAGAACCTCCTCTTTTAGAATCAATGACTCAAATCTTCAGCAAGAAAAAGGAAGGGTGATACTCCACCATCTTCTCCAAGCACCACTTCTGATGACGACGATAGGGACATGAGGTGGACCCTGGCAGAGGCCTGGAGATGCCAGGAGAGACAAGAGAAAATAAAATTTCCAGAAAGCCCTAGAATCATGGAAGAGGATGATGATGAGGAGGAGGATGATGACAATAAACCGGTCACTGTGGAAGCTGGCATTGAGGGGAAAAAACTATCCAACCTCTTCTGAGGGATGTGGCACAGGCAACACCGCCAACTCCCTTATTCGTAACAGCCCCAGCAGAGACCTGCAGCAACCCATACCTCAGTAGAAGTATGTACTGCAGAGAGGCAATCAACACACCCACCAACTTCTAGTTCTTCTTCAGGCATTGGCAGTGGCCCAAAAAGTAAGTACTTCTACCCAGTTTGGTACTTTTACATGACTAGCAAACAGAAATAGAATATTGCGATATGCTCCATTTGGCACGTAAGTGTTCGTCGAAGTAACTATAGTACTGGAGGCCAGACAACCCATATGAAAACACATCACACAATCCTGTGGGAAGAGCACCTTAAAAAAATTGCTGAACATGATGGCAGTGGTCATGGAGAGGAGGGCCAGGAAACATCAGTTACAATTGGTCAAATCACAGTGGAAGTGAGGAAGAAGAGGGTGACATCCTCAAGCAAAGCAGCCCTGTCCCCAGCAGTGCACCAGAATCACCAGCCTCAGTGACCTCACAATGGCACAGGAAGACAGTCAGATGGAACACCACAGCTTACGGTGACTGCACCATGATGCACATTGAGTCTGCCACCACCTATATCTCAAAAGTCACCTGCGTCAGTGACCCCACAAAAGAAGAAAATCCAGGCTACAATTGAGGGCATGTTTAGGCAGGAGGAGCCCTACAACCACAACCACCCATTGGCACATTTGTAAAATGGGAAGCTGGCAAAAATCTTAGCGCTGGACCTCCTCCCTTTTTCTTTTGTTGAAGGAGTGGGATTCTTAGAGTTTGTGGCAGCTTTCTGCCCGAAATGGAAAGTTCCAAGTCAGACCTATTTTGGCAGTTTTGCTGTTCCAGTGCTGCATCACAATGTGCTGCAATTGGTTGGACGAGCTGTGCAGCAAAGTGTTGTCCACAGGATCCACCTGACAACAGACATGTGGGCCAGTTGTCAGGCAACAGATCACATGTGCATCTCTACACAATGGATATCTTTTGTGGGGGTAAAGCAAAAGCTGTCTACAGGTTTTGACCCCGAAAAAAGTTTTAAGAGCGTTCAACGGCAACCGAAGCCATGTTCGCCATGGAAAAATCACATGAAGCTGCAAACATCTTGGAGGAATTCCATAGCAAGATGTCTGAATGGCTGCGACCCAGAGGTCTTCAAATTGGATTTGTTGCACCGACAATGTCAGTAACATAGTCAAGGCCGTGGCAGATGGTGGTTATTTCACTGTCCTATGTTTGGCGTACTGCATCAACCTGGTTGTGCACGGCTTTCTAAAAAAAGAAGACATAGCAACATACTGACCACCTGCAGACGAATCTGCACTCATTTCAGCCATTCTTGTAAAACCCAGGAACAGTTGCAAATTATTCTGCGTGGTAACATAGTACAGTTAAAGCCCTGATACAAGGGACGTTAGAACTCAACTGATTATATGTTGCAATGTCTGCTTGAGCAGTAAAGACAGATCAATGACTATGTCATTCTAAGAAGAGGGAATGCATTTGAGAAATCTATACACACTCACAGCAACACTCACGAACACAGATCCAGGCACACATGCAATCTCACGACTCTTCATGCAAGTACACTCACACCCACTCATGCACACACGCATTACACATGCATGCACGCATTCACACACAGTCACACCCCCCCACTCATGCACACATGACCCCCCACCCCCTCTCCTGTCGGAGAACCCGAATTACCTGCTTGCAGGGGGTCCTCCAGCAGGAGACGGGACGCGGCTCTGCTGCCAGCAGCAGCATCCACTAGCAAAACAGAGCCAGGCCGTATCATGTTCAATGATACAGTAGGTGGTGTTTTGCGGGCGTGGCACTGCTGCTGGCAGCAGCGCCACCTTATCGCCGTCCGCCGCCATGACCGTTAACGGAATTCCGCCTGCCTTCTGGCGGTATTCTGTCTACGGTCATAATGCCGTGGATGGTCGGTAGCCATGGCGACGGTATGTTGGTGGCCGTCGCCGTGGCAGTAGGCGGCATTTGCCACCAATGTCATAATGAGGGCCCTAATGTCTTATAATGCTGTGCTTGTAGTGCTGAAGACATTAACATAGTATACCCAAGCTCAATGGATTAATAAAATTTGATACCTCCCTTGTCAAGATTGCTTTCCCACTTCTTACTATACTTCTTGAGGTCATTGGGTGGTTCTGACATAAACATTCAATATATAAAAATTATTGATAATCGGGTCCTCTCTGTTACCTTCTCCAAAAATGTTTGTTTTGCATACACCTCTATCCCACCATTTGTCTTACTCAAAAAATCTCTTATCTTCAGGTATTTGAAAAAGTCCCTTTGCTCCAGTCCGTACTTTTCTCGGAGATCCTCAAATGCTCTGAACCCCGACCCCTCGTAGAAGTCTCCGAGCCGTCAGACCCCTTGGGGGGTCCATCTAGCAAAATAATGATCTTTAAATATCTCTGGGAGAAAGGGATTATTATCTATTGGCATATAGCGGTTAAATCTACCAAGTCCTGCCTTTTTCCGCCACGGACGCCAGCACTTAAAGGCAGCTTCTAATACCTTAAACCCAACTTTTTAATAATAACTGGGTTCCACTAAAACCAACAGTCCCCCATTAGCTATCAAACCAATTAATAACTCATAAATGTTTGGGCGGTATTCTGCCCCTATCTTACCATGATTCCCCACCATCAGCGGGCGCACATATTGGAAAGCCGCTGCCATCTGATACAATTTTAAATTCGGGACAGACCATCCCCCCTTCTCTCTGGGTAAGGACATTAATTTACTCGCCCTTCTACACTTACCATATGCCCAAATAAATCTGGTTACTAACTGATCTATTGCTGTAAACCATGATTTTTTAAAAACTATTGGGATTGCCCGGAAAGATACAGCACCTTGGGAAGGAAAATCATTTAAATCATTACCCCCATTATCGACATATGCAGATTGTTCCATCTACTGAAGTCCTGCTAACTAACTATCTTCTCCACAATAGGGGCAATATCTATACCTAGATACACTGCATGGTCTAACTTACGAGAATCTTGGGAAGTCACATATTTATTCACCAGCAACTGAGTTTTCTCCCTATTTAATAAATACCCAGAAAACTCCCCAAACTTACTTGTCTCCTTCTCTATTTCTCTTAACGCTTCATCCGGATTGGTTGTTATAACAGCTATGTCGTCCGTATATGCCAATACCTTAGTATCCCATCCAAACCTATGAACTGACAAGATGGCAGAATTCCTTTCTAACTGCCTAGGCAAAGGATCGATGTATATTGCAAACAGCAATGGGGAGCATGGACATCCCTGTCTGGTATCACGCCCTTTTCGATTATTATCCGATTGCCCTCCCATTAACTGTATCCAAGCAGCAGGACACATACATACGGCTTTTATTGCCAACAAAACCTTTTCTCTAAGACCATAAATTTCCAGCATTTGCCAGAGATAGTCCCAATTAACCCTGTCAAAGGCTTTCTCCGCATCCAACAATGCTACTGCCATAGGCTCTTCTGCCACATCAGTTGCATCAAAAAGCGCGATGACCCCTCTAATATGATCAGTAGTGTCTTTCCCGGGAATAAACCCATGTTGATTTAGTGCTACTAGTTTCCTGATAACAGTAGAAAGCTGAGCTGCGAAGATTTTATAGTAAAATCTTAACATCGCTGTTTATTAATGTCATTTTCCTATATGAGCCTGGATAATGTGGCGCCTTCCCCTTCTTCAAAAAAACTACTATATTAGCTGAAGCCCAGGAAGGATGAGCTTTGTTGCCTTTTTGCACCTGAGTTAACAATTCCAGCATCACAGGCAGCAGTAGAGCCCTAAAGCATTTATAGAATTCTAGGGGGATTGCATCTGGACCAAAGGCTTTTCCCGTGAGGAGTCCCTAAATTGCCTCTTCCAGTTCACCCATGCTAATTCCATCCCCCAGTAACTCCTGTTCCTTTTTCGAGAGCTTACCAATCTTTATAGTACTTAAATATCCGTGCATTACTTGCTTATCTATGGGAGGGGCAGGTTTATAAAGCTCAACATAGTACCTGTGAAAAACCTCCCTGATGCCTTCAGGGTCTGCTATGATCCGTCCCTGTTGGTCTTTAATTTCCCTAATAACCCCAGCGGCCGCCTTGTGACGCACCCGCATTGCCAATAGGCGGCAGGTCTTCTTGCTATATTTATAACTTTCGGAGCGCTTTGAAAGGTATTTTTCCACCACTTTCTTTGCTGAATTCTCATTGATTGCTGCCTTAGCTATAGCGATCTTCTCCAAAGCGGTATTCATATCTCTCCCCCCTCAATGACCGAGATCAAATGACTTTCTGCCTCTCTGAGCTTTGAATATGCCTCTTTAACCAGGGCTTAGGCATACTTCTGTCTTCTAAGGCTAAAACTCAGGGTTTCTCCTCTTCTCCCTGCCTTTAAAGTGTCCCAAACAATCTCCACCGGAGCAGTCCCCCAATTAAGTTCCAGAAATTCCTTTATCCAAATATTCATATGATGATGATATTCTGGATCATTAAGGAGCCCTCTCTCAAAGGTCCACCCTCTCTTATTATATTTAAAGACTTCCATATTTACTTACAATATTAATGGGTTATGATCTGCCATAAACTGTGGGTATATTTCCTTTCCAGTCCCTATTAATAATTCAGGGGAAATTAAGAAATAGTCTAATCGTGCCAGCTTTGCAAGGGGGGCAGAGTAATACGTATAACCAGGATCAGGTTCACAAAATTTTACCCAAGCATCCACCAACCCGAATTCCTTTTGCAAACTAGAGAGAGCTTTATACACTTGTGGTTTGTGTCCGTGATACCTATTGGGGGTGGTATTTAACAGATCTATTAACCCCTCCCAAGAACCGTTAAAGTTCAGATCTCCACATAAAACATAAGGGGGAGGCCACTCTGCTAATTCCACTGACAGAAAATCCAACAGAGCTGGATCATCCACCACAGCACCATAGATGGAACAAAGGGTAAAGCATCCTTTAAAAGATGACACTCTACGGCCGCCCATCTTCCATTTTTATCTGCGGTCTGCTTTGTAAACCTAAATTTACTACTGCCATCTAATATCACAACCCCCTTGGTCTTAACATTCTGTTCAGTACAGAGTAATACCTTCATACCTAAAGAGCCTAAAATCGACCTCTTACCATATTCTACATGCATATCCTGCAGGCAATATATGTCTGCTCTAGTGTTTTCAAGTCTTCAGCAATTTTTTGCCTCTTCTGGGGATTATTTAACCTGCATATATTAATAGATGCAATTTGCAGTCTACCCATTTATCCATTGAATCTCCCTATTACCCTTAGGCATATACATTTTTTAACAGTTACATACATTTTACCATTTCTGGCTGCCATCTTTATATACCAAATATCGTAGTTTCACCTTTTCTGAAACGTACTCATCCCTTTTTTAACCTTTACACTCTCCTCCTCTCCTTTCACCGCTGTAGCCTTAAGTTTCCGGTCTGCCTTTTCTTTTCCTTTTTTCCTTTATGTCTCTTCCCACTCCACCCCTTCCCACCCTCCCTCCCTTTCCCCCTATTCCACTTCTCTCCCCTTCCATCCCCCTCACCTGCTCACACCCGCCTTCTCCTCTGCCACCCCCCAACCAATTGAGCAATCAGAACATCGCTGGCCTGAATGATGATATCACTTATTGTCGGCCAGAGACCCTCACCGGAAAACCGTACTTCCACCACGTGTGTTTACCCCCACCCTCGTTGCAGCTTAAGATTCTTTTTGTCTCTGATCAGTTTCCTGCGAGTTCTGTACTTTCAGTTCCATCAGGTATTCTTTTGCTAGAATCTCAGATGTAAATGTTTTAATTTTCCGATTAATCACCGTCTTCAGCAGCACTTGAGCCAACAAAAAAACCTCCTCTCCCCTGTCCTGAAAAGGCTTAATCAGCTGTCGCAACCTCCATCTTTGCTCCACAGTAACATGGCAGTAGTCCGGTCGATTGAAAAAAGTAATATTATCAGAACACCGTGGAGCATCCGGATGGGCATTTTCTAAAATAGCTTGCCTTAACAAATAATTACCGAAAAAAACAAAGATGGCTCTGGGATGTTTGAACCCGGAGCTACGCTCTCCCATTCGCTTAGCCAATGGGAATCTATGGACTCTTTACATTTCTGCCTCCCAATCCCATTTTGTAAGTTCTGGAAAAGCATTCTGCAGGAGCTTAATCATAAATACTCTGATATAATTTCCCTCCTGCCCTTCTTCTATGCCCAGAAATCGCAAATTATTTCTTCTCTGCCGGTTTTCATAATCTTCCAATTTCCACATTTTATCAGTTAATTGTCCTCCTTGAGTCTCCACCTGCTCTTTCAAAACCTCAACTTCTACCCCCAATACAGAAGTTCTATTCTCTATTGTGTTTAACTTTTCTTCAATTTCAACTTTTCGCACTGTATCCTGTAATTGCTTGGTGGCCATTCTGGCTGTCCGGCTCTCTGCCTGTGTCTCAGTTTGCAATTCCCTTACAGTGCTATATATCAACTGCAGCATTTTTGTATCTGTGCTATCCAAATTATTGATCAGTACACTCAGGCAGTCCTCACCCGTGCCTGCATTGGGAGGCAAGACATCCTTAGAATCCTTAGAATCTTTCTCCAGACCCGTTAATCGAGTGGTATGCAAACTTGTTAATGCTGCACCCCCCCAGTGGGAAAAAATAAATCATCAGGGCCCCCCCAAAAAAATTTCACAACCATTCTATCACGTTGGCAATGTTTGAATACGTCTGGACTCATGCAAACATTGCAGTTAAGTTCTGTTACCTTTTTACAAATGTAATAAACATTTTTCTGCTTAAAACAAAGCACTATTCTCTGCATAATCTTTCTTTTGGCCAGAGCCTGGAGCCCCCCTGGGATCGCTTGAGGCCCCCCTAGGCCCACCCCTCAGTTTGAAGACCCCTGCATTAATCTAATGCCTGAGTAATTCCATTTAAGCGTCGTAGCACTCCGTCTTGGAGAATCTACTCCACTGGTTGAGCCGGTTCTTGACTTTATGTGCTTGCGGTGACGCCGCTGTAGCTTTACTGTAGGGCCTGCCACTGAAGATAAACTCTCGGCCCCCAGTGATATACTCCCTTCATCTTCACTCAGATTATTGCCACTACTAACAGCTTCTGGGTCTTCGATCAATGAATAAAATGTGTCTCCTCGATCCTTAGACCAGTCTATATACTTTCCACCCCTTTCAAGTTTTCTAGTCTCCAATTCCAGATCTTTCACCACATCGTCGCCTGCTAAATTTAATTCTTTCCCTTTTCTAATGCAGGATTCTGGGCCCCATCGACAGAGTCACGGATGTCTTGAATATCTTGAATACCTTGTTTATAACTCTCCAATTGCATTTGGGTGCTATCATTTGTGAGTGCCCTGGTGGAAACTTTAGTCTGCACAGTCTGCCTAATCAGGCTCTTAGGTTCATCTACTCGCCTCCCCCTACAGGCTTGTGATCTATCAGAGTCCAGATTACTCTCAGTGGACCCACTTTTAGCTTGTAGAAGCTCCTCTCTATGTCTAATTATCTCTAAATCATCCCCCATACTTGTTGGTGTATCCTTAGACAGGAGCGTAGGGTTCACAATGCCATTCTCTTGCCCTCCATTGGTTAAAAAGTTAGTAATAATGGACTGTGATCTATCTTTTGCCTTGTTATCAGACTGAATGCCCTAGGCAGATCTTTAACATCTTTAACAGTTCCGCCACCAACTTTTTTGCTTAATTTAGTCAGCCCACAAGTATGCCGCTTACCTGCCAAATATCCATCACTGCCACCCTTTGCCACACATCTCTGAGGAGCCCCCTCTGTTTTATCTCCAATATTCCGTTCCCTTTTTGGCACCATTTCTGCTTCTGAAAACCAGGACCAAGCTCCGATTAACCCACCGATCCTTCTGATTATCTTGTGCCAGCGCTCTGCTTCTCTAACTATGAGGTTAAGGGTACTTCTCAATGATCCAGTCAATGCCCATACAGATCCAATCCTCGCCCTCTTGGGCTTCCCCTTATAAAAAAGCCCAATCTGCATTAATATCCTGCCGTCTAGCAGCCTTCCTACTACATCCGTGGGGTTGCCATATCCCTTACGCCACACATTGCCACTGTGTAATGCCAGGAAGCTTCAGTGCTACCCCACACACATCCGATGATTAGGCCATATCAAGATCCGGATCTCTGCATCTCCGGACCCCCCCAGAGCCTGTCTGACGATCCAGCAGCCGCGGCAGGCAAGGGGGGGGCGAGTAACAAAGTACACAGCACTCAGCACGACCTCCGTCTCCACCGTTCCGCGTCCTCACACCAGCTGCAACACAGCGTACGTCCGCACGGCATCCAGGGGGTGGGACCAACAGTCGTCTACGCAGACACCATCTTGCTCCAGGTAGCCCCCTTTTCCTTTACTCTGAGCTAGAGTTACTGTTTTTTTTAAAATACACAGGCCTTCTCCTAGTCCCCTGCTGCGCGAACAATACATGGTGAAAGCTCAAGACTCTAGCTTACTTACTGGACAGGTTCAACCAGACACCCAAGATTGGTGGACAATACAAGAAGAATTGAGCTGCACCGCCTAATTTGGCAATACAGTATAATTTCCCTTTTAGTAATCATAATTGTTAGAACTGGGTGTTTAAATAACTTCAGTCCTCTATGATTTGTGTTTTTCAAACCTAGAATGCATAACATTTAGAGCTGTACTAACACAGGTCTTTCTGGGGCAGAAGAAGGATGGTTTGCAATGCATTTAACTGAACTGTGTCATACTTATCACTTCATTATTTCCTTACACAAAGGGCCTTACTGTCCAATATGAGGATATACCTAGATTCTAACCTCCTCCACTGCTGTTCTCTGTTGCTTCCTTGCAATTTTTGGATACAGCGTCAAGCAAAAAGTACTTTCTCATCCATCATGGATTTGCTCAAAATGAAGGGCTACAGGATAATTGGGATCCCTATGTCTGATTGCTCTGATGTGTTGTAGGATGGGGAGGTAGACTTTCAGTGTCGTACTTCTTACATATAGCTTCGAACAGGGGCATCTGAGGACATATAGCAAATTCAGTCTTACAGTGCAGACTCTTATTAACGCGTAGGGGATACTCTGGTAATGGTAAGGATACTTATGAAGTGTTGACAACTAACACACAAGCCTTACACTTGTGTCATTTCTTAAACCCTGGACTATGTGCAAACCACGAGCCCTGTCTAGTACATTCAGGACTACTAACTACTAAGTCCTGTCTCATGGACTTGGCTGTGGGAAAAGTCATTAATGGCCTGTCAGGTGTAGTGTCTCACTGGGTCATTCTTAATCAAATGCCAATTCCTATTGAGGATGGCTCTCAACTGATTATGTTGCAAACCTGTGATCATCCGCAGTGGTTGATTCTCTGTCTGCTCTGTGTGCCTTCTACCAAACAGGAGTTCCTTCCTCGCTTTCTGATTGGCTCTAACATTTCCTCCTATGACAACTGCTTCATTGTAGGCTCTCCCAGTGATCTAATAGCCAGCTCATCTGGAGCAGTCTTGAGTTGCTCAGCACTGCTACAATTCCTATGCATTTGTAGGTTCTGAGCATATGGAATGCTGTGTTTCAATTTGTTTGGATGAAAACTGTCAGCATGTAATACGGTATTACCTGCTGTGGCTTTGTGGTAAGTTTTAGTATGAATCTTACCCCGTCTCACAAGTACTGAGAGACCTAAAAAAACATACAGTCTCTTTACTCAGTGCAGTAAAATGAAGATTCAAATTATTCTGATTGATTCGCTCTATGAAGCAGTGAGCTGACTGTTCAGTGCCCTTCTATACAACAAAAATGTCATTGATGAAGCTCGTTCATAAGACAATATTGTTCACACCCTCAGACTCATACTCAAACACTAACACCTGCTCCTCCCACCAGCCCATAAGCAAATTAGCATAGTTGGGTCCGGAACAGGTGCCCATTGTGGTATCTCTCAGCTGCTTGTAAACCTTCTTACCAACTGGAAAAAGTTATTGTCTAGGCACCAATGTGCAATCTCTAACACCATCTGGGTACATTTGCATAGAGAGATAAGTCTAGTGCTCAAAAAATGCTTCAGTGCCCTCAACCCATCCTCATGCTTCATGCTTGTATACAAGGAAGTCACATTGAGAGTCATCAACACAAAATCATCCTCCCACCTGTTGTCATAGATTCTCCTCAACTTCCCTGTATCTTGGATGTAAGAGGAAAGGTTTTTCACCAGCGGTTGTAAAAAATAATTAGTGAACCTCAAAGTTGGTTCAAAGATCCACGCTGAGCAGAGATAATGGGACACAAACATTTTTGTGGATGTTTGGGATGAGATAAACAATCAGCAAAATGGATGATCAGTTTTCAAGAATAAGTACACTTCTTGAGTGATCAAACCAAACCTCTCCAACCCACAAGTTCAGGCAGAAAACCTGAGTAGACACTCTTCACTACCCTATGGTCTATTATGTCATAAGAGCTTTCTCCATTCAACTTTCTTAGTGCTTCATCAACACACATAGGTAGCAGCCATAGGACTATGTTCTTCCCCTTGCCCGTCTGCCGAATTACCACATCCTGCCTGCTTTTAAATGTAGTCATCAATCGCCTGTACTTGAACACTTCACGTTGTCGTAGTTTGGACTCTTGCTCTAGGCAAGACTGCTGGTATAAGGATGACAGTACTTATGTTTGTAGGCGACTATGCCTGTCCTACAACAAGTCGCAACTGTCGTCTCAACCTTTCCGGCTCATTAGCAGCACCTCACCAAAAACCCAAATAGTAAAAGGTGATTTGTGGCAGCCTTCACGCATGGACTCGAGACATCTCAGGGAGTGTTGTGGTTAAATGGAGATTACCCCTTTCTCACTGAAATATCATGTCTCAACCAAACTCAGGCAGTAATTGAAGATACGGTAAAGTTTCAATTGTTTTTATTTAATACAACTGCATTCTGCGATAAGTAACATGGGCTGCAATGATTAGGATAAGGAACAATGCAAGAGACAGAGTTGTAAAGACAAGAGTCATTATTAGAAAGACCCCCACCATCTTGCAATCATATGAAAAAGACATAAAGGCGGTGATTCTAACCGCGGCGGGCGGCGGTCGCCGCCCGCCATGCGGTTACCGCCAAATGACCGCGGCGGCCATTCTGGCTTTCCCGCTGTGCTGGCGGGCGACCGCCAAAAGGCCGCCCGCCAGCACAGCGGGAAAGACCCAGCAACGATGAAGCCGGCTCCGAATGGCAGTAGCACCCGTCGCGAATTTCAGTGTCTAGGCAGACACTGAAATTCTTTTTGGGGCCCTCTTACGGGGGCCCCGCGGCAACCCCTACCGCCATCCTGTTCCTGGCGGGAGACCCGCCAGGAACAGGATGGCGGTAGGGGGTGTCAGAATCCCCATGGCGGCGGAGCACGCTCCGCCGCCATGGAGGATTCTCAAGGGCAGCGGAAAGTCGGCGGTACACCGCCGACTTTCCGTTTCTGGCCGCGGCTGAACCACCGCGGTCAGAATGCCCAGCGGTGCACCGCCAGCCTGTTGGCGGTGCTACCGCGGTCATTCGCCCTGGCGGTTTTTACCGCCAGGGTTAGAATGACCACCAAAGTGTGTAATATTTTCTAATACCCTATTGTGATGGGCCTAACCTCCTACCTAAAGGAGAGCTGGGTATGTTAAACCTAATCTGTCAATACCATGTCCATGAGAGGAGCCCCCAACCATAATTACCTTGGAATGAGGTCTCTATCTCAGACTCCGTAGGGACACGAAGACTGGGTCAGCGTCTTGACGACTGCAGCATCGGTATCAGCGATGGTGGCGATGCCCTCTGGTCGGAATCCCTCTGATTATCTGTCTAAAGTGTGATGTATTTATACAGATCTACTTGGACCCCTGACGTAGGTGTATTCCAAAACAATAGATAACAGACATCCTTGGGACGGCAATTAATATAAGCAATTCCCTCGAAAGCATGAAGAGGGAAAGTCCCTAACTGTGAACACCTACAGTTTGTTTGTCTTTGTCACTTAATTGTGACGCCTTAGCGCGGTGGCACTGATAATGTAACTCATAACAAATGGCCTAACCATAAACAAGGCAGCCATCTTAGAAGAATTAAATAATTAAAAGGGCTAAGACAGAGCAAGCTAAGTAGGTTAAAAGTCACTAGGTGACGGGGGTACGAGTCTGCAAGCTGAAGACTAAGCTAACTCCTTTAATCACATTAAAACAAACTAGGATTCACTACAACATGATTTCCTTCCATTCCACTGCTTGTTTACTTGTTTCTGCAAACATCTCAGTTCCTGTGTCACCACATCCGAGAACACTTCAATAGCGTCTCATATTCATCCAGACCTTGTTGTTGAAAAACAAGCTACTCAGAAATGGGCTCCTTTCCTTCCTCTCTAAGTCTGCCAATCCTTTTATTAAAGGAATGTCATACACCAATAAGTTGACTTCTTGGCTCTGCGACTGACACAGCACTCTCTGTAACTGCACAGATATCATTGCATGCAATATCTTCAGCTTTAATTTCCTCACAAACTTAAACAGATCAATCCAGGTTTGACAATAATCAAAAGGGGCTAATGGACAGTATGTTAACCCCAGTGCCAAAGTCTTCCGTTCCTCCTCAATCAATACAATGTACGACAGATTTATTACACTCTGCGGGTATACTTCACCTACTTCTTCACTGGTTTGTCTTTGGGTTTAGAAAATCTATTTGATGGTGCCTGTTCCTAATTTTTTTCTTTGTCTTTTTGTTTTGTTGTTGCCAGTGCTGTTGTTATCCCACCCTCTCTGGGGTCACTTTCTTGGCAGGGTAAGGGTCTGAGACGTTGAGTCCAATCTAAGCATAAAAAACGCAGGTCATCTTTAACAGGTAGTACATTCTGTGTACCCGCCCTTCCTCTACGTCCGTATCCACCTCTCAGCTAAACTCAGACCTGGTTTCTTTCTGTACCTTTCTAGCTCCAGTGACTATACAATCAGTCAGTCTCAGCCTGCTATATTGTCACCCTCGCATGAGAAAGTGAACATCTGGGCCCGTATTTATACTCCGTTTGCGCCGAATTTGCGTCGTTTTTTTCGACGCAAATTCGACGCTAAACTAACGCCAACTAACGCCATATTTATACTATGGCGTTAGAGGCGTCTAGCGCCAAAGTTCCCGGAATGTGCGTCATTTTTTAGCGTGAACCCCTTCCTTGCGTTAATGATATGCAAGGGAGGCGTTCCCGTCTAAAAAATGACTCCCAGGCCTTTACGTGGTATTTATACTCCCGGGCAAAAGAGACACCCGGGAGTGGGCGTGGCTAAAAACGGCGCATTTGCGCCGCTTTTTAACGCCTGGGTCAGGCATGGCGTTAAGGGACAAGTGGGCTCAAAATGAGCCCAGAGTGCCCTCCCCTGCCCCCAGGGACCCCCCCTGCCACCCTTGGCCACCCCAGGAGGACACCCAAGGCTGGAGGGACCCACCCCAGGGACATTCAGGTAAGTTCAGGTAAGTATTTTTTTTTAAATTTTTTGTGGCATAGGGGGGCCTGATTTGTGCCCCCCTACATGCCACTATGCCCAATGACCATGCCCAGGGGACATAAGTCCCCTGGGCATGGCCATTGGGCAAGGGGGCATGACTCCTATCTTTACAATGATAGGAGTCATGTTGATGGGGGATGGGCGTCGAAAAAAAATGGCGCAAGTCGGGTTACGACGATTTTTTCGACGTAACCTGACTTGCCCCATTTTAAGACGCCCATACGCCATTTTCCCCCTACGCCGGCGCTGTCTGGTCTACGTGGTTTTTTCCCACGCAAACCAGGCAGCGCCGGTCTGATTGCGCCGTCTAACGCCATTCCATAAATACGGCGCCCGCATGGCGCTTCAGAATGGCGTTAGACGGCGCAAAATTTTTTGACGCTAAACTGCGTTAGCGCAGTTTAGCGTCAAAAAGTATAAATATGGGCCCTGGTCTCTCTGATAGTCTAACTTGTCTCTTTTGAACTTCATTGCCTTTCTGTTTTTTATCGATTGTTCATATTTCTCTAATTTCCCCTTCATCTCAGTCTCAAGCTTGTTAACGAGATCTTTACCTTGACCGTCATCCAATTTTATTTTCAAACTCTCTATCTCCTCCATGAGAGTGTCATCGTCTAAATCAGCATACTTCAGAACAATTGCCATCAAACTCTTTGAGGATTCTAGATTATTCTCTGCCCATTCCTTTAACACATTGGGATTAGGGCTCTCGTAAATCGGTGCAATTATTATTGCCAGCCCCCTCAGATGCGCCCTACATTGCTATACCCTCTAAGGGATTTATTCTCCCACTATTTTTCAATTTTCCTCTTATGAAATCTCCCTGGTTGTTTAACAATGTCCTTAACACGAAGCACACCTTGCATCCCTGGTATAGATGTGTGCTCCAGTGTTAAGGACCTTGTTAAACAACTAGAGAGATTGCATAGGAGGGACATTTCAAAATAGTGGGAGAATAAATCCCTCAGAGGTTATAGGGATGTAGGGTGCATCCCGAGAACCCTAATCCCATTACGTTAAAGGAATGGGCAGAGAATAATCTAGAATCCTTAAAGAGAATGATGGCAATTCTTATTAAGCATGCTTCTATGTGTATATATATATATATATATATATATATATATATATATATATATATGTCGATCCAAAATGTAAAACTGTAAACAATGAAATACGCACACTCAGGACTTCAGAAAGAAAGCAAAGAGCTTTAATCACAAAACGCGTTTTGGCTATCTCCGCAGCCTTGGTCACATGTGTTACCTCCAATCATTAGCAGTTAAATAAAGTATATTCAGTTACATAGGAATGGGAAAAATAAGCTAGGGATGTGTTTGTAGAGTTATTTAGAAAGTGATGTCTATAGTGTGATGTGGAAATGTCCTATATAGAGTTATACATTTTGAATGGACTGGTGTCAAATGAATGCCTGCTTTTGTTTTGCATATTTGAGACTATTGGGGTCATTATGACCCTGGAGATCGGAGATAATATGGCGGTAGTACCGCCAACAGGCTGTCGGTACTTACCACCACATTATGACACCAGCCAACCTGCCAATGTACCACTCCGACGGCCATGGCGGTAGCAGCTGCCGGGCTGGGGATAAGAATCTCCAGCCTGGTGGCTGTTATTGTACCGCCGGCGGTATTATGACCCTGCCTACTTCCATTGTCTCTGTGGTGTTCATAACGCCACGAAAACCATGGCGATAGGCCCTGTCAGTGAAAGGGAATTCTTTCCCTGTCACTGATAGGAGGCCCTCTCCCCCCCAAACACTCCCCAGATACCCCCCACCCTCCTTCATCCACACTCCCTTCCAACCTCCCCCATACACACACACATGCACATACACACTCATTCACACAGACATACATGCATACATACACTCATGCATCCATTCATTCACGTACACATCCGTACACACATTCACACTGACACACAGACACACATTCACATTTCCATTCATACACACACTCACACACATGCATACATGCATGCAAACACTACACACACACTCGCATTTATGCACACACACATACATGCACACACCCCCACACACACACACAACACCCCCCACACCCCTCCACTGTCGGAAACCCGACTTACCTGCATCCAGGGCGTCTTCCGGCAGGGAACGGGAAGGGGCGCGTCTACCGTCAGCAGCGCCTGCCAGCAGAACACTGCCAGGCCGTATTATTTTTCATAATACGGCTGGCGGCAGTCTACTGGCGTGGCGCTGCTGGTGATATCAGCGCCACCTTACCACCATCCACCAGTATGGCCACAGCCCGATTTCCGCCCTTTTTCTGGTGGAAATCAGGCTAAGATCATAATTTGGCGAACGGATGGTGGCCACAGAGATGGTCTTTTGGCGTCCGTCGTTGCGGCGATAGGCAGTTTTTACCACCAAAGACATTATGAGGGCCTATGTTTTTAATGAAAGAAACTTACAAACGTTTTGGGCAATAGGGTGGCCCTGAGATGAGCCTTTGTGTTCATTGTATGTGACAGCTACATGTGAGACTTGATGCATAGTTTTAGGTTGGAAAGAAACACCCTGCTGCCCTCATCTGTGAAGTGCACACCGTCACGCCTATAGATACCTTCCATGTCAAAGTGCAGTTTGTTGTTGTAGATGTAGCCCATGTTATGGTCTCTAAGGAAAACAGAAACATGTTTCCTGGTTTTGTCAACCTGTGGACAGAATTGATTTGACTACTTCCATTTCTGCCTTTGGCATATTTTGGAGTACTCTAAGACAGTATGAGGAAAAGTGACATAATTGTGCAAATGTATCTTTCATTAGGATTTCCAGTCCTACAACAGTCAGTGTCCCTAGGTCATTTCCACCACAGTGCAAGATCATGAGGTCAGGGGGTTAGGAATCCACAATGCTTTAAACCAAAGGGAGAAATTGATGCCATGTTAACCCTTTCTGGCCAATTCAATTAATGTCTGTGTTAGACCTGGCATCCTTGTTGTGGTCTCCTCTAACATTTTACCTCTGCTCCCCAGGTTGTTGCTGTGTGTTGGACTCTTTTTTTGCTGTTTTTGTTACTCTGGGCACTTTACCACTGCTGACCAGCGCTAAAGCGCAAGTGATCCCTATGTGAAACTGTATGTGTAATTGGCATTTCCATAATTGGCATATTTGATTTACTAGTAAGTCCCTAGTAAAGTGCACTAGAGGTGCCTAGGGCCTGTACATCAAATGCTACTAGTGGGCCTGCATCACTGATTGTGCCACGCACATGAGAAACCCTGTAAACATGGCTCAGACCTGCCACTGCAGTGTATATGTGGGCAGTTTCTAAACTGGTAATTCAACTTGGCAAGTGTACCCACTTGCTAAGTGTTGGAAAATTGATTATTGGTAAGTGCAGGTAAGTACCTATACTTTGCAATAAGCCACTAACCCCCTCTAGGTTCAGTTAGGTCTCAATAAATTAACCCAGTCTCAACCCTTGGTAGCTTGGCAACGAGTGACAAGGCTTAACATAGGAGACAAAGCGTAAAGCATTCACAAAACAGTAAATAAATAAAACACAGGAAACAGTTTAACAATCCAAAACCAAATTATAAAAATAGGAAATAATTTTAGCTTTAAAATGACACCATAACGAATAAAATTGGATAAAGGGAACCGGAGATATTTTAGGCTCTCATTACGACCCTGGCATTCGGTGATAAAGTGGCGGTAATA
This sequence comes from Pleurodeles waltl, assembly GCF_031143425.1. Taxonomy (NCBI): domain Eukaryota; kingdom Metazoa; phylum Chordata; class Amphibia; order Caudata; family Salamandridae; genus Pleurodeles; species Pleurodeles waltl. The sequence goes on from NC_090444.1 coordinate 1,858,184,710, forward strand.
CCGCCAACAGGCTTACGGTAACTACTGCCAAATTATGACCATGGTGGTGATATCACCGAAAGACAGCCAGTGTACCACATCAACTGCCAGGGCCGAAACAACAAGCACCACGGCAGTAGCCACCTACAGCCAGTCGGAAGACAAACTTTTGTCCACCATATTATGACATTGCAATCCATCACCTTTTCTGGGGCGGTACAAATGCCATCAAAAGCCTAGCGGAAACAGGACTCAGAAGTCAAAAGACTTACCATTGGAGACACAGGGAAGAACCATGCCACCATGGAACCAGAACTGCAAGTCTTTCTGATGATCTTCTATGTTATGCTCCACCACGAACACCAACGCCGGAGAAGACGACGATGGTGAGTACAGCCACCTATTACACAAGGGGGGGGAGAAAAATGACTGTGACACACACACGCACAACACACAACCCATACAGACACACCATACATACAACCAGCTGCACAAGAAACAATTTATCCCCGAAAATTGGCTGAATAATGCAAGGACAACAGGAATTGACTAAAGTGATTGTAATCAGATCAACATCAAAAATGAGTCGATGTGGCAATCCAACAGATATGTACAAATATACAGAAAAAGGGACACCGCCCAGTCCACAGTTCACAGGGTCCACAAGGCCACAGGGCAAAGTTCAATGCCCCCCTCGATCCCTGCACTAATACAGAGAGAGCACTGCAGGGACATCAGTTGGCTAATAGGCAGTCACCTCGGGGGGGCACCTCAGCCGGATGCGGATCTGGATGCAGAAACAAGACCACTGGTTCTGGAGGGTCAACATGCCCTGTGCTCTTTGTCCCGGGGAGTGCAAGGCCACAGTCTCTCGAGTGGGTGATTTGCCCACTGGTTCTGGAGAAGGCAACATGCCCTGTGCTCTTTGTCCTGGGGAGTGGAAGGCCACAGTCTCTCAAGTGGGTGACTTGCCCACTAGTTCTGGAGGGGGCAACATGCCCTGTGCTCTTTGTCCTGGGGTGTGCAAGGTCAGAGTCTCTGGAGTGGGTGACTTGCCCACTGGTTCTGGAGAAGGCAACATGCCCTGTGCTTGGTCTTAGGGAGTGCAAGGCCACAGTCTCTGGAGTGGGTGACTTGCCAACTGGTTCTGGAGGGGGCAACATGCCCTGTGCTTGGTCCTGGGGAGTGATGGGCCACAGTCTCTCGAGTGGGTGACTTGCCCGCTGGTTCTGGAGACGGCAACATGCCCTTTGCTTGGTCCTGGGGAGTGATGGGCCACAGTCTCTGGAATGGGTGTCTTGCCCACTGGTTCTGGTGGTGGCAGGCCACACAGCAGCCCCTGGAGGCTGGATCATACAGCGCCCGCAGGCAGTGACGGCTGCACTGTGGTGGTGGTAGTGGGAGGCTCCTGCTCAGCTTCTGCACCCTCTGATGGCTGCAACATGGTAGTGGTCATGCAAGGCTCCTGCTCAGCCCCTGCATCCTCCGATGGCTGCAAGGTGGTGGTGGTTGTGGGAGGTTCTTGCTCAGCCCCTGCACCCTCTGATGGCTGCACTGTAGTGGTGTTGGTTGTGGGAGGCTCAAACTCAGTCCCTACACTCACTTATGGCTGCACAACCATGGCTGGCAGTGGGGGCTCTGTGACAGCTGCTAGTCCTTCCCCTTCTTGCTGGCTGTTGCAGGCTCCTTCCCCTTCTTGCTGGGTGGGGCAGGCTCCTTCCCTTTCTTAATGGCTGGTGCAGGCTCCTTCCCCTTCTTGCGTGCTGGTGCAGGCTCCTTTCCCTTCAGTATTTGTGGCCTGGAATCCTTTCCACAATGAGTAGGTGCTGATGAAACTGGGCCCGTGGACTGTTTGGCTGAGGTGCTTGGCTGGATCCTTAATACCCTGGCCATACGTGCAGGACGGAGGGAGGAGGGGTAGGGAAGAGGTCAATCTGGAAAAGGAAAAGCTTTTTAGGGACATTGGGGCTGGGAGTGAAGGATGAGAGAGTGGTTGTTGGAGGTGTTTGTCAGCTGGATTTGGGTGCAGGTGCATCAGATGTATGCTGTTGTGAGGTGGAAGGCTGCTGGGTGTCCGAGTGCTTGCGTTTGTGTCTGTAGATGGGAGGACAGACACAGTGGGAGAGGACACAGGGGACGTATGCATGGATGTTGTGGAGGTGTCTGCCAGTAATGTGTGTGTTCTGCTTGGTTTGGTAATGATGCAGGTAGTGGATGATGATGATGTTGTGCATGCCGGTGTGAGTGTGGACGTAATTGGGAGGGAGGTGAAGGAGGAGGAGGGGGAGACAGTGGAAATAGTGGATGTTGTCATGTCCGCAATGGTATGTTGTTTGTGTGAGTGCCTGTGGGATGAAGTGTGGTGCTTGTGTTTGCCTGTGACACTCTTGGGTGTTGTCCTGTGTGCATGCTCGTCTGGCTGTGTGCTTGGGATGGGTTGGGGTTGAGGAGAATGGGACTGGGAAGTGGTAATTGGTGGGGGGACGGTTGAAACAGGGACAATGGCTGCCATCAGAGAGGAGGCCAGAGCCTGGATCGATCTCTGTCGGGCTGCCAATCCACTGTGAATGCCCTCCAGGAAAGCATTAGATTGCTGCAACTGGGCTGCCGGCCCCTGGATGACATTCACAATGGTTGATTGCCCTACAGAGATGGATCTCAGGAGGTCAATAGCCTCCTTACTCAGGGTAGCAGGGCTCACTGGGGCAGGGCCTGAGGTGCCTGGTGCGAAGGACATGCCCACCCTCCTGGGTGAGCGGGCACGAGCAACTCATTGAGGGGCTGCTGTGAGGGCAGAGCTGGTATGGAGGATGGCGTCTGTACCTGTAGCTGGGGTGGTCACAGAAGTGTCCGCTACCACCAGGTAGCTCCCATCAGAGGAGGTATCTGAGTCTGTATTGTCCCCTCCAATCTCCGCAGTGGTGCTCCCCTCGCCCTCCGTCCCACTGGTTCCCTCAGTGTCAGTAGAATCTGCCTCCAGGGTCATGTGGGATGCAGCTCCCTCTGTCACCGGTGCCCCTGCTCCTCTGCCAGATGATGCTAATGCACACAAGGACAGGATGACAAAAGAAGAAAGGGGTGGAGAGAGACAAAAGTTACACTGGGTCAATGCCTGCACCATCACCACCGTTGGCGTACACAGAACCCTCACACACAGGGTACAGGCCTACGCACTATGCATTGCACTACCAGTGATATTGATAGCCACCAAGGCATGAGGAGGAGCACACACTGCCAACTGTGGCACACCTGGGACCCACGCAGCCCTGACCAGTAGTGAATGCTGACAAGCTAAGTAGGCAGTATTTCCCCTTCAGACACTTACCACCAGAGCACCTATGCTGCTATGTCTGGCCTGGCCTAGGGGCACCCACTGACACACACCCACCACCCAGATACCACCCCTCCAGCCATTTCCTTCAATGATGGCCACTGTACTCACCCCCTTGTGGCTGCTGTGATGCCCTCAAACGCCCATCCAGCTCTGGATAGGCCACCGCCAGTATGCAGGCCATCTGGGGGTCAAGGTTCGAGGGCCACCCCTTCCTCACTGGGAGGCCTTCCCCAGCCGGGGCTCCTCAGTCATCCGTGCCCAGCGTCTCAGGTCCTCCCACTGTTTGCAACAGTGGGTGATCCACCTGCCATAAACCTCCAGGGTCCGCACCTCCTTGGCGATGGCACACCATAGACCATTCTTTTGATGGGTGCTGACCTGCAGAGGCAATATAGACAGGAGAACACTATT